>NC_134544.1:67847740-68181513 GCF_050624435.1 Tenrec ecaudatus | reverse complement strand
ACTTCTTTGTGGCCCATGAAAGAACTTTCCAAAACCTCCTGTCACAAGCAGGTCCACTTGCTTTTAGAGAAGAGGCATAGGCGAAATTGTATGTTTCCACCTTGAGAGGGGCAAGCACCACCATGTACAATTAGTAGGTGACCACCAGTGTGTCACTTTTGTGGTCACCACACATCTCCTTTGGGGACCCATTTGCCCCTCTCCTAGCACCCTGATCCCTGGTGCCATGGCTAGACTGGGATGGGAAATCCATGTGCTCAACCAGGAACTTCCAGGTGGAATCAGAGCCACTGTCCCCTCTGCAGAGCCTCTGTGAGGACAGGGAGTTTGGAAACACAGCCTAAAGCTGCAGGAGGATCAATTTAAGAAATGATCACGCATTTACCCTAATGTCAACTGTACAAATCCCACAACCACCCTTCAAATGCCCTGCCACTGAGCAGAGCCAAAAGCAGGAAGAGCCAAAACCTACATATGGGTACAGGAAGACCTCTGGAAGGTGTCTCTGTGGGGGGCCGGGGAAGGGGGAGAGTGGAGTTGAGGAGGCTCAGGGGCTCAGGCTCAGGCTGGGAAAGAGCCAGAGTTCCTAGTTCGACTGTCTCTTTGTCTCTCTGACTAACCACCCACCTCCCACCCAGTCCAGGAGATTCTTTGAACAGGGCCCACAGGGTCAGAGGTGAGAGCTGTCAGCTCCTGTTACTACCCTGACTTGGGAAACCTCTCTCATTCTGGAAATTCATATATTTTCTTGGGCTTTGATCAAGATCCAGGTCAAGCCTCCCCTCCCCCTTTTCTCACAGAGGCACTTGGTCAGAAAGGCAAATAGCCCTCAACTGTGCCATGCACTCCGCCTCTTCATTCCCTGTTCCCTTTGAACCATCTGCTGCAAAAAAATCACAAAACAGCCCGATGGAGGGCAGGTCGGTGCTTCTTTGTCAGACTTCCCTCTCATTCTTTCTCTGGTCGCATCATCATTCCAGGTACAGCAAACCCATTACTGTCCAGTCAATTCCAACTCATGGAGGCCCTATGTAAATTTTCCAACGTTGTCCAACATTACTGGAACAGACAGCCTCATCGTTTTCCTTGAAGCAGCTGGTGGTTTGAACTGTCAACCTTTGAGCTAGCAGTTCAACATTTACATGACATCCCTTCAGTGTGGTGAGTCATAGTCTGCAGACACCGTGGGCAAGAATCATTGTTCTGGCTTATTTTCATAAGGTGGGATTCTAGGTAGGCAGGTGTGACGCAGGTGTAACTGGAAGTCGACTTGATGGCAACAAACAACAACACTGATGTCATTGTTTCGGGACTTGGGAACTGAGACCTCTGAGGCATGGAGCTAAGTAACAGCTACTTCAGGTTTGTTAGGTACTTCATTGCTGAGCTCTGTTCTAGATACTGGGAATACAGCTAGAAGGAAGGTGGCATCTCTGTTCCTGGGGTTGAGAGATGAGAGGGGTTGGGAAACTTCCTGTCCTGTTAGTAGCGGGTGTAGACATTGTTTCTGCTGTTAGATGCCATTGAGTCAGTTCCAACCCCTAGCCACCCTATGGATAATAGGACGAAACACAACCCAGTCCTGCCCCATCCTCTCAATTGTTGTTATGTTTGAGCCCCTTGTTGCAGCCACTGTGTCAATCCATTGGCCGAAGTTCTTCTTCATTTTCACTGCCTCTCTGCTTCACCAAGCAGGACGTCCTTCCTCCCCCAGGGACTGGTCTCTCCCTAACAGTATGCCCACGGTACGTGAGGGGAGGCCTCACCATCCTGGATTCTAAGGAGTATTCTGGCTGTACTTCTAACCCACATTTGTTTGTTCTTTGGCAGTTCATAGTACTTTCAATATTCTTTACCAGCCTCCCAATTCAAATGCATTGATTCTTCTCTGATCTTACTTTTCAATGTCCAACTTTCACATGCATAGAAGGCCATCGAAAATATGACTAAGATGGCTTTAGTCAGGTGCACCTTAATGTAACATTCTTGCTCTTAAACCCTTTGAAGAACACTTTTGAAAGAGGTCTCTGGCGGCAGCACGCGGCCCCTTTAAGGGTGAGGAGGAGGGGCGCACAGGTGGAAGCCCATGGCCCCTTTAAGGCTTGGCCTACTTGGCAGCAGCTGGAGCCTATTGAGAACATGACAGGAGGTCAGCCAGCACTTCCTATAGAGGTCAAGGGCTCAGGAGCTGAGCGAGCCAAGCTCTGAAGCCTCAGAGCCGCACTGCCTCCATGGGCCATAATGACCTGATGCGCAAGGCCTAGGACTTCAAAGACCAGGTGTGGCCTGTGCAGCCTTCCCGCCCCTTCCCAAACCCCTGCCCACCAGGAAGGGCCTTGCCACCATGACCCCTGATGTGGGTCTGGAACCCACCAGGCACCTGGCCAGCCACCAGGATCCCCGCCCTGCCCAGCTGACACACCCAGGACCACACTCCAGACCCCTGACCCCTCCCTGGGCCTGCTCACCACCAAGACTCTGCCCTGGGCCCGCTGCCCACCCAGGAACCTGCATCAGGGCCTTTGCCAACCCTGGGTCCAGTCCAGGCCGGGCACATGCATGGGATCCCTGTTCCAAGTCCCTGCCCACCTGGGACTGGGCCTGCCACAAAGACCCTGCCCGATGCCCTCTGCCTACCCAGGAAACACCACCTGCCCAGCTAGCCCCTGGCTCATCTGGGCACTGCCCCAGGCCCCCTGCCTGCCCAAGATCTTGTGTTAGCCTGACTGGCCATGGAGGATGGAGAGGAAGAGGGACCCTACCCAGGCCCCTGCACCCCATCCCACTTGGGATGCCCTGGGTTGGTCCAGCCCCAAAGGTGGCTCCCCTCCCCCAGGCCCACATACCCAGAACTCCATTGGGCCCACTGCTTACCTGAGGCCTCCCCATCAAGTGCTTGGGATATGTAACCCCAGCCTGGGATGGGCTCCTAGCTTGCTAGGGCCCCATGCCACTCTCCTTAAGCCCCAACTACTTAAGATCCCTAGAAAGTGCCTGTGGGGGCCCTTGTTGAGTCACACTCTGGCTGTAAGGGGCTAGGCTGTAGCTCTTGAAACTTGTCTTCTCCATTCTGAACCTTTAGGACATTGGTCCTTCCACAGGGCAGTTCTACAGAAGTGGCAGGGAACTCTATTCCCGAGTGGAGTTGGCCAGGTTTGAGTGGGGGGTGCCCTGGCAGGGACCCCAACTTGGGAGAACAGCCCATCTCCCCTTTCTCTTTCCCAGCTGCAAAAAGAGAAAAAAGAAAGAGATCTCAAACAGCAGATTTACCCAATACAATACATCCCTTGAGTTCTTGACCGGGGCTCGCATGATCATTTATTGTGGACTCCAGAAAGAAGATAGCCCTGATCACTTCAGTCTTTTCTCCATTTATCCTGATCATGTTGTAGATGACAGGGTCATAATTACATATAAATATGTCCCTGGGACCCAGCTCCTGGGGAGTCCCAAACAACTTGATGTAAAGAAAATAAGAGAGAGAAAACAAGCACTCTGAGCTCTTGTTTGGAAGGAGAGTTCTTTGTGAATAGAGAGCTGCAAGGATATTGGAGTTCCTGAAGGGGGGCAAACAGTTCCACACACAACTATTTAACAAATCATTTGCCATTGGAACCCACCCAGGGACACCATGGAGGAATGGCCTGGCAACCTGCTTAAAGCCTATAGTCTTGAAAGTCCTATGCAATGCACACATGGGGCACCATGAGTCAGAATCAACTCTCTCATGCCTGTTTTGGTTTAGGGCGAGGAGCTATTAGAAGCACTGTGGTATAATGTTGAATCCCAAAAAAGGAAGGATTTGGTCACCATTAAAGTGACTTCTGACCAAATTACTAACAATCATAGGGACTTTTGTGGGAGAAAGATGAGGAGTTCTACTGCTGTAAATATTTCGTGTCAAAAACCCACAGACAGTTCTACCCTGTCCTATACAGTCGCTGACTTGCTGTCAACTGGATGGCACTAAGATAGCACCTATCTGCTGAAAGGTTGCCATGCGGCAGGACTTGTGCCAAGTCCATTATGGTTATGCCTATGATCTTTGTGGGAGACAAAGCCCTGCTTATGTTTAATGTCTCTGTTGTCAGATCGCTCCATTGTCCAGTCCTGGCTCTATGTCCTTCGAGCTCCATGACCTGGGACAAATCATTGAACCCCCTTTGCGCTGCTGTGTGTAGAAGGGAAGTGAAAAATAGTGCTTAGGTTGTGTGTTCGAGGTTGAGATTGAATGCATCAATACATAGAAAGACCTTGTTGTTGTTGTTAGTCTCCAGTAAGTCAAATTTGACTCCTTTTGACCGTAGGTCTGATAGGACAAATCACTGCCAGATCCTATGCCATCTTCCTGCCCATCGGCTGGTTTGAGGTCATTGTTGCGGTTATGGTGCCAGTCCGTGTCATGAAGAGTTTCCCCAGATCCACATGATGTCCTCTTCTCGCAACTGGTCTTTCCTAACAACATGACCAAAATCAGCATGACAAAATTTTGCCATTCTCTCTTCTAGGAACATTCTGTGAAGAGTGTCCTGGCTCAATTTCCTCCAGGACTGATTTGCTCGTTCTCCTGGCCACACACAGTATACTCCACAAACGGTCTTTGCCATCACTGCCATTCAAATGCCTCAATCCTTCTGAGAATCCTGGTCCTCACTGTTGTCCCCATTAGAAACTCCATTTCTCACAGCTTGCTTCAGATCTGCTGAAGTGGAATCTGAGTTTCTGTTAGGCCCCAAGGGCATTGTATTTGTGTGCCTGCTAGAAGCACGGCTGGGGAACAATGTCTGGCCCCTAGTAAGTGCTTTATAATTATTGGTTGTGATCAGTGTCATTCTTTATTACTCCATCTAATCTTTCCAGCACACTCACAGGTCAGGAAACCAAGATTCTGAGCCTGTCAGTGCCTTTGCTGAGGCTAGCCCTCAGGAGAGGGCAGGGGCTCCATGCAAATCGAATATAGGATCAGGCCAACATTTGGATCACTCTGAATGGAGACACAGTCAATGCTCATTAACCAGTCACTCCCCATTGCTTTCATCACCCAATCCTTATCAACCGTGACTCTGCTTGCTGTCTATGGATTTCCCTATGGATTCTGCATATTTTATATCAATCTCATTATGGTCTGACATGTTTCACTCAGCAGAAGGTGTTCAAGGTCCCTGCATGGTGTAGCATGTTCCAAAACATCATTCCTTTTTAAAGGCTGAATAATATTCCATTGTATGACTTAGATATTGTTTGGTTTATCCATTCTTCGGGCCCTGGGCACTTTGGTAATAGTCACCTTTCAGCTATTGTGGGTAGTGCTGCAGTGAACTTGTATACCACTATCTCTTTGAGTCTCTGTTTGTTATTCTTTGAGGTATATGCTTAGATGTAGAATTGTGAGGTGGTCAAGGATTTCCTCTTCCTTGGATCCATGATCAATGCTCATGCAAGCAGCAGTCAAGAGCTTAAAAAATGCATTGCATTGTATTGGCTAAATATTCAAAAGACCTCTTTAGAGTATTGAAAAGCAGGGATGTTATTTTGAGAACTAAGGTGCATCTGACACAAGCCATAGTATGTTCAAACACTTCCTATGCATGTAAAATTTGGAGATTAAATAAGGCAGGCCAAAGAAGAATCGATGCATTTGAATTATGGTGCTAGGAAAAAAGAACCATAGAAAGTACTATGGACTACCAGAAGCACCAATAAACTTGTCTTGGAAGAAGCACAGGCCAAATGCTCCTTAGAAGTAAGGATGGCCAGATTTTGTCACCCTTTGGATGTGTACTTTCAACATGTTGTCAGGAGAGACCAGGCCCAGGAATAGGACTTCATGTTTGGTAAAGTGGAAGGGCAATGGAAAAGAGGAAGGCTCTCATGAGAAGGATGGACATGGGGGCTGCAGTAATGGGCTCAAACATAAGAACAATTGTGATGATGGTACCGGGTGGCGTTGTGTTCTGTTTGACATAGGGTTGTTATGAGTGGGAACCAACAGGACCGACCCTAACAACAATAGTAAATCTCTGACTTGTTAAGAAGAAACAAGCATTTTTCATTTCCTCTATGAGCCAGGCACTGAGAAGACACTGAAGGTCCAGATAGAAACAGCACTTGGCCCCTACCCATGATGGGTACCCAGTCTAGGCGTGAGGCAGCAGATCTCCACTTTTGGATGAGACCTATGCAGCCCCCTTGGGGTTCGAGTGTGTGCTGGAGAGACTCCAGTTAACTTTGCCTTTCTCTATACCCGCCTTTAGGGAAGTGGAAGAACTTTACAATAAAGCATCCCCCGAGATTGCACAATTAGACAAAAGGAAAACAATGGTGGCTAAAGAGAGCGAACAGAGAATCCAGAGCTGTGTCTGGGTCCTTGGCCATGCAGCTCTCAATCAGCACAGTTGAGTTCAGGAATCAGGAAGCGAAGATCCTCAATATCTGGATCCAGTAGGTATAGAAGGTGTAGCTTCAAAGAAAAAGAAGGATAAACCCTCTTTCGCTTTCAGGAGGAACTCACCCAGGGAGAACTCATTCAGGTGGGACTGCACTAAAGCCTTAGAACTGGGAGGGTCCATAGGAGCATGTTTACTGCCAGAATGGTGGCTTCCCATTCAAGAGCTTCTATCATATTCCAGCTCATGAATGGTCCTCCGAGTGCCTTGGTTCTTTTGCTGTGACTTCTGTGGCATCACTTGAACGCTCCATCCCCTCCAGCCAGGAGCAGTGGCAGGAAAAATCTCTTAGGGAGAAGTGAGAGAGTGAGCTAGGAGATATTCCGTACACAGATTGCAGTCTCCTTCAGCAAATGCCCTGTGGGGTGGGGACTTAACTTTTCTGATTCTCTCCTGTTAGAAGTCAACACGGAGCTAAAGAAGCATGAATGGAAGAAAGCAGGATGATGAGCTGACAGCTTTTCCATAAGGAAATAATAGCCAGAAGGGCTCCAAGTTGGGATGAGGGGATGGTGGGGAGGGGAACACACGTGCTGCTACCAAGAGGATAGTGAGAAGCAAGAGACCAGTAGAGGCTAGTCTCAAAGCCATCTCCAATAACATTTCCCCAACAGGCTGTTTTCCTCTCCCCACTCTAAACACGTCAGCCTTCACCTCCACCAAGCACCAAAACCCCCAATGCAGCCTTTATCTTTCCATTCCTCCCACCAATTGGTCCAGGTTGCTATGGGAACTCTGGGAGTAGTAACGGGTTCCCTCTATTACTACCTACCTCCCCGATTTCAGCACAGATCAATCAACCCGTCCCCGCAGCCCCATATCTAAGGGGAAGGTCCTAGGGGAGAGTAAGGGAAAGATAGATTCAACACAGGACAAGAACAAGAGTGAAAAACTTACAAAGAGAGCGAGTGATGTAATTCCAGAGTATTAGTCAATTCCTTTTGTCCTTCCAGCTACCATCCTCTCGCCCAGCTTAACTCCCTGAAGGAGGAAGGATCTCTCAGTGGGTGTCTGCCAAGGTGAGGTTCTAGGCCACTTGGGGGCTTCTGAGGCTTCCCTTCCAAATTTGCCTTCCCTCCCTTCAAAAGAAAGTCACTGGAACTCACCAGCCAGAGTTGGCAAGGCTACCACTGAGTTGCCCAGTTAAGGTTTATGTCCTGGGGAAGACTGTAGCTCACAAAACGCCTTCAGGGATTGTTTCTTCCCTACAAGCTCTTCCAGAATCTTGTCATTCTGCATCCCAAGTTGGAGTCTATGTTTCCTCCTTTGAACCCACGCCGGCCTTATGGCTCTCCAGGAGTCAAGTTTGGCAGGTGAGGTGCGGTGTGACTTCTGAGGTAATACAGCTCCCACCTGGCTCTTTCTCTGTACAAGACCCTCGGAGTCCAGTCCCCTTGCTGTGAGGAAGTGTGATGAAGAGGCCACATGCAGATGCTGACACTAGTCCCTCTTAAAGTCCCAGCAAACACCAGTGGCCATTGTCAAGTACACCAGTGGGGAAGCTGTGTGAGATGTCTCCATCAGAAGCCATTGCCAGACGGCAACCGCACAGAAGAATCTGCTAGCTTAGTACTGCCAATCCCCAGAACCATAGGAAATGATGACTGATGAGGAAGATAATAATTGACTCCAATTTTGTTTCAAATTGGAAGAAATGTGCTGCACAGCACCGGAGTTGTAGCTCTGGAACCACAGTCCCGATGCAGATGTATTAAATAATTTATTATCTAGTGATTGTTCCTGGTCCTCACCCTTCCCAGCTTCCCTGTGCCCACCCAGTCCAAGCAGCTGCTTCATCACTTATTCTGTAAAAGTATGTGAGGGTAAGTCAGAAAGCATTTCTCTAAAACCACAGACACTTTATTAAGCAAAAATATCAAAATGTGAAGTGACTGTTTCTAGACATAGCCGCCATCTTGATCTACATCCGGGGAGGCAAACTTTTGAGATAGAAGAGCCCACTTTGTCTCTCACAACAATTGAAACATTCTTTGAGATAAAAAATATAGTTTTGCAACTTCAATCACCATTATCTGAATAATAACTGTCCTTGAATAGGTTTCCATTTTACTTCAGAGCCACATGCATGGACCGAGAGACCCGCAGTGTATCCCTGACCCCTGCTCTATAGACTTCAGTAATTGTTCTCTAGGGATTCTCTGCTCATATACACTTCTAGTCACACGACATACCATGACCAACAGGGTCGTTCAAACCCTCTCCAGAGATTCTGCAAGGGTGTGAGTGTGTGTGTGTGTTTGCGTGTGTGTGTGTGTGGAAAAAGAACACGAAGTCAGAAGACATCCAGTGATTATGGAAGGGTATGAGTGTGAATGTGTGTGTGTAAAAAGGACACGAAGTCAGAAGCCCTCTACAGATTCTGAAAGGATGTGTGTGTTTGTATGTAAAAAGGACATGACTTTAGAAGCCCTCCAGAGATTCTGCAAGGGTGTGCGTGTGTGTGTGTGTGTGTGTGTGTGTGTGTGTGTGTGTGTAAAGGACAAGATGTCAAAAGCCCTCTAGAGATTCTTCAAGGGTATGAGTGTGAGTGGGTGTGTAAAAAGGACACGAAGTCAGAAGCCCTCTGAAGATTCTGCAAGGGTGCATGTATGTGTGTGTTTGGAAAAAGGACATGAAGTCCGAAGCCCTAAGGAGATTCTGGAAGGGTATGATTGTGAGTGTGTGTGTGTGTGTGTGTGTGTGTGTGTGTAAAAAACAAGAAATCAGAAGCCCTCTATACATTCTGCAAGGGTGTGTGTGTGTATCTGTGTGGGTGTGTCGTGTAAAAAGGACAGGAAATCAGAATCCCTCCAGATATTCTGCAAGGGTGCGTGCATGTGTGTATATGTGTGTGTGTTAGTGTGTAAAAAGGACACGAAGTCAGAAGCCCTCCAGAGGTTCTGCAAGTGTGTGTGTGTGTGTGTATGTGTGTGTGTGTGTGTAAAGGACGGTAAATCAGAAGCATTCTAGAGATTCTGCAACGGTGTGTATGTGTGTTTGTGTGTAAAAAAGACACAATGTCAGAAGCCCTCTAGTGATTCTGCCTGGGTATGATGCTAGTGTGTGTGTGTGTGTGTGTGTGTGTAAAAGGAAACAAAATCAGAAGCCCTCTAGTGATCCTGCAAGGGGTGTGTGTGTGTGTGTGTGTGTGTGTGTGTGTGTGTGTGTGTAAAAAGGACATGAAGTCAGACGCCTTCCAGAGATTCTGCAAGGGTATGGGTATGCATTTGGATGTGAGTGTGACCGTGTGTGTGTGTGTGTGTGTGTGTGTGTGTGTGTAAAAAGGACCCGAAATCAGAAGCCCTGTTTGTGAACCCTGGCTCTATTCCTTAGTGGTCCTTATCTCTCAATTTTGGATGCCCAGATACCTGAGGGTGTCATGGTTCTGTGTTGGGGTTCTAATGGCAAGGACAGCAGTTAGGCCCCACCAGGCACTCCAAAGGAGAAAGATGACACTTTGTGGTCCCCTAGATAGTTCGTATCGGAAACCCACAGGGGCAGTTTTGCTGTGTTCTGTAGGGTCACTGTGAGTCAGAATCGACTCAGCGACAGTGAATGTGGTTGAGTGTTTGAGCACAGTTCCTTTCATCCTCTGTGCAGGCAGCTCTGTTTTAGAGGAGTTAGGCCAGTCCCATGTATTAGACTCTCCTTCAGAGCAACTGGGCAAGTGTGAGTCTGCGTGTTTCTAACGTCATCTTGTTTTCCTCATTCAAGGGATGTGGAGAGCAGGGGTCTTCAAATCGGTTTAAAGAGAGAAAGGAGATAAAAAAGAGAACAAAGAAAAAGAGGGTGAAAAAGGATTGGAGGGGGGGGGGGCCTCTGAGGAGAAGAGGATGATGCTCAGGCTTCTAAGGCTGTCAATCAGCCTGGTAGCCAACTGTGAGCTTACCTGGTGCACCTCCAAGATCCCAGAATCCCTAGTTGACAGTGGAATTTGCATAGCGAACTGGCTCATTGAGCCGAGCCGGAGGCCTCTGTCTGCAGAAGAGACCAAGCCCTGTGCTGCAGCTCCTGCTCCCATCTGCAAGCAGTGGGGTCCAGATGCGGGTCCTGTGTCTGCTTCCTGTTGTAAAAGGCAGTGTTGGGACAAGTAGCTTTCTACTGAGTCTCTCCTCCGTCTACGCAGTCGACCCCCTTACCTGGGGGAGCAGGCTCCAGGCTTGCTGTGGCCAGCTAATAGCAAGTAGTAGGCACAGCGCTAATGAAGAGAGGGGACAGCTGGGCAGAGGGCCTAAACCTGCTGAGCGCCATGGCCCCTGAGACACTGGCGAGCTGTTGGCTCCCGGCTCCTTGTCCCTGACTCTTACCTGCCTTCCTCTCTCGAGTTCACTCTTGAATTTCAGTCTCCATGTAATCTCACCCAGCCTTGCTGCCTGACGGGAGAGGGAGCCTGGAGGCTGTTAGAATGGCGCTGCTCAGTCTCTTTGGGCTAAAGAGTCTGACTTGGGCCAGCAGCTCCATGAAGTTCCCTCCCTCAGGTAGTTTTCTGCCTCTCCATCCCCCTTAGTCCCCCTGCAGGCCTGGCCCTGGGCCCTGACCTTCCACTTGCTTCCTCATCCAACATGTGGAGGGCTGTCTCTTGCCAAGTACACACATGGGTGCAGACATGAGAGATCCCACTCTCTCCTGGAAACAAGGAGGTCTGTAAACAAGGGCACAGCTGAGGCCTGTTCTTACCCAAATCATGTGCATCCTTCTCTCTGCCCTCTGCCCTGGGGTAGGGACAAGGGCTCTGGGAAGACCGGCCACCCCATCACTGGGCACCCAGGGCTCCCTACAGGCCCTTGCACCGTGTGGGGCTACAGAAGGGGAGAAAGGCAGAAGAGTGCTGCCAGGAGCCAGCTGCACTCTGGCAACATGGGGTCTTCCGGGCTGGGCCACTGAGGTGGGGTGCTAAGCCTGTGCTCCCCTCTCCCTCTCCCCAGGTGTGTGGTTGTGCTCTTCAATCCCCGGAAACACAAGCAGCACCACATCCTCAACAGCTCCAGGTAAATGGGCTCTGGGGCTTTGGGGAGTGCCACCTTTCCCCAGGGACGGCCAGAGGGGTGCCACCTGCTTCTCTGTAGCATTGGGCCCTGTTGGGCCCCAGGCCTGCAAGGGAAGCAGCACAGGGAGGGCGGGTTTGCTGCCCTTGTTTAGAGAGGGGACTGTGAGAGGCCAGACCTGGGCCAGGCTGCCAGTGCCCCTCTTGAGCCTGCCCCCATTCCTTTCAGGAAAACCATCACTGCCCTTGCCTTCTCTCCTGATGGCAAGTACCTGGTCACCGGCGAGGTGAGTGAGGTAGGAAGCTCAGGCACTGCTGAGGGGGTGGCCTGGCCTTAGCAGAGAGTGACAGCCTGCGGCCCTCATAGGACTGGTGCCAAGTTTGATTTTCTGTACTGGTGTCCACTTTGGGTGTTTGGTCTGCCCTAGAGCAGTGTTCTTAGGCTGTAGCCTGCGTCAGAAGTGCTATGGTGGCCCCGTAGTACAGACTGCTGGCTCTCGGGCTCAGCAGGTCTGGGGTGGCTCTCTTCAGTTTGCAATGCTAACAAGTAGTTCCAGATGAGGCTGAAGCTGCCAATTTGGGAACCACATTTTGGAAAACACCTCCTTAAAACATTCCTTATCCCTGGAGTCCCCCTGCTGGTCAGAGTGTGGAACAGGGCTGCCCTCCCATAGACTTGCCCTGTGAGGCTGTGGGAGCAAACCGCAGGAGTGGTGGTTCTTGCCCATTCAAATCACGCCAGGAGCCCATCCCTGAGAGTCCCTGTTCCCCAACACTGACCACATTCCCTCCGGGGGTATCCTTGATTCATGTGCAGGCACATTAGGTTAGGTGTCCTTCATTTATGTGCAGGCTCTTGTCCAGTGGCTGGGAGGGCCAGGCCTCCGTGGATGGGGAGGGAGCTGGCTGCCTCTGGCCTTTACTTTGTGGTCTTCGTCCCCGCAGAGTGGACACATGCCTGCTGTGCGGGTATGGGACGTGTCGGAGCGCAGCTAGGTGGCAGAGCTTCAGGAGCATAAGTATGGCTTGGCGTGTGTGGCCTTCTCACCCAGCGCCAAGTACATTGTCTCAGTGGGCTACCAGCATGACATGATCGTCAATGTCTGGGCCTGGAAGGTGAGTGGGCTGCTGGCCTCAGGACAGGCAGGGCCAGGAGGGGAGCCAAGAAACTGCTGACAGGTGGCCTTCACTTCCGCCTGCTGGCCTCAGTCCCTCTCTAGAGAACTCTGAGCAGAAAGGAGCAACTGTGTATCTAGGATGCTGAAGAAGGGGCAGAAGGAGAGGTCAAGTTCACAGCTTGTCTAACCTCCTTCAGTGTGTAAGTTTCTTTTCCCTCAGCTCCTAGAAGCAGAGCCTTGATTTCCCTTGACTTTCTCTCCAGAAAAAAACATTGTAGTGGCTTCCAACAAGGTGTCCAGTCGGGTGACAGCAGTATCCTTCTCTGAGGACTGCAGCTACTTTGTCATTGCAGGCAACCGGCACATCAAATTCTGGTACCTTGATGACAGCAAGACCTCAAAGGTGAGGCAGCAAGTAGCCACCAGGGTGGGGTCTGCCCAGATCTGTTCCACCTGCGCCCCCTTCTGCATGCTCAAAAGCCCCTTGGAAGTCTCAGCTGGGCCAGGTGCTATGTCAATCTGCAAGGGAAGCCTTTTCCCTCTCTCCCCAGGGCCTGCTTTCCAGGGGGTAGCCTGCAGGGTGGGTGGGTGTGTGGCACCTGTGGTGTGCCTCCACAGGTGAATGCCACTGTGCCCCTGCTGGGCCGCTCCGCGCTGCTGGGGGACCTGCGGAACAACCTGTTCACTGATGTAGCCTGTGGCCGCGGGAAGAAGGCTGACAGCACCTTCTGTATCACATCCTCGGGGCAGCTGTGCGAGTTCAGTGACCGGAGACTGGTGGACAAGTGGGTGGAGCTGAGGGTAAGTGAATGCTTTGTCGGCACCCTCCTGTCTGTCACCTCCAGGCTCCGGGGTTCCTCAGGCTAGCATCGGGGTCTGCATGCACGCTGGGGGAGGCCCCAGGCGGAGGAAGGTGTTTGGGAACCTCTCAGCTCGCTCGCGCTCTCTGTCTCTGCCTCTTCCTCTGCTTTCCTCTTCTGCTCAGCACAAAGATAGCATCACAGTAAGTGTGCTGGCCCTGTCTGCTGCCTCTGCTGCCTTTCTCTTGGCCGGCCTTTTCTGAGTGTGTCTTTGCCTAAAACTCAGGTGCCTTATACGGCTTGCTGACTCCTTCCCCCTAATTGCACGGAGCTGTGGGCCATCTGGCTAGCTGCTGTTAGAGGGAGTGGCAATGAGGGGCTCCGGCCAGGGCAGCTGGCCTGCCTTGCACTTGTCCTTGCCTCTTGGCTCATGGCTGTTGAGGTGTCGGGTGAAGGAGTGCGCAGACGCCCTTGCTGACTGGGGCTTCTGTGCTCACAGACCACAGTGGCCCACTGCATCTCGGTGAGCCAGGACTACATCTTCTGTGGCTGTGCTGATGGCACCGTGCGCCTTTTCAACCCCTCCAACCTGCACTTCCTCAGCACGCTGCCCCGGCACCATGCCCTGGGGACAGACATTGCCAGCATCACAGAGGCCAGGTGAGCGGTGTGGGTGGGCCCCTGAGTCCTGTCAGAGCCCCACTCTGTGCCAGGCCATCCTTGGCATGCTGCAAGGAGAGGAGGGCACACATAGACCTCTGGGAAGACCCTTGCAGTCAAGCACAGGTGGGTCTTTTAGCATTTCTTGCTCACTGTGGGCAACCGTGGTAATCTGAGTCTGCCGTGTGGTAATGCATTGTCCTGTAAAGACCACAGCTAGGACAGACGGGCAGTTCCTTAGGGTTTCTGAGAGAGACTGGAAACCTGATGGAGCAGGCCTTTCTCCCTCAGGGTGGTCCTGGGTGGCAGCTGCGGTAGGAGGGGCTTATTGTAGCCTCGGGCCTTGGGTTGGGTGATTGCAGGAAGTGAAGTTTTGCTCTGGTTTCAGTGCTGTCAGGAAGCGGGGCAGTTCTGCAGTTGGGTATATTAATTTCTCTTTCAGGGCAGGACGGGACTAAATCTGCAATTGGTAGGAAATGATATATGACCATGGTTGTGGCTTGCACAGTGTCCTTCCTTGTCCTCTGACGTGAGTCTAGAAGGGCCTGACATCTGCTTGGCTGCATCACGGCCACACACTATCCCCGCCTGACGTTGGGGGCTATGAAATAACTTGTGTTCTTTTGGAGAGCCCCATGGCAAGGAATGCCAGGCCAGCTGCTGCGTTCTTTCTCCAGTGACTGCTGGCCAACCTGCTGCTCCTCCCTTGAGTGCCCCATTTCATTAGCGCTCACTCACCAGTTTGCCCTGTCTGCCCTGGACACCCCGCCCCCCTCTTTCCTCAGTCACCTTTTCGCTGCAGTGGCCAATGCGAGGTATCCGGACACCATCGCCTTGACCTTTGATCCTGCAAATCAGTGGCTGTCTTGTGTGTACAATGACCATAGTATTTATGTCTGGGATGTGAAGGAACCAAGAAAGTGGGCAAGGTGTATTCAGCTCTCTATCATTCCTCCTGCTTCTGGAGTGTAGAGGTACGTGGGCCAGGTCTGCTGAGACTGACCGTGTTTCCTGGGCTACTATTAGGAGCTGGAGTTCCTCAAGTGTGGAATTTGTTTCCTCCAGCACCCTTGCTCCCCCAGCAGTGCCCCTGGGTCCCTGCGTATCTGTTAATTGGCTCTGAGGATGGGAGGGGATTTTAGTGCTGACTCATCTCAGACGTTTTTCAGTATGCCCCTGTGCAGTCTTAGCTTTGCCTCTTTGGACATGTTCCTGAACTTGACCAAACCTTAGTTTCTGCAATTGTGAAATGACATACCTGATGCTTTGATTTTTACGAAAAGGAGACAATGTAAGTGGGAGATTTAGAATGCCTAGTACTTACTAGGTGCTTGGTTAATGTATATTCCTTTACTTGTTAAAGACAAGAGCTAATCATTATGACTTGCTTGCTCTGGGAAAAGCCTGGGGCTAAGTCTTGAACAACCTTTTCTCTACTCTCATCCCGTCCCATCTCTGTGGGCAGCCAAGGTCTGACCCAGGTCCCTCTGGTCCTTGTGCTCCTCCAGGTCTACCCTGAGGTGAAGGACAGTCAACAGGCCTGCCTGCCCCCGAGCTCCTTTATCACCTGCTCTTCTGACAGCACCATCCGCCTGTGGAATACAGAGAGCTCTGGGGTGCATGGCTCCACCCTGCACCGAAACATCCTCAGCCACGTGAGCTTGGTGCCCCCACACCACAGTCTCAGGATCTGAGTCTCCAGAACAGACTGTTCCAGATGTTTCTCAAAGTGTATGAGTGTGAGTGTGTGTGTGTGTGTGTGTGTGTGTAAAAAGGACCCGAAGTCAGAAGCACTCTAGACATTCTGCAAGGGTGTGTGAGTGTGTGTGTGGGTGTGTGTGTGTGTAAAAAGGACCCGAAGTCAGAAGCCCCTTACAGTTTTTGCAAGAGTGTGTGTGTGTGTTTGTGTTTGTAAAAATGACATTAAGTCAGACACCCTCCAGAGATTCAGAAAGGGTTTGTGTGTGTGTGTGTGTGTGTGTGTGTGTGTGTGTGTGTGAAAAGGGCACGAAGTCAGAAGCGCTCTAGAGATTCTGCCATGGTGTGTGTGTGTGTTTGTGTAAAAAGAACAAGAAGTCAGAAGCCCTCTAGAGGTTCTGCAAGGGTCTGAGTGTGAGTGTGTATGTGTTTGTAAAAAGACACGAAGTCAGAAGCCCTCCAGCGATTCTGCAAGAATGTTTTGTGTTTGTGTAAAAAGGAAACCAATTCAGAAGCCTTCTACAGTTTCAGCAACGGTGTGTATGTGTGTGTGTCTGTAAAAAGGAGAAGAAGTCAGAAGCTCTCCTAAAATTCTGCAAGGGTATGAGTGTGAGTATGTGTGTGTGTGTGTGTGTGTGTGTGTGTGTGTGTTTAAAAAGGACACGATATCAGAAGCTCTCTAGAGATGCTTGAAGGCTGTGTGTGGGTGTGAGTGTAAAGGATACAAAGTCAGAAGCCCTCCAGAGATTAGGAACGGGTGTGAGTGTTTGTGTGTGTGTGACTAAAAAAGACACGAATTCAGAAGCCCTCCAGAGATTCTGCAAGGGTATGAGTGTGAGTATGTGTGTGTGTATAAAAATGACACGATGTCAGAAGCCCTCTAGAGATTATGCAAGGTTGTGTGTGGTTGTGTGTGTAAAGGACACGAAGTCAGAAGCACTCAAGAGATTCTGCAAAGGTGTGTGTGTGTGTGTGTGTGTGTGTGTGTGTGTGTGTGTAAAAAGAACGAAGTCAGCAGCCCTCCAGAGATTCTCCAAGGGTGCGTGTATGTGTCTGTGTGTGTAAAAATGAAACAAAATCAGAAGCCCTCTAGTGATTCTGGAAGGGTGTGTGTGTGTGTGTGTGTCCTAAAAAGGACACGAAGTCAGAAGCCCTCCAGAGATTCTGTAGGGGCATGAGTGTGTGTGTGTGTGTGTGTGTGTAAGTAAAACCTACAGTCAGAAGCCCTCCAGAGATTTTGCAAGTGTTTTTGTGTGTATGTGAGTGTAAAAAGGACATGAAATCAGACGCCCTACAGAGATTCTGCAAGGGTGCGTGTATGTTTGTGTGTGTAAAAAGGACACGAAACTAGAAGCCTTATACAGATTCTGGAAGTGCGTGTGTGTTTGCGTTTGTAAAAAGGACATTAAGTCAGAAACCCTCCAGAGATTCTGAAAGTGTGTATGTGTGTGTGTGTTTGTGTGTGTGTGTAAAAAGTACACGAAGTCATAAGCCCCCTAGAAATTCTGCCGTGTGTGTGTGTGTGTTTGTGTAAAAAGGACACGAAGTTAGAAGCCCTCTAGAGATTCTGCAAGGGTCTGAGTGTGAGTGTGTGTGTGCGTGTGTTTGTGTGTGTGTAAAAAGGACACGAAGTCAGAAGCCCTCCTGAGATTCTGCAAGATTGTGTGTGTATTTGTGTAAAAAGGAAACCAAATCAGTAGCCTTCTAGAGATTTGCAAGGATGTGTGTGCGTGTGAGTGTAAAGGACACGAAGTCAGAAGCTCTCAAGGGATTCTGCAAGTGTATGAGTGTGTTTCAAAAGGGCACGAATAAGAAGCCCTCCAGAGATTTTTCAAAGGTGTGAGTGTTTGTGTGTGTGTGTCAAAAAAGGAAATGAATTCAGAAGCCCTCCAGAGATTCAGCAAGGGTGTGTGATAGTTTGTGTGTGTGTGTGTGTAAAAAGGACAGTAAATCAGAAGCCTTCTAGAGATTCTGCAATGGTGTGTATGTGTATGTGTAAAAAGGAGAAGTCAGAAGCCCTCCAGAGATTCTGTAAGGGTGCGTGTATGTGTGCATGTGTGTGTGTGAGTGTGTAGAAAGGACACAAATTCAGAAGAACTGCAGATATTCTGCAAGGGTGTGTGTGCATGTGTGTGTACAAAGGACACGAGGTCAGAAGCCCTCCAGATATTCTGAGAGAGTGTGAGTGTGTGTGTGTATCTATAAAAAGGACACGAGATCAGAAGCATTCTAGAGATTCTGCAAGGGTGTGTGAGTGTGTGTGTGTGTGTGTGTGTGTGTGTGTGTAAAAAAGAGAAAAAGTCAAAAGCTCTCTAGAGTTTCTGTAAGAGTTTGTTTGTTTCTGTTTGTAAAAATGACATTAAGTCAGACACCCTCCAGGTATTCAGAAAGGGTGTGTGTGTGTTGTGTGTGTGTGTGTGTGTGTAAAAAGGGCATGAAGTCAGAAGCCCTCTAGAGATTCTGCCGTGGTGTGTGTGTGTTTGTGTTAAAAGAACAAGAAGTAATAAGCCCTCTAGAGATACTGCAAGGGTCTGAGGGGGAGTGTGTGTGTGTGCGTGTGTGTGTAAAAAGGGCATGAAATCAGAAGCACTCTAGAGATTCTGCCATGGTGTGTGTGTGTGTGTGTGTGTTTGTGTTAAAAGAACAAGAAGTCATAAGCCCTCTAGAGATACTGCAAGGGTCTGAGGGTGAGTGTGTGTTAGTGTGTGTGTGTGCGTGTGTGTGTGTAAAAAGGGCACGAAGTCAGAAGCCCTCTAGAGATTCTGCCGTGGTGTGTGTGTGTGTTTGTGTTAAAAGAACAAGAAGTCATAAGCCCTCTAGAGATACTGCAAAGGTCTGAGGATGAGTGTGTGTGAGTGTGTGTGTGTGCGTGTGTGTGTGTGTAAAAAAGACACGAAGTCAGAATCCCTCCAGAGATTCTTCAAGATTCTGTGTGTGTTTGTGTAAAAATGAAACCAAATCAGTAGCCTTTGAGAGATTTGCAAGGATGTATGTGGGTGTGAGTGTAAAGGACATAAAGTCAGAAGCTCTCAAGAGATTTTGCAAGTGTATGAATGTGTGTGAGTGTCTGTGTGTGTGTGTGTAAAAAAGGACACGAAATCAGAAGCACTATAGAGATTCTGCAAGGGTGTGTGAGTGTGTGTGTAAAAAGGACACGAAGTCAGAAGCACTCTAGAGTTTCTGCAAGAGTGTTTGTGTTTGTAAAAAGGATATTAAGTCAGACACCCTCCAGAGATTCAGAAAGGTTCTGTGTGTGTGTGTGTGTGTGTGTGTGTGTGCGTGTGTAAAAAGGGGACGAAGTCAGAAGCCCTCTATAGATTCTGCTATGGTGTGTGTGTGTGTGTGTTTGTGTTAAAAGAACAAGAAGTCATAAGCCCTCTAGAGATACTGCAAGGGTCTGAGGGTGAGTGTGTGTGTGTGCATGTGTGTGTGTGTAATAAGGACACGAAGTCAGAAGCCCTCCAGAGATTCTGCAAGATTGTGTGTGTGTTTGTGTAAAAAGAAACCAAATCAGTAGCCTTTGAGAGATTTTCAAGGATGTATGTGGGTGTGAGTGTAAAGGACATAAAGTCAGAAGCTCTCAAGAGATTCTGCAAGTGTATGAGTGTGTGTGTGTGTCAAAAAAGACATGAATTAAGAAGCCCTCCAGAGATTCTGCAAGTGTATGAGTGTGTGTGTGTGTGTGTGTGTGTGTGTGTGTGTGTGTGTGTGCCGGGAACGTGGATGGAGGAACGGAGGGTAGGGTAGATGCTGGGTGGGCTGAGGGGGCAGGAGTTGCCCTGCAGAGTTCTAGAACCAGGGCTGAGGGATGTGGGAGCTGTTGGGACCAGCTGGCCCATTCTTGAGTTTTAGGAGCTGCCTGAACCCCATCCACATTGACCCTCTCCAGCCCCACCTTTGGCAGATGCTGGCAGAGAAGTTCAAGGTCTTCCGGGAGAAAAGGCAGAGTGTGGGGCTGCCAGGGTGCAGGCCCTGAGGGAGCTGGCAGGTGCCCTGGAACTCGCCTCCCCCAGCTCCATGGCCCTGAGTCAAGTCCACAGGAGCTGCGTTGAGGCCACATGGGTGAGGCTGGACAAGGCAATGAAAGCACGCACAGAGTTAGGTGCCCAGAGGGACAGGCCAGTGACAGCCAAGGGGCTCGGGACACAGGGGCCTACCCCAGATGTGTGTGCGTGCTCATGTGTAGGGGTGGGCATGTGGGTATGTGCATGCATACTTCTGTGTGTATTCTCGTGTGTGCATGTGTGTATGAAGGGGCATGGCTGACTCCAGCTTCCAGCATCAATCAGCCTTCCCCGTCCAACCACGCTCCTTCCTGCCCCCAGTTTGGAGTCGTTCAGCGCAGGTCACTCCTTGTGGCAGGACCACGAAGTGGGCTCTCCCAATGCTCCCTGAGCACGGGCTGCAGTTTCGTTGGGGGCACAGGCCCTGCTGGTCTTCTTGCTGACCGCCACTCTTAGAGCTCCCTGCCGCCCCTCCCCACACCCTCCTTTCTCGGGATCTGGTGTCTCAGTGCACTGAGCACCTGACAGGTCCTGCTACCGAAATCCTGGGGCTGGGTGGCCCCGGGGCCAGCCCTCTCCTCACTGACTGTTGTAGGTGCTACAGGCAGACGCCCTGACAGGCAGCCCACTCGCTCCCTGAGCCGCCGTCCTCATGTGCTCAGGGCTCCCCATCTTTTTGCCTTCCTCCCAACATGCGTGTCAAGACCCTTTCCTCCCTCGGGCCCTGCCTGTGGCCCCTGGGCCTCATCAGGAACCTGCTGTGATCAGAGGAAACCATCCATCTTCTAACCACCGAAGTGCCAGAAGGCGCGAATGTACAGCGATGATAATAGGTAAAGGTCACGGTAAAGTCACAGAGGACAGGAAAGACAGGGGCGAGAGAATACAATACAGAGTCAGACATGTTTTATTAGGCATGCTCACTTCAGCTCCTCTTGATGGACCACGTGGAACTGGGAGAAGTGGAACCTTTGCTATCTTGGGACATGTATAGGGAGCCTGGAGACACACCTCTTCAGTAGTGACATGGTCACAAGGTGGGCGGCATCTATCGTAAGGTCCCTGTACTTGAGCTCACCAAGGTGAGGAAAGCTAATACCTGAATTGGGGGAAGCTCAAAGTGGGGTTGAGTGTCACGGTGGGAAGAGAGGGCAAAAGGATCATATCTGCTTCTACACAGAGATACAATCAGCCATGTGCTCACATTAAGGCAGCCTAGCTGTTAACGGAGAATCCGTGGGAATGATTTTTAAAGCAGGATAATGTACTTGGACTTTACCTCTAACTTACCAAAGTAGAGGCTTTCCTACCGTGGAATACCAGCTTTCCAGATTCTCCCTGTTATAAGTTAGGGAATAGAGTCTTCGTCCTATTTCCCTCCGTGTTAAAGCCCCACAAATCCCCAAGCCACAGTCTTTGCTCAAAAGGAGGTGGCCCTGTTCTAAGGGAGAAAGTTGCTGGCCCTCCATCCCGCTGTGCCCTCGACTTCCACAAGGCGGCGCTCGAGCTGTGGGGCCACATGCAGAAGGTGGTCCTGGTGGAGGGTTCTGTCCTTGGCCACCACCTAGCGTCTGTGGAGGTCCTGCAGCGCCAGCACCGCCTCCTGCAGGGGAGGGCCCCAGTCCCTCCCCCCCGCAAGAACCCCTCTTTGTAGGCAATAGATGGATGAGGAGCCCTCACCCCCAGCTGACCCCAGGCAGGACTGCAGCCTGCCCATGCCCCCTCTGGGATGGGGGTTGACGGGCCTGGGCTTGACCTAGCCTGGGGTACAGCCAGGATGGCCTGCAGAGTCCTGGGTGGAGGAGCATTCAGCCTGCTCTCTGCCAGCTGCAGAGGGAGCTGGTGGCTGTGGACGAGGTGGTGGTTCAGATGCGGATGGAGGCCATCCAGGTACACCCTGCGGTCCTGGAAGTCCGGGCCGGGCAGCTGGCTGAGGTGCAGGAGGCCTGGGCCACCTGGACATGAAGGCCTGGGAGCAGGGCCAGCACCTGGAGTGGGTAGCCCATGGCCACGCCTTCCTCAGGCACTGCCAGGAACTGCTGTATGTGCCACCCCACCTGGATGCGGGCTCGCTCTGTTCCATGCGGGTGGGGGCACCCAGCTCTTCCCTGCCTCCTCCCTGTTCTTCCCTCTGGCCCTGAGACCCGTTCCCATGCCCTGTCCCCCACCCAGTACTCGGGCTCAAGAGAAGCAGGCGCTAGTCTATATCCTCAGAATGGCCAGTTAGGGCCAAGGAGACACTGGGGCAGGAGCTCTGCCTGAGAGCCCAGGCAGTGCGGCCGGCGGGGTAGCAGCTGCTGGACACCAGCCACGTCATGGCCCCAGAGATGTGCGCGCTGAGGGCTAGGGCCTGGGTGGTGCGTGGCCAGAGCTCCCTTTCTTGCTTCTCCCTGCTCCACGGTAACCCAGCCCTGCCCCACCCAGGCAACACCCTGCGCCCCTCCCAACAGCTCTCTGCCCCCCAGGTCACAGTGTTTCCGGGAGCTGCACAGGCAGCTGCAGGAGCTCCGGACGGCCTGGGCCCTTCATCAGGAGCACTGCCAGGTGAGCCAGGACCAGGAGGAGCTGCGGGGATTGCTGGGTCAGGCCGAGGTCTGGCTGGCCTCCTGAGAGGACCTCCTGCTAGACCCTGACTGTGGGGTGAGCAGGGATCCGCCCCTTAAGAGGGCCACATACCTGACACCAGGACTTGGAAAGGCAGCTGGCGGCCCATGAGGAGAAGCTCACCCAGCTCCAAATGTAGGTGAGGATGTGGAGGATGGGACTGAGGAGGGGTCGGGGGGCCTCCACCTGCGGTGGGGTCTCCAGAGCATTGATCTGCCCTGAGGGGCACACCTTCGGGGAAACAGCCACAGGGTCCTGTCCTCCATGGGCAGTCTGGCTCTGTGGGGTCCTTCACAGATTCTTCTGCCCAACTGCTCTCTACCCTCTCCTCCTGGTTTCCCCCTCTGAGAGCTGCCCCCAGAGCAAGCCCTGTGGGACACAGAGGGTCAATATGGGTGGAAACCAATCAATAATCTCATGGGTGCAGAGCACACTCTGAGGAACACAGGGGAGGTGACACTAGCTACAGAGAATCTGAGTGGAGCGAGGGTTTTAATCCTTGTGTAGGCTGGAGATGGGGCTGATAGGGTGGGTGGGGGATTGATACCACAGGATCCTGTGGGACTGAAAGTGAGGACCTGAGGGTGGACGGGCAGAGGGAGTGCCCCATCCTCTGAGGCAGGAAGGTGGTCAGCTAGGGTGAGCATGGAGAAAGATGAGCAGGGGCTGCTGCAGTCACGCAAATGTCACGTAAGAATCCCACTTTAGTATAAAATGTTTGTCTCCATTGCAAAGCCACCTCTAGCAACTAGGATCCCCTCTCTCCCCATCTGGAGTTGACGAGTGAAGAAAATCAAAAACTGAAACAAAGCAGTCCACAGGACTAACGGACCACCATCACCACAGCCCTCCATCCTTGTCCTGGAGACCAGGAGAGTTAGATGGTGCCCAGCCACCGCCTCTAACTCTTTCTGTGCTGTATTCTCTCTCTCCTTCCTTCCTACTTTTTCATTAATGCTTTTATTTCTCTTCTGCCCCTTTTCTATAGATTCTCCTTCTCTCTCTTTTTTTCTTCTCCTTCCACCTCTACTAGTATCACAGCTTGTCCCTCTTCTATTACAGATTCTCCTCCCTCCCTCTCCAATTTTTTTCTTCCTCCTTCCCAATATTTTGTTAAAAACTATTTTTAAATCGTTAACCTTTTAAATCCTTTTTATTACTAACCTCCACTCCCCATAAAGGGGGTTGCTAAGGGTACCCTGTCACACCTGGTCAAAGCAGCCTGAGGACACTCACTGAGCTCCAGCCCCCATTCCAGCTGCTGATACATCTCTGCACTGCGGGTTACCAACCCGACAGGGAACTCGGTCTACACAGCAGTCTGACCCACCCTTACAGTAGGTCATAGGCAATTGCCTGAAAGAATCCTTAACAATAACATAGATAAGGTTACCCCGGTCTCACAGAAGCATGGGGCCTATGAAAGAATCAAGAAAAAATCAACAGACCACATCACTCCCAACAAAGAAATAAGAGAAATGAGGCACTTAAACAGACCTAATGTCACTCATAGAAGAAACAGATATGGATCAGCCACAAAAGGAAATCTTCAGAACTCTGCTTGCAGTAATACAGGAGCTAAGAGAAGCAACCCAGAATAAGAATGCAACAATAGAAGGGATGAAATACACAATAGAGGGTATGAAGTCCACAATAGAGGGGATGAATGGTATGAAGTCCACAATAGAGGGGATGAATGCTACCCACCAAAGGGAACTGCAGAAACTAACAGAGGAGGTAGCAGAGGCCACACAAAAGGTCACAGAAGCTACATCTAGGCTTGAGGAGGCTGAGAACCGTATCAGTGAACTGAGGACACTCAAACCGAACGAAGCAAGCATGAAAAACAATCAGATGGGAAAATTAAAGAAACAGAAGACAGCCTGAGATCAATGACAGATGCTATGAAGAGGAATAATGTTCGAATAATCGGTCTACCGGAACACAACATAACACAAAAATGGACAGCAAAGATAGCAAAGGAATTTCTGGAAGAAGATTTTCCCAACCTAGCAAAGGAGAATCAGACTTTCATACAGGAAGCAGAGAGGACGCCGGCTAAGGTAAACACCAAGAGCAACACGCCAAGACATATAATAGTAAAAATATCCAACTTAGAGGAAAAAGAGAAAATTTATGAGCAGCAAGAGAAAGGAAGACAGTCACATACAAAGGAGCGCAGGTAAGAATATGCTCAGACTTATCAGCAGAAACCATGAAGGAGGAGAGAATGGAGCAACATCTTCCAAAAACTGAAAGATAAAAATGCCTCACCCAGAATCCTATACCCTGCCAAGTTATCCATTAAGATAGAGGGTGAGGGTCTTCCAGGACAAGGAAGAACTCAAAAATATGCTTCAAGTCACCCGACCCTGCAGAAGATATTGGCGGACTCACTATGGCCAGAAGATCAAGCTCCAACTAGAACCATCGGGAGGCCACCATATATCCCATCTCCATCTAGAAGTCAACATGCCAGCAACAAGTACCAGGACAACAGGGTCTCAGATGGAAAAGAGGACATGATAGAAACCCTCCACTCAAACGCAGCACACTGATATGAAGGGAGATAGGTAAAGACCCAAAACACAAAACAGAGTATGGAAACTATGAAGCCAGAGATAGTAATAATCACTCTGAATACCAATGGGCTCAATTCGTACATTAAAAGTAAGAGGCTGGAGGACTGGATTAGAAAACATAACCCATCAATCTGCTTCCTGCAAGAGACCCACCTTAAGCTAGCAGACAAGCTGATGGTTCCCGGCTATCAAAAATATATAGCGTCTGGGGTCTTAAAGGCTTGAAGGCAAATAAGCGGCCATCTAGCTCAGAAGCAACAAAGCCCAAAGAGAAGAAGCACACGGCCTAAGCGAATACAAGGTGTTGAATGGACCATGTAGCAGACACCAAGGAACAAAAACAATCATTGTGTGACCACCTTCCTCACATAATCACTGAAGACGAAAGTGTGCATAAGCAAGTGTGGTGAAGAAGGCTGATGGTGCCCGGCTACTGAGAGACATAGCGTCTGGGGACTTAAAGGCTTGAAAGCAAACAAGCGGCCATCTAGCTCAAAAGCAACCAAGCTCACACGGAAGCAGCACACCAACATATAGGTGATCATGAAGGGCAGAGGAGACCAGGTCTCCAACAACAAAGGTGGGGTGGTGGTGAGAATCATATCACCGTGAAAGAGGGGGAGTAAATGATGGGGACCCAATGCCCAACTGTAGACAGCTGGACATCCCATCCCTTCCAGAGGGGTAGTGGGGAGGAGATGAGTCACTCAGGGTTCAGTGTAGCAACAATGAAACTAAAAACCTTCCTCTAGTTCCTGAATGCTTCCTCCCCTCCCAATTATCATGACCCCAATTTTACCTAGCGGACCTGGTTATACCAGAGGATGTACAGCGGTGCAGTAGGGATCTGGAAACACAGGGAATCTAGGACAGACGAACCCCTCAACACCAGTGGTGGGAGTGGCGACACCAGGAGGGAAGGGGGTGTAGAAAGGGAGAACCGATCTCGGAGACCTATGTGTAACCTCCTCACTTGGAGATGGGCAATGGCGAGGTGGGTAAGGGGAAGATGCCGGAGAGTGTAAGATAAGATATAATAATTATTTATAAACTATCAAGGGACCAGGGGTGGCATCGGGGAGGGAGGGGGACAGGGGCAAAAAAGGGAAACCGAGCTGATTCCAGGAACCCAAGTGGAAGGTGAATTATGAGAATGACGAGTGCAATGAATGTATAAGGGTGCTTTGCTCAATTGATGTATGTACAGATTGTGATAAGAGCCTTATGAGCCCCAATAAAAAGATTGAAAAAATAAAATAAAATGTTAAAAAAATATTCACTGACTTAATGCTTAAAGTGTTGTAAAATATATATGTATATATGCATATATATCATAATGAATTCTTATGTTCTTTCCCCCTCCCACATTCATTGTTTGCTCCCAAAATTTCCTCACCCATGCTACTCCTCTACTCCCCTAGGGCCCTATAGACCATTGCATCAGTTATTGTCTCTAGGGATCCGTGTCTGTGCGTTACAACTTTGGAAACCCAATAGAAACAACCAAAACCAAAACTAAAATAAAGCTGCAAGAAGAAAATAATAATAATATAAAGATAAAAATGAAAATAAAGAATGAGAAAGGAAAGACTACCATCAATATTTTAAAGTTCAGCAAAAAAAAAATACTGTTATGGAACAAGTGGGAAATACTTTACCTTAGAGCAAGTACAGGTTGGATCGAGAGGTAGGTCAACTGACCAATTGTCATATTATGCCATGGTCTGATCCACTGTGATCAAGTTCACAATCATCTCTGTCTGATGGTAAACCTTTTCAAGGGGATGTACCAGAGGTTTAATATGACTAGATATTCTTCAGATGGATTTTGAGTTCTCACTGTTCACCTACCCTTCGACAAGATGGATGTTCTTCATTTGAGCTCTGGGACTTTTTCCTTCATTACATTTGAATTTAATTGTCACTATCTTTGGATCCCACATGCTGGTGTGCTTCTTCATTGTGGACTTCCTTGACACCTGACTTAGATGGCTGCTTCTTTGAAGACAAGCCTTTTAGACCCCAGATAATTGATAGCCTGGCACCATCTGCTTTTTTTCACCCCACTTTGCTGTAATGCCCTTATCTTCATTCATTTTTCAATGAAGGTAAGTATTGAACAGAGCCATGTTAAGATCTTGTACCCAGAATATGATCACCTAGAGGATGGATCTAGCTAAATCTTGTCATAAACCATGGGCACCTCTACCTAGTGCCTGGAAAGTGAACATGTGAAACTCCACAACTGTGTTACTCTGGGTTGACTAGGGAAAAAATTCATAGACATTCATATGTGTACAAGAGAGAACTTTATATCAAAGAGCAATTGTACATTAAGAAAGCATACCTGCCCAGTCCAGTTGAAGTCACTAAGTCTGAAATTAGCCCATATATCCAATACCAGACTATAAATTCTTTTCAGACTCACACAACATATACAATGATGTCGAATGCAGGAAGACCACATGCCAGTGAGTGGAAATCTTTTGGATCCAGTGGAGGCGGAAACACCTCAATGCTGTCAAGGGTCTCCACGTGGCTCCTTCAGCTCCAGGGCTCTAGTGTCGCTTCATGTGTCTTGTTCACAGGAATGTCTCACAGGGCATGAGCTTGTGTCCCGCCTCCAGGGAACTATTTATCTCCTCAATGCCTCCAAATGAGGTCATCAAACTGCACCCGCACTGACAGACTAAACTCCACCCCTTCATTCTTAAGTCTCAAATTGACAACAGATTATGCAACTACCACAGCAACCAAGGAGGCAGATGAAGAGGAGGACAGGAAAAGAGAAGTAGGTGCCTTCTCTGTTTTATACTCTACTTAAATTTGTATCTTTATGTTATTATTATTTTTCTTTATGTTTCTTTTTTGGGTTTTTAATTGTTTTTGTTATTGTCTCCCTGTTTGGAAGCAAAAAAGAAGTGGATGCATGGAGACAATAACTGAGGCAATGGTTTATATGGAAGGGGGAGGGGAATTAGGGAGTAATTAGTGGATCTGTGAGGCACGAGTGAGCATTAAGCTTATTTGACAATGGATATACAACTCTTTTCTAGAAGTGTTTTAAGTATGGAAATCTGAATGTTATATCAGGAACATTACAAAAGAAAGGGGGGGGACTTGATCTATGGTTACCATGTGTGAAGGAGGAAGAGTTTTTGCTTAGGGGATAGTGAATTAATTTTAATGGTGGTGGAAAAATATGCAGGGTGATTAAAATAATGGTTGTACAACATGAAAAGAATACTCAGTGGCACTGAATTACACATGCAGAAGTTGTTGAACTGGTGAAAGTTTTGTTACATACATTTTTGCAAGTATGTGAAATATATTACATGAATAATGATTATGGAGGGGAAAATTGTTCCATAATTGACTGTGGTAGAGATTGTACAACTCTTCTTGATATGATTGAGGTATTGAATTATACGATAACTTGAAAAGTGCCAATAAAAGTGATTTGTTTTGTTTTGAAGAGAAGCGGATTCTCAGAAATGTTCATCATTTTACCTCCCACTTTAACCCTACAGCCTGCACATCTCATGGGGGGTACCCTTGTACTAAGGGTAGAACTGGGCTGCCCAGAGAGAAAGTGGAACATTCCAAGAAAAATAGTATCCCCAGGAATTCCCTTCGTTATGGCTCACACCTCAGGCCAACTGTCTGCATTTCTACAAATCTACACATGGTTTTCAGGAAGAAATTGTTTGTCCATAGTGAGTGCAAATGATGAAGGGTAGCGATTGACCTCACAGAACAAAGGTCAGAAAAATTCCCTCTAGAGGCCATTACTCGGCTGCTCCTACTCAGAACCATCCTCCTTCTGCTTCCACATGCACAGCACACGTGAATCACCTAGAGTAAAATATGGTAACAGAGCTCCAAGTCACAAATGAAAGTCAGACTTCTTAGGTCTTCATCCTTACCATGTTGATCATAGATGCCTGTGGAGGTAACGCCCTTCTGGATTCTTCCTGGTGACATGAATGTCCTACCCTGTAAGCACCTTCATGTCAAAAACAATGATTTTCATCTTAGAATGGTTTTAAATTATATCCCCCCCCCTTTATTCCTAGGTGTGATTGCTCAGGTAGAGCTGCTACAGACCAGTCAGGAGTTGGGAAAGCTATGTGCAATGTCTCAAAGTGCTATGTCTAACTTTCAGGTCTGCAGATATCAAGTTTCTAGATCTATCAGGTTCTGGGAAACACAACCTGTGTTAGGTGGCAAAGAAGTCTTGTGATGAGAGTCTTAGCAACAACTCAGTTTTCACATATTGATACATTGAAACCACAGTAGCTCAACCAGCTGGGTGTACTTTAACTGAACAATCTGAAACCTGAGGACAATGACATGTAAATGTAGGAAACTTACAAGGAGACACAGTGAAGGCTAAATGGTCAAACATCTCAAGCATCACAACACTAACTGGGCAGCAGAGGGAGCTCAGGGTACATGGGACACAATCTTTGCCACAGGAGCAGGTGCAGGGGATGCCAAGTTTGTTTCCTCTTGTGTCTGGAGTTTCCCAGTTCACCCACATGGAGTACCTCTTCAAGGACACTTCAGCAACTACAGTTCTCATGTCTCTTATTTTCCTGAAGGGAAGATCCTAAAAATTAAAATTCCTTGTTCTTCCTGAGAAGACAGGGGAGAAAGAAATCACACTTGGGACAAGTTGAAATCAATCCCAGAAGGACCGATAATCTCTCTAGGCTGTTAAAATCTGACCTCCATGTGCTTCTCTCAACACAATCAGTTACTCTCCATCCTAATTCTTTTTTACCAGTTACTGTAGGTTGAAACTATATGTGTGTGAATCCCAGCTCAAATATCTCCTGTGAAGAGAAAACAAAAGCAAACCTGATTTTACCATTTCTGAAATAATTGACAGTTGCATGTATTTTTGAAACTTGGAGAAACTGACATTTTGAGATTCTTAATAAAGCATCAAAATGTCTCATAGTCATTAGAAATCATATAATGGCGCTTGCCCCAATCCCAACTATGTGGACTCTCCCCCTTCCCTTCCCCTCCCCTACCTAAAGAAGGCACTTCAGAGAACAGAACTGAAGCTGAAGCTTGGGGACATGTGCATCTGTGATTAGAGCACACGGGAGAAGCGAAGAGGGTAGGAGTGTGAGAAGAACACATCCTGACCCACTAATCCCCAAGGACGATATTACTGCTCATAGCAGATAAGGCACAGTGAGGATCATAGGGCCAGTCACACCACAAGACATGATGTCCCTAACTGAACCATATCACTATGGGGGACAACACTGGAGACTCAGGGTGGGACTTGTGTCTGATCAGACCCCATCACATTGGGGCAAAATACTAAGGGCATGCAACAGCAAGGGAAGCAAAGCAATGAAGTCCCCGGGGAATGCCAAAATTAGATGTTGGGGACAGTGTGGCACAGCACCCCTTCAGACTCGACTTGAAAGCATTCCTAGAAGTCAAAAACCAGCCTGCAACGATTTATATGCATTTCTTGTTTTGTCACTGGCTATCTTTTTGTTGTTATTTCTGTTTGTTCGGTTGGTTTTGTCTTCCTCTGTTGTTTTATATGGCTTTGCCTTGTTTTTGTTCTTATTAATGTCTCTGCATGTCGATCTAGATAGAAGACTGGATAAACAATTCAGAGAAGGAAAAACAGGACCAGTGGTCCCGGGGGGACATGGGAGAAGGAGAGGTGGGAGAATAGAAGGTTGGGGTGAGGGGATCAACCAACCCAAGGACAAGTTAACAACAAATGAACTAAAATCGTTGGAGAGAAAGCATAGGATGCCTAGTGGGGATTAATCGAGGGCAAAGTCAGAGCGAGGAATTACTGAAACTCAAATTAAGACTGAACATGTTAGTGGGACAAGAGGAAAGTAAAAGGAAATGGAGGAAAAATTAGAAAGCAAAGGGCATTTACAGAGGTCTAAATATAGGCATATACCTATGTAAATATATTTATATGTAATGGCAGGGAAATAGATATGTTAGGTATTAAGGTTGAAGATGGAAACTGGGCCTCAACTCAAGTACTCCCCAAATGTAAGAACACTTTGTTCTAAAACCCTGCATTCTGTGATGCTCACTTTCCCAACACGATGGCGGTCGACAAATTGGGTGCATAAGCAAATGTGGTGAAGAAAGCTGATGGTTCATTGCTATCAAAAGATATAGTGGCTCTGGTCTTACTGGCTTGAAGATAAACAAACAGACATGTAGTTGAGAAGCAAAAATGGAAGAAGCACACCAGTCTGTGTGATCATGAAGTGTCCATGTGATCATGTATCAGGCATCAAAGACCCAGAACAAAAAAAATTTTTTAAATCATATCCATGTGAATGAAGAAGTGTGTGCAGTGGAGACCCAAAGCCCATCTATAGACAATTGGAAATCCCCTTACATATGGGTCACAAGAAGGAGAAGAGTCAGTCAGAGTGCACTACAGCACCAATGAAACAGACAACTTTCCTCTAGTTCTGTAATGCTTCTCCCCCCACTATCATGACCTCAATTCTACCTTACAAATCTGACTAGACCAGAGCACGTACACTTCTACAGATAAGATCTCACAACAAAAGGAATCCAGGACAGATAAAACCCTCAGGGCCAATAATGAGAATAGAGATACCAAGAGGATAATGGGAAGATGGGAGTAGAAAGGGGGCATCAATCACAAGGACTGACATATAACTCCCTCCCAGTGGGACAAACAATGGAAAAATGGGTGAAGGGAGACAGTGGAAAATGTAAAATAAAAATTTATAATTTATCAAGGTTCATGAAGGAAGAAGAGTGGGAGAGGGAGGGGGGAAATGAGGAGCTGATATCAAGGGCTCAGGTAGAAAGCAAACACTTCCAACATGATGATGGCAGCATATGTACAAATGAGCTTGACAATGGACGAATGCATGGATGGTGATATGAGCCATAAGAGCCCCCAATAAAAGTATTTAATAAAAAAGAAAGCGTTAGTATTGTAAAGCATAATACCTAGATTTGGAGATCAAAATCAACTCCTTAACCATGGGAGACTTCCTCTAGTTTTAGGAAGATGCCCTGGAAACGTCCTGATGTGTTATGCAAATTCACGAACAGCATTGGCTTCTCTGGGAGATGTAGAGATCTTCAGCATTTAAAGAACATCTAAGTGTAACTTGATACCTTAAAATTCTTGGTGTGCAAAAGATTTGTGAAGGGAAGGCAAGCTTGATTAAGGCAAGACAAACCTGCAGGGAAGGAGCAAAACTCAGGAGCCGCTGTCATATTCAGCTCTAGTGGACAATTAGGGAAGGTCTAGAAGGTGATGATGAGGGTTTTACTTTTAGCATATGAATTTCCTTTCCAAAAGATAATTTAAAACAGAATTAGACAAGGGAAGCTTGTGTCAGATTAAATATATATTTCTACGGGGAATGTTTAACTGCATCAAGAAAAGAATAAGCACCACACAAAGGGGTGGGGAGGAGGTGGGCACATTTCAAGGAAGTGTCTCTAACTGTAGGTTGACATTTCCATTAAGTCAATTCTTTCTCATAACAACCCTATAGGATAGAATAGGACTGCCCTTCTAGGCTTCTGCGTCTGTAAACCTTCATGGGTGTGGAGAGCATTCTTTCCCCTGCACAGCCATTGGAGATTTAAAATGATTGACCTTGCATTTAGCAGCCCATCGCATAATGAACTCCACACGCAGAGCTCTCCAAGATATCTAGAACATCCTTAGCTACTCTTGGAGTGACTCTCTTAGAAGTCATTCAACATTACTTATGACTATATAGGCAAAAGGTATGCAAATAGACATCTCCCCTGCTGATGAAAACCATCCAAGTCCCAACTCTGAAGTTCTTGGAGAGGTGCTCCAACTCTGGAATTCCCAGGTGCCAACATTCAGGACTGAACACATCAAGTCACCATGGAATCTGTATTGAGCTCAATTTTCCTTTTTGGAATTTCAAATGGTGCTTTGATGCAGATAAAGTGTGTATGAGGGGGCGTGAGTGAGAGGCAGTGAATATGTTATGATTTTCATCATCAGGATGTCTGTGTGTTTGCAGGTGTCCAGTGTGAGGTGGAGCTATGGAATCTGAGGGAGACTTTAGGCAGCCTGAGGCTTCTCTGAGACTCTCCCCTGCTGTCTCTGCATTCAATGTCTGTGTTTATAAATACACAGAGGGTCTGCCTAGGCCCAGAGAATGGGCGGAAGTGGGTTTCATACATTAATAGTGTTGGTAGGAAAAGCCACATAGATTCTCTGAAGGGCCAATTTACCATCTCCAGAGACAATAGTAAGAATATACTATAACTTCAAATGGACAATCTGAAATTCGAGGACATAGCTCTGTAATTCTGTGCAAAAGACTCAACAGTGTGGTAGTTATATAATCTGGTGTAAATTTGGGACTTGAGAGGATAAAGAGGGAAGGGTTGGAGTCTGTCAATTGGATCATAGCCAATGACGCCTACGTGTGGGCATCTCGATCTCCTGAGAATTCTGGGAAATCCCATATTCCATCTTTGAGGGGAAGACACTCTTTCTAATCCCTGGGAGACACCCTACTGACAAGGGTGACCCCCTGTGAGACATCCCTGAGTAGAAGCCATGTGGATCTACCTCATGAAGCCCTGGGTGCTGGAGAATCCATGTAGAGCCCCCGTCAGCACTGAGAAACTTACAATGCCACTCGATCCAAAGACTTTCTGCCCACTTTCCTGTGATCATCTTGCATTCTGGATCATTGCATGTACTTCATAAGTCTGAAGAGGAATTTATACATTGGTATCCGACATATGTGCAAATTATGGACTTATGGGCTTGGACCTAACTGGGGTTGAGATGCTTTCTTAATGTACAATTGCCCTTTATATTAAATCTCTTATACACAATATGCGTGTGTCTATGGATTTGTTTCTCTAATCTACCCAGACCAACGCATACAGTTAGGGGAAGTCAGAGTTAACCAAGACACGAATGTACTCTAGTGGAAGAGGTTAGGCTGCAGGGGCCCTCAGGACCCAGACCACAGGTCTCAGACCGAGGAGCAGGTGCAGATGGAGCTTCACCACTGGCTTCCTGTTGTGTCTGGGGATTCTTCTCCTTCTCGGTATCCCTCAGGGAATCAGTGCATCTCCTCACGTCTTTCTCAAACACTCACCCAATCTCCCTGTGACGATAGGATGATTTTGAACTTAGTTTCTGTTTCGTTTTCCCCTTGAATCGCGCCACATTTCCCATATAATTGGTAATTCCTACATCTAGGATGAATTCTGTTCACATCATCTGCTTCATCGAGCTCTTTATGCCTTGCATTCAATACCCCTCCTGTATTCCCTCCTTCCCTGGGACAACAGTCCCTGCTGTGCAAAGGATCTCACTTTATTAGCTTGTGTGTATATATATTTTTCCAGACAACATATTACAAGAACTTATCACCAGTAGCCCAATCCTATATCAAGTCGCCTGTCTCCATTCATCCAATCGGAGACTTTCTTCTCTGAGTTCATTCATTTTATTAATTCACAGCTCCTGTCTGCCCTTGTCCACCACAGACTGATTTTAGAGTCCGTTTTTTTTTTTCTCCAAAGGCTGTTTGTTTAATTCGGTAGTTGTGAATATTGATACAAGAGTGGGAAAAGGGAGACAAGACACATTTTATGCTTAGTCTCAAGGTACCTCCACAGAACTCACCTCCCTTCGTGCCCTATGTCCCCTTGTGCATGGGCTATACACGTCCTATTCTGCACAGGGCACCAACAGGTTCCCTTCAAGTTCTGTGGGTGGCTATGCCTCCACATATTATTGAGAGCAGAATATCCTTCTCTAGAGACATGACCAGGAACTGATTTTCCCTCAATTAGCAGTGTGACTGCTGTAGTTACGATCGTGTATTTCTGAGTCGGACACACAGAGGGAAAGGTTGTGGGAACCCAGACACAAACACCAATACAGGGATATGGCTGGGCTCAGGGGTCACTGAAAGCCCACAGATAAAAGGGGCCCTCAGGGGAGAAATGTAGAGGAGCCTAAGAAGGATTAGTTAAATTAGGTACCTATTTCCTCTACCTGCAGAGAAAATGTCCCTACCACAGACCTCCACATTCTTGTAGCTCAGTGTATGTTCTTGTATGCACTTTATATCTGTGTGTTTTGTGTGTGCTAGCACATTGCCTTAAGATGTTATACAATGTGACAGAACTTGTAGTCTGTTCTGCATTTATTTTATTATTATAATTCTAGTATATTTTAGTGTGTCTTTGTGGTTTTTCTTAAGTAAATGCATGTGTATTTATTAATCTGAGGGTATTATATGAAGATTTGTTAGTTGTAGTAGATGTGCTAATTTGTTCACAATATGCATGTGTATGTTAATATGACTGTTAGAATACAAATGTCATTTTGTGAGTTTCCTGCTAGTATGTGTTCACTCCAACTCATCTGGGCTCTTCATCAAACTTTATGAGCTCGCATCTCCTTGAATAATCTACTGAGTGTTAAGAAATGACTTAGGCTGGGGGAATCCATTAGAGGCCCATAGTAATATGCACAGCAGAGTGTGCTAATCAGTGAAACTTCTTTTTGAAGTGGACAATAAGAGACAGAGGGACATGAACAGCAAATCCTAGAGGTGAGCTGGTCAATGCAGAGACAGCCTTAACAAGGAAACAGGCCAAGGGGGATGCTTATTTTCTCCTCTCTGCAGCTCTTGTGTTTACAGATGGCACTGATAAAGCCTTTGTAAAAGGATGCATGCTATACTCAAAGAATGCCTAGTTGTAGGTAAATGGGTAATGCCAAGAGCCAAGGTGACGGCAGAAGCTTGAAGGTAAATGAGATGGATCAAGGAAAGAGATAACTTATCTTCCGTCATCTTTGCCCAGAGCATGAGGTTCAAGCTCTCTAAATAATGTTCAACTGATGACAAACAACACAAACTGTTGGAAAGGGCTTATTCACTTGTATTCTAGGATGTCCCATCCATAGACTTGGGCTTCTAGGAAGAGGGTGGATAGCTAGTGTGTGGGCATGAGCTTGTAAAACATGCTCCACCAGGAGGCTGAAGGGGTAGGAAGACAAAATGAGTGTGGAGGGAAGAGGCTGTGCTGCGATCAAGTGGGGAGGCATTAGCCTGAGTGGCTACTTGGATATCATTACCATTGGCCTTTTGCAAGCACCAGTGAGTTTCTAAGGCAAGGAGGTGTGAAGTGGCAGTTATCTGACAGAGGTGTAGGTTAGTGCCCCTATAAAACTAATCTGCAAATCAGCCTACTAGAGAAATACACATTTCATAAAATTTCTCCTACCCACTCATCATGCATATGTGGAATATAAGGCTCACCATTCCCCTATGTTATAAGTCCAGGTTCCAATTTCAGATCTCTGGGGCAGGCAGGTTGAAGAACAAGGTTGGATTCTAGGACCCTTGTTGAAGGTCATAAAGACTCAGCCTTGAAACGGCTGAGAAGTCTCAAGACCTATGTGTCACTGTTTGCTGATTTCTTCTGTGAGTTTACATTTAGAACAGACTGTTAAGAACAAGAACGTGTGCAAGCTCTGGGAAAATAGGTCACAAGAGTTGCTATGTGTATCAAATATGCTTGCTTAACAATGAGATAATTAACCCCAGGTTGTTTCTGCATGGTTAAAAGGAGTATGAAAAATAAACGCGAGGCTTCAGTATTCACTATTGCCCTCCCAATAAATTCTGTCTCACTCCCTCTTTCAGGACTGTTCAACTCATTGGCTGGCTTGGACAAGAGTGGCGCCCAAACCAGGGACACTGAAAACGGGGGACAAAGTGAAGGACACCGTGGATTACAAAGGTGTACACAAAGAGATTGGTGGTGACGTGAGTAGCTATTGGGAGAAAAATGGGGCAAGGAAATAGCAAACAGATTTTTGTAAATATTTTTCAAGATATGTTAAAAGCTAGAGGAGCAAAAGTAAGCTACCAAAGAATAGAGAAGTTTTTAGATTTTGTGGTTAAGGTATGTCCTTGGTTTCCTGAGGAAGGGACTGTAAATATTGAAACTTGGCAAAAAGTAGGGAAATGGTTAAAAGATCACTACACCACTAATGGGCATAGAAGGTTCCCATAGACACGTTTAGCTTATGGGATTTAGTTAGGGATAGCCTGTACCATAGGCATGAGGGACTCCAGCCTGAACACCAATTTGCATGCTCAAACAAAAGTGAAAGTAAACTTCCTTCTGCGCCTCTGCCTCCTCCTCAACCACTGAAGTCACTGAAAAGTTAACTGGAGGGCTTTGAAAGCAAGGATGAGGAACCCCTTGACCCAGGCGATGTGGAGCCCTTAGAGGACAAGGTGGCACATTATCATGATGAGGATTTGGGTATTTTCGCTGCCTCCGAGGCACTTCAACCTGAGAATCAAAACCTGGTGCAAGATACTCAGAAGTCCTGCCCAGATTAAACAAAGGTGGTAGGCTGGGAGGAAGCTTATGCATCATTAGCAGCAAAGATGAGGGAAATGCAAGTCAAGTTAACAGAAAAGCACTCTGAGATAGAGTCCCATGAATGGGTGCCAAAACTTACTGGGGCCAAGGTATTTCAGAGGCTTCAGAGTGCATTCAGTGAAAGGAATCCTTTTCTAGAAGACTTGCCAGTTGCAGCACTGGTTGTGACTGGGGCTCCAGGAAAGGATCTATGCTTAGTGCTGCCGCACATGCAGCAAAACAAGGAGAGGATATAGGGGAGTTCAGTATGCAGTTCCCTGTAACTGAGTGACAGGATGCCCACGGTAATCTGATGAGAGATCATACTCCTATTCCTTTCAAACAGCTAAAAGAATTCAAGGTTGCTTGTGACCAATATGTCCCGAGTACCCTTTTACTCAATCTTTATTAGATACACTTTCCATCGCGGTGCTTGCCCTCACAGAATGGAAACAATTGGCTTTTGAAAATGCCAGGCAGTGCTGAGACCTTTTAGAAAAAAGGGCAACATGTCCGAATATATCAGACTATGCTCGGACATTGGACCTTTCTTTACTCAGGGGCTTGCGACAGCAGCTGCTTTGTAAGGAAAAACAGTAAAGGAGGGTTAATAATACTATGGAACTTATGGGAGCCCTGCAGGCTGGGCTCCCTTCCCCCTCTGCTATTCCAGCCAATACATATGAGATCATTTTAGATTTAAAAGATTGTTTTTATACCATGCCCTTGGATCCAAATGATTGTAAAAGATTTGCCTTTAGCGTCCCTTCCACCAACTTCAAAGAGCCTATGAAGAGATCTCATTGGCTTGTTTTGCCTCAAGGCTTGGCCCCGAACCGGTATTAATATGGGGACGAGGGCATGTTTGTGTTTTTACGCAGGATGCTGATGGAGCACGGTGGCTGCCTGAAGAGTTGGTGCGGTTTGCAAACCATGCGGATGGTAATTTGCCTCGGTGTGTTTCTGAGGACATTGCTCAGTGAGCAGTATAGGCTTCTGTTCCTGATTTACCCTTCTTACATCCTCCTGTCTGGGAAGGTCCGGAAATCAAGGTGTGAGTTAATGACTCATGCCCTCCCTGTACAAAGTGAAGGAAATGTAATCTCACCCACTCCGCAGTCTTTTTCCCCTTGTGGACTAGAGACTCAAAAGAATAAAAGCGTATTGTAGAGATTGTGTCTCACGGACAAGCCCATCAGGTATAATATCTCAAAGGAATTATATATCATAGCTTGGTCTCGCAACCAGGACAATTTTTAAAAAAAACACTGCTGAATGGGAAAGGGGGCTGTCTGCAGGACTTTGGTGGTCAGACTCGGGTTTTCCACAAATTCAATGGTGGAAAATAGGGGCTGCTTTAGTGGACACGAAGCTTATGGGCCCTTCCTCCAGACCGCAGGGAAACGTTACTGCCTGCGTACCATCGCCTTATGTACTTTTGGCAGGGAATATTACTATAGATCATGATGATTCTAAGTTTAACATGTCTTGTAATAATTGTAATTTGTCTACTTTTATTACCTGGTCCCCTGAAGATATTATCATCGCCATTTTGTATCAATCTTCTTTTGTTATGCTACCAGTGAATATTACTGGGGCTTGGTGTTCAGAAAGAGGGTTACAGGTATTAGAAGAGATTGAAAAGCATTAACCAGACCCATGTGCTTTGTAGGTTTGCTTATAGCAAGTATTTTAGATATACTAAGTTTAGGTGCTACTGCTACTACTGCAGCAATTGTACTTTCACAAATCATACAAACTGCCCACTGTGTAAATGAATTATCCAAAAATGTGACTACTGTGTTGGGAACTCAAGAAGATATAGACAGGAAGTTAGAACAAAAAGTAAATGCTCTTTATGACATGGTCATGTATTTAGGAGATGAGGTGCAAGGGCTTAAGGCCAGGTCTAGTCTACAGTGCCATGCTGTACGTACATGGATCTGTGTTACACCTAAATAGTACAATTACAGTCAGTATAGCTGGATTAAAGTGAAGAACCATCTTCAAGGTATATAGCACAATACTAATGAGTCTTTAGATTTATTACAACTCCATCAAAAAATATTAGCCATAAAATATGCTGTCTCTTGATTTTGATGCCGCTAAACTTGCTGAGGATTGGCTCCAGCATTTTTGAGTTGCTTTCCCTTCATTAGGAAATCTCAGAGGCCTACCTCACATGCTTATGTCTCTAGTCAGAGCGGGAGTGTGTGTATTGTTGATCTCATGCATACTCCCTATGATACTGCACAGGGTTATGGTTGAATTATTGGACTTAAGAACAAAGCTTCATGAAGTACACCTGTGCACTTTGCCCCCTCCCCAAACAGGGGTGTAAGACGGAGGCTGGTTAGTCAGAGATGCGTAAGATGGAGTCTGAGTTTCCCAAACTAAGACGGGTCATAGTCACCAACAGGACTGTGACTGGTGACAGGTAAGGGTGATTTGAGGACTCCACAACCTAAGACAGGCACAGTCAGTTGCCAACATTTTGAGTAAAGACACCTTCAGTAAATAGAAAAGGGGGAGATGTTGAAGGCCATTAAGACTCAGCCTTGAAAGGACAGAATTCTCATGACCTATGTATCATTGTGTGCTGATTTCTTCTGCGACTTTATGTTTAGAATAGACACTTAAAAACAAGAACAAGGAAGTATGCAAATGTATCAAATGTAGTTGCTTAACAATGAGATAATTAACCCCGGTTGTATCTGCATGGATAAAAAAAATATGTAAAATAAACTCCAGGCTTCAGTATTCCCTGTTGCCCTCCCAATACTTTTTGTCTCTCCTTTTTCCTTAATCATCACTCCCCCTTTCAGGACTGTTTGACTAGTCGGCTGGCTCTGACAGCCTCTCATTTATCAAAATTCTTAATCTAAAGCTTGAGTAAATTTTAACTCCTTCCAGAAAATTGGTTAGCTTATGGAAAAAAGACCAAACAAAAACCCTGAATACTGAAAATAATAGTCAAGAGATCAATAGTTACACTGCATTAGCTAAATCTGCTGAACTATGCCTCTTTAGAGTATTGAAAGGAAAAGATATTACCTCGAGGACTCGGTTCACCTGACCAAAACATGCTATTGTCAATTGATTTCATGTGCATTTGAAAGATGGACAAAGGAAGGCTGAGGAACAATGAATGCATTAGAATTGTGGTTCTGGTCAAGAATATCTCACTTACCATGGACAGACAAAGGACAAACAAGTCTGTCTTGGAAGAAGTAATGACAGAGTGCTACTTAGAGGTAAGGATGGTGAGAGTTCATATTATATACTTTGGACATATTATCAGAAAACATCATTCCTTGAAAAGGATATTCTGTTTGCAAAAGACGAAGGGCAGTGAAAAACATGAATCCCTCTACTAAATGGATTAACAAAGTGATTGCGACAATTTGTTCACCCTCACATCACGGCCCACCAAACCCCAAGCATGATATTCCTTCTCAAATTGGCCAATGCACAGAGAGGACCATAGGCCCAGCCACACCACAAGACACAACATCCCTCAATGACCCATAGCACTATGAGGGACAACACTAGTGGCACAGTGTGGGAAATGTGCTCGATCTGACTCCACCACACTGGGGCAAAATGCTAAGGGCATGCAACAGAGCAGCAAGGGGAGCAAAGCAATGAAGTGCCCGGGAAATAAAAAAATAGAGTGTGTGGCCAAGGCATGGTACCACATCAAACTCAACCGATAGTAAAATACTCTTAATGGTCAAAAAACAAACCTGGGACGATTTCTAGTCTTTTCTCTTTTTCTCCAATAGTTGTTTTTTGTTTGTTTTGCTCTGTCTTGTGTTTGTGCTTACTATTGTCTTTGCATGTCTATCTAGATAAGATAGGCAAGATAAACACACCAGAGGAGAAAACAATGGGGCTGATGGTTCTGGGGGGGGGGGGATACAGGAGGCGGGGAAGCGGGGGGAAAGGAAGTGGTTGTTAACCTGGGGTCAAGGACACAAGTAATCTAAAATCCTAAAATCGATGTCGAAGATAGTCTGGGATGCCTGGTAGGGCGTGATCAAGGGCAATGGAATGAGAGGAATTACTGAAAACTGATGAATGCCAAACATGATAGTGGGACAAGAGGAAAGTAAAAGGAAATAGAGGAAAGTACTAGGAGACAAAGGGCATTTATAAATTTCTAAATACAGTCATTTGCATATTTAAATATATATGATGAAACGGAAATAAATCTATGTACATATATTTAAATGTTAAATATTAAGGTAGCAGACGGACATTGGACCTCTATTCCAGTACTCCCTCAATGAAAGGAGACTTTGCTCTAATAACCTGGCATTCTGTGATGCTCAGCTTCCTGACACAATCAATTAAGACAAAATGGTGCAGAAAGTTGATGCTGTCTGCCTATCAAAATAATAGCATCTGGGGTCCTAAAGGTCATCTAGCTGAGAAGCAACAAACTCCACATGGAAGAAGCACACAAACCCGTGTGATCATGAGGTATCAATAGGATCAGGGATCAGGCATCAGAGACACAAAACAAAAAATCCTATCAATGTGAAAGAGGGGGAGTATGGAATGAGACATACAGTCCATCTGTAGGCAAGTGGACACCCCCTTACAGAAGGGTATTTTATAAACTAAACCAGGACACTTGTAAATATATATATACATATATATGTATATATATTTATGTGCTGTATACATCCATTATATATATTATGTATAATCATGATATATAAAATCATTCTATATAATATATATAATCATTATATATTATTATGTATTATATATAATGGATAGACATATAAAGCACAAAAGAATATAGCAGCTAATTAGTCCACACAGCTGTACAAAGTGCTCAGTTCATCTCACTTCCATGAAACATTTAATATACTGGAAATCCTTCAACTCATGAGAGCCTCTGGGTCCAAGGTCAAGGAAGCAGACAGGTGAGTCTTATGTAGGGCAATGCAGGCAGTGTGGACACAGGAAGCAAACAGAAGGTCAGGTCATCAACAGTCAGCAAGACAATAGGATCCAACAGTCCCAAGCTCAAGTGATGTATAAACCAGCAACATGATGAACCACTTCTCGAAGGAATCTCAAGTTCTAGCGACATGATCCACAGGTTGGCAGTCCCACTGTTAGTGTAGCTCACAAGTTGGGGCAGAGAACTAGCAGGCACACCCTGATCTGATCAGAAGGGAGCAAGAGAGAGAGAGAGAGAGAGAGAGAGGCAGGATTTGCCTAGCCATTTATCTATTTGGCCTCCAATCAAACTGCAACATTATTAATACCATGTTCCTATTGCCCAAGTTGGCACAATAAACCAACCTATCAGAAAAGGTGAAAGGATGAGAAGAGCCAGTTAGGGTGCAGTATAGCACCAATGAAACATACAACTTTTCTCTACATCTTTAGTGCTCCCTCCCCCCCACCCCCCCACCCCCGCCCCACTATCATGAACCCAAACCTACCATACAATTCTGGCTAGACTAGAGAAAGCACATGGTTACTGATAAGAGCTAGAAACACAGGGAATCAAGGGCAGATAAAACCCAGCAGGACCAATAATCAGAGTAGCAATACCAGGGGGGTAAGTAGTAGGTGGGGGGTGAAGGGGGAAATAAACACAATGATCTACATATAACTCCTTCTCAGGAATGGACAACAGAAAAGGGGTGGAAGGGAGACATCGGTCAATATAAGACATGAAAAAGCAATAAAAACATAAATTATCATGGCTTCATGAGGGAGGAAAAAAACAAGGAGCTGATACCAAGGGCTCAAGTATAAAGAAAATTTTTTAAAAACAATTGATAGCAACATATGTACAAATGTGCTTAACACAATGGATGTATGCATGGATTGTAATACAAGCTGTATAAGCCCCTAATAAAATGAGTTAAAATAAATAAATTAATTAAATTTTTAAAAACATACATTCATCCTCAATTGTGAGGATGGCACAGGAGAGTGCAGTGCTTTGTTGTTGTGCAATGGGTCCCTGTGAAATCGAATTGACTCAATGACAGCTGACATAACAGTCTCAGAATCCACAAATATGCATCCAGCACAAACACAAAGACATTAGTGTGTGTTTACATAAGGTATTATTTCTCTCATTAAAAAAGGGAAGAGGTTTCTTCAGTTAATAAAATTGGAACAAACAAGGTGACAACGAAATCACTGAGGCATTCCTACCCCTCATTAATCCATTCTTTTGGTGAGCTGAAGGCAGTTCTCTAAGGGCCTCACAGCATGCCAGATGGCAGAGTATTTTCACAAACATGAGCTCTAGTCTAAGGGCAGCACAGTCACTAAGTTTTTTTTTTTTTTTTTTTTTACAAACCCTTGTGTGGAGGGCTGACTTTCAATAGATCGCAGCGAGGGAGCTGCTCTGCTATGTACAAAACCCCGACCCAGAAGCAGGTCGTCTACGAATGGTTTAGCACCAGGCTCCCCACGAACGTGCGGTGCGTGACGGGCGAGGGGGCGGCCGCCTTTCCGGCCGCGACCCGTTTCCCGGGACGTGGGGCACTCTATACCAGACCCCGGTTCCGAAGCACAGCGGGGGCAAGCGCGTGGCCCACCGAGGCGGATGCGCTCGTGGCCCGCCTGCCGGCGGGGACAGCAGAGCGCCAGCTATCCGAGGCCAACCGAGGCTCCGCGGCGCTGCCGTATCGTTCCTCCTGGGCGGGATTCTGACTTAGAGGCGTTCAGTCATAATCCCACAGATGGTAGCTTCGCCCCATTGGCTCCCCAGCCAAGCACATACACCAAAGTCACTAAGTTTTGAGTAGCTATTTGTCTTTCAAGGAAACTGTGAATCATGTAGTCCTGTACACTGAGGGTTCAGCTGGAAGATCAGAGATCTAGCAGAGCAAGAGACTGACAATAGTTAACTCACTGGATTTCAGTATGTTTAGAAGGTCTATAATCAATTGAATCAAAATAAAGTGTCATGAGAAACTTCCAGCCTAACTGTAATGTACATGAAAACTAAAAATTTTGGCAGAGTATTCACAAAAGATGAATAAACACTTTTTTTACTGTTTTGTTGTTTAAGTTCAACTTATTGGGTTCCAACATAACAATAGTTTTGAGAGAGTACTTAGTAACACCATCTATGAGACCAGAAGTAACCTGAGACCAATGTCAGATAATGATACTTTAAGAAAACTGTAGACCAGTGTTGATAAGGGATCTGAATGAAAAAGTTACATTAAAAGCAGGAAACTGAGACAGATAATATATTAAAATAAGTATGTATCATGATTAATTCTAATTCATCCCAGAACTGAATTAACACAAGAAAATAAACACTCAAATATGTCTACTGATGGGGGGGAAAGTCAATTATCTAAATAGACACAGAATACATACTAAACAAAGTCAAAAGCTTTTCACGTTAAAAACAACTACAAATCTAACATGAAATAGGTCAAATCCAATATGCTAATACACATTCATGAAAAAAACTGCAAATTTCACATGTAGAAGAGGAAAAAATTCACACTACCTCAGAATCAGCATAAACATACGTGTCCATTTCCACCACTCATATTAAAAATTGTACTAGCTAGATTAATCAGAAAAAAAGAATTAATAAAAGGAAGAAAAACTTCCAGAAACAAATGAAAATTCCTTCTTCATCATAAATTGATGATTTCATATAAAAAGATGCCAAATAGGTGATAAATGCTATAGCTAGTAAATGTAAAAAAGTTGTAGGCTACATTTCAACACTCAAAAATAATTTGGTACTTAAATCCCTAGTGATTAACTGCTAATCTCCAACTCCCAAACTATTAACTCTTATATATTAAGATGCTGACCATCTTTCCAACACACCGATACCCTCCTAAAACACAAGAGGAGGAGGAGGTGATGCTGTTTGCTAGCGAATAGTGAGCTGGCCAGCCCGGCTGCAGGGCTAAAATGGGCACAAACAGGAATAGCGGATTTATATACGCACTTGGCAGGTAGCACACATATTTCCGAACAAGACTACTGGTCGACCTCCTTAGTGGTGATCCAAAAGGATACTACAAAAACGTGTGCATGGTACACACACATGCACATATGTACACACAAAAATCACGTAAGTAAAATAATAGAATTGAAAATAGACATTTTGTGAAACATTTTGAAACAATGATAAGATCTAAGAAACTAAAATGGAATCCAACTCAACTATTTAAAAGTTTGTGAGAACAGGAGGGAGAGCCTGGGGACCCCAGGGTTGGAGAGCGCCGACAGTGGGCCAGGGATCCAACTGGCATGCTGACACACAGTGCACAATGTGAGCATCTCCAACGTGTTTTCCTAATAGGATCTACCAGTCGACCACCTACGTAGTGTCTAGAAAAACAATTAAGTCCCCACTCAGTGGCTGGTATACCCACCTTGTCGGGCAGGGGGCAGCCTGGGAATCCAGATTAGGGGCCATCAGGGTGTGTGGAAGCTGCTCCAATCTCTCTCTCTCTCCTCCTTCCGCTCCTCTGTCCTCCCTCCTCTCTCCTCTAACCCAGCCCTTCTCTCTCCACCCCCATCTTACAGGGGAGATCAGATCAAATCATTCCAACATTGAAGGATTAAAAAGTGACATCACTATGAACACTTGGCCACCACAAGCCAGTTATCCCTGTGGTAACTTTTCCAGCAATTCCTGCTGAAAACCCACAAGGTCAGAGGAATCTGGAGGTCCTGCTTTCACAGTCTATATTCCTGAAAATCAAGATCCAGCAAGCTTTAGCCCTTCTGCTCCAGGGGAGGTTTCTGTCCTCCCTCAGCTCACCTTAAGACACCTACATTACCTTTGCCAGGTGTACTGTCCCAGTCAAACAACCCACTTGACCCTGATAAGTCCATGGAGACTCTAGCTAAGGCTCAGAGGGAGCACTGTAAGAAATGCCAGTGCAGCAGCAGAGACTTACTCTTGTGTATGTGCACAAGGTGCTCCAGTAAGTCCCCTTGGACTTCAGCATCTCATTCAGGGCCATGGACATCGTGCACTCGTTGATCGACAACTGTGGGCTCATCGCCTACCAGGCATCTCAACTGGCACATTCCAAACTGCTCCACCATCAAAGCCTGGGACATCCTGGCAACTGTGCGCCTGCTGTTGCCCTGCAGGCAGGCTGGCCAGCTCTCGCTGCACTCTGGTAAAGTAAATTGTCCTTCAGCCTCACAACGTTCATAACCCAAGGGCCCATTTCAGGGTCACTTCCATTTTCATCCCCAAAATGGAAGTCAAGTACTTTAGCATTACTTTTTTTTTCTTTGTTTCAGTTTGTTTTTTTGATTCTTCTGTGCATAGTTTAGTTAGATTGCTTTTATGATGGAGAACTTTCTTTTTTTCTTTAACACTTTTGGGGCACTGAATCCACATATCCCACAAATTCCCACAATTCCATAGTTCAGCCATCTTAAGCACTGCAAAATCATTACCACAATCGATTTCATATTGTCTATTTTCCCACCATGATTAAATCGCCTTTAAAAAGGCTTATTAGTCACTTTCAGTTCTAGTGTTCAGTCCCCTAAATCCTTCATTCTTAGTCCCCAACTCCGCCAGCCACCCACCCCGACCCCACCCAGACATCCTTACAAACCATCGCATGTTATTTCATCTCCAGATATCCACTCCTTCTGTGCTTCACAAACTGAACCCAACAGAACCAATAAAGAATACCAAGGAAAGGAAATGGGAATGGTTTAAAAAACCATAGTAATATATAGATAGAATTCTAAACAAGGGGTTAAGAAAAAAAAGGGCCGCGACCAATATTTTAAAGCCAGGGAAGACGTTTCTGTCACGAACTCGGCAAGAAATCTTGTGCCTAGAACGGACTCTGATCGGGTCCAGAGGGAGGTCAGCAGAACAAGACCCCGGGGCTCACCTTTGAGCTGAGGAGGTGCAAGGAGTCTCGGGGAGCAGGCATCGCTGTGTGGAAGGAAACAAGGGAGGGGGGTTAGGAAACTCACAAAGCAACAAATCTGGGAACCCGGACCCCAAAACCCCAGCCGTGATCCCCTTTCTCCAACAGGGACTCCCACCATGAACCACACCCAATCCGAAAGCGGGGAAATAGGACTGGCCTTAGGGACACCCGCCCACCTCTCACCAAGAGAAGCGCTGGCAGGGTTCCTGGGGGAGAGAAAGGGCGCTTGCACCCTAGTCAGCTGGACTAAAATAGCCTCCACCCACATACATGTCCCGGAGCCCAGAGCCTCCCACCTGGGAGTGCCGGCAACAGGGTGCTCAGGCTGTGGGCGCTTCTCTGGCACCCCAAGCAGAGTACCGACAGTGGAATCCTTGCAGTGAGTTGCAGTTCAGAATAAGACACCGCCACTTCCGGCCCTGTCTGGGCGTGACCCGGGGTGGGAGGAGCTGGCGGGGTCAGAGAGGGGTAGGGGTCTGCCTTCACTTCCTCTCAAGGCAGCTCTTTCCCCGCCCATTTCTGCTGAGATGCCAGCACAGGCGCCTGGTGAGGGGGTGGGCGGGGCCTGGCCGGCTTGGGGCGGGGCTCGGGGAGGAGCCAGAGAGGAGAGAGGCGGTCCACGCCAAAGGGCCCACACCTGTGGCTGAAACTCCAGCGGCAAAGACTCAGATAACAATGGCTGAGGCACCAGTAATTTGGCCCTTTGCAGAGGGAGTGCATGGGTGACATGGTTGAGATAGAAACATGTACGTTGGGTGTGGATGTGCATCCTCCTAACAAACTGGAAACACCCAACCCCCCAACTCTGCCAAAGTGTTAATGGGGCTGAAGCAAGAACTGAGGGTCCCTGCTTAACATATGAGTTCAAACAGTTACCGTACCATGGGCTCAGAAGATAAAGGGGTGCCTGGCCTCTATCTGTTTATAAGGACAGAACTCTTTCTGTTTATAAGGACAGGACTCCCTCATATGCAAATTATCTTTCAGGCACTAGGGTACAATTTCACCCTTGGGGTGGGAAAACTATCAGTTCTCTTCAGACAGGGCTGTGGGTCTCTTGGGAAACAGAGCTGTGGTCTAAAGATGCTATTGCTGTGTGTTCTGCTGTGCCTGGTGACAGTTCCCCAAGGTGAGAGATTCAGATATCCGACCTGGGTCTATGGAGATAGTTATGACTTCACGTGACTGACATGGAATATATATTTTTTTAATTTGCAGGCGTCCTGTCCCAGGTGCAGCTTCAGGAGTCAGGTCCAGGACTGGTGAAGCCGTCCCAGAAGCTGTCCCTCACCTGCATTGTCTCTGGTTTCTCCATAACAAGCAGTGGTTACTGTTGGAGCTGGATCCGCCAGACCTCGGGGAAGGGGCTGCAGTGGATGGGGTGCATAGATTATGGTGGTAATACAGGTTATAACCCGTCCTTCCAAAGCCGACTCTCCATCACCAGAGACACATCGAAGAATCAGTTCTCCCGGCAGCTGAGCTCCGTGACCGCTGAGGACACGGCTACGTATTACTGTGCAAGGAGCACAGTGAGGGGAAGTCAGTGTGAGCCCAGACACAAACCTCCCCTGCAGGGAAGACACTGGGCAGCAGGGGGCGCAGAGAACCCAGCCTTAGACAGGCACAGATGGATGACAGGGAGGATTTCCTGTTGGAATTGGGGCTTTCTCACTTAACTCTTAGCCTCCCCTGGCACAGGTTTTCATTTTGCCATCTTTTTATCTATTTTACATTGGGATGCAAAGTTCAATGTCAGTAGTTTGAAATCACCAGCTCCTCCAAGCGAGAAAGATGAGGCTGTTTGCTCCTCCAAAAGATTAACAGTGTCTGACACCCTACGGAGCAGTTCTACTCTGTCCTAGAATCACTGTGATTCGGGATTCAACGGTGCCAATGGCTTATAGTTATCGAATTTCTGAATTTGCATCTTGTTTTGTTTATTTATGTCCATTAATTTGTTTTCTGTGTATTCTGCATTGTGTTTAATCATACTTCATATTATTATCAGGAATTGTTCTATTTTTAAAAATTGTTCTATTTTTTCCATCATCCTGGTCTCCACAAAACTTCATATATCGTATTCTCATTTTAATTATATCATCCTTTTCTGTGACATCTTTTATATTATTTTAAAAATCTTTCTTAACATGTTAATGGTTTTCCTTTTAAATATATTTTTCCTGATTGTGCTTCAATTTACAAGGTTCTTTTATAAAAATAACCTTATTCTCCCTTCCAGTTGAATTACTCCCCTTCTTGTGTACTGCACACATATAACTGTTGATTTCTGTTAAACCAGTGTCGGAAGTCACTGACAAAAGCTCAGCTCACACACAGGCTCTGTGTGCAACAGTAGTTTGCTCACAGAGAAGAGACAGAGCCAGCTCACCATCAGAGTAGGCAGCAGTCCTCACAGCCAGTGGTTTCACTCTGTGGCCAGTGCAGGGAGGGAGGTTTGCAAGCATCCCTCCTTTGTGCTGCAGTTGAAGAACAGCAAACATAGAGAAATAAGGTTGTGCTGTGAGCTGAAATCTCCTTGAAGGCAGGGAGTAGGTGTTTTTTGTTGTTTCTTGCTGTATTCAATATCATGCATATGACAAGCAGTTTGCGTGTTCAGCATGAGCCACAGGGCGTGTTGCAGGACACCAGCTACTAAAGAGTGCTTTTGGATCCAGAATATCCTGAGAAAGGCAGTCAACTGACAAGATCCTCACATTCCAGTAGCCAGACTGACACATCCGAAGCACACCTAGGTCTGTTATGGATTCCGAGGAAGGGCTGCTGACTGCACTTGGACTGCCTGCTTCCTCAATTTAAATTCTTATTGGAGTTTATCTCATGTATTTTGTCATTGGGGGATAGCATTCTTGAATTTCAGCGATATGTTTTTCTTTTTGATGGTAGATGAAAGCCAGAATTGATTAACATAAAGAGACAGCAAGTAGAATAGGGGTTTCTGGGACTACAGTGGAGTGGTGGTGGTGGTGGAATAAAGGGAGATGGTGCCACTAGTTGAGAAAGGAAGATGATGTTTTCAAGCTAATTGGGGTAGCAGTTGTATAATACTGCTTGATGCACTTGAACTACGGATGGATATGACAACTGCATTTGCTCCCAATAAAACAGTTTTGGAGGAAAAGTGAGACAATAAATAAAATATTAAATAAAGAATATTTATTCCATTGCTAACACTTTTTATAAATTCAAATTTCTGGCTTATATCATAATCTCTTTTCTGATTGAATATTTTAGCTAGTCTTTTGAAATGTTGTACCAGCAACACTCTCCATCAGTTTCTAATTGTGAGTAAAAAATGAAAACTATGTCATATTCTAAGTTATTTTTATCATATATGTGCTACAAAATAATATTTTCAACATTCTTCTCATACATAATTCAATGGAGAGGTACATAGTTTATTGTGCCAACCTGGCCGATAAACACTTATGGGGTCAATTGAAGGGCCGAGGGATAAATGGCTTGGTGAGCCTCGCCTTTCTAGTTCTAGGGTCACTTGTTTTCTGATGGTCAGACAAGGGTGCAGCTGCCTTAGACAGTTCCCTGCTTCATCTGGCAAGGCTCACTTCCTGCAAGAACATCCCTTAAGAGAAGCTGCATGGACCTACCCCCATGAAGCCCTGAGTGCTAGAACAGCTGAGGGGTGACCCTGCCTGTGCTGAGATGCTTACACATTCTCTTACTTGGCTTTCTTCCTGCCATCGGCCTCATTGTGCATGTTTTGTGAGATGGAAGAAGACTTTGTGGATTGGTGTTGGACATATGGGCTAATGTTGGAGTTGTGGGCTTGGGTACCACTGAGTTAGGATGTTTTCTTGATGTGCACTTAACCTTTATATAAAACTCTCTTATACATATGAGTTTCTGTGGATCATTTATCTAATGTACCCAGACTAACACAAATGGCATTAGATTATTATTGTGTTCAACAATTACCAACAGCTGCAAAATTCCCTCCCAAACGCATCACAGAAACCCATAAAAAGAATTCTCACTTGACAATTTCTTCCTTAACATGGAATAAATAACTCTATAACTCTCTTGCTTGAATTACTTTGAATAGAAATCTGCTTTAAGTATGGTTCCTATTTCTGTGGACAGAATGAACCCTAACCTCTCTTTAATACTTTGATTGTCTTTCAGGCAAATGTCTTTCTTGATTGATATTTTATTGTGGCATATATCTCATAACAATATCTATATAATTATCTACATGAATCGATCTCACTTCATTTCACTGCAACCAATTCAGAGTGTTCGCAACTTGTATCATTCTCTATGGCCCAAGCTTTTCACGGTGAGTGAGAGTCAGTGTGAGTCCAGACAGAAAACCAGTCTCAGGGAGAAAGCAGACTTGCATGGATGCTAAGGACCCACCAGCTCTGGACCAAGAGAAGATAGAAGTGAAGACAGGAGTCTGGGTAAGGACTGCAGTGCCTGGTCAGCTAGAACTGCTGTGCTGACCACTATGGTAGCTCTACTGCCCATGGCAGGAAACCTGCAGAGACAACTCCAGGTAATACTCCTGACCAAGAGTCTGAAAGCTCAGTACCAGAAAAGAATGTTGCTGAGGTACCCACAGTTGTGGAAGACAGTGTAAGTCCAGGAAACGCCTCTCGCTGTTAGCAGGCGCCTCTCAAAATACACTGAGCCCAATGCCCACCCTCGGTAATAACTCATGAGAGGATAAATGCACTTTTTCTTATTTCTGTGGTTTCTTTTAACCACACAATAACCATATTGTTAGGAAACCTTTTATTCCAACTCTAAATCTAGAAGATAGGGTTAAAGTATTTTTACTCCTTTCTAAATATTCTGAAATATCATAGGGCCAAGGAGCTTTATGGATGACATACTCTTGTTTCCCTATGTGTTCAGATGTATGGAAAGATTCAGGTAGGCCTGGTCTTGTTACCTAAACATCGTTAGGATAGAGATTGTCTTTAATTTCAATAGAACATCTGGGTATTTTGATGGAAATGACATAAAGCTACATTAAACATGAAATCTGCACAGATGTTTGTATGATTGCTAGAGTGAAGACCTCAGGGAGAAGACTGTATTCTCCCATGGCTGTCAGGGTAGCCAGCACCTCACAAATCATCCCAGGTCTGGTAGGCACAATTGTACAGTGATAATAATTAAAGATTATAGTAAACTCATAGAGAAATACAGGCGATAGAAGAAAGAGTAAAATGATGGAATCAGACAAATTTCATGTTAGCATGCTCACCGTAGCCCCGCTCGGTGATTCCCATAGAGATGGGAGACCTGAGGGCAGGAGAGTGAGGGGAAGGAGAACAAGGGGAGAGGGGACACGGAAGCGAGGACCGCAGAGGAGAGCACCACGGGAGAGAGATTCTTTATTTCTAACCAAGATTTATATACCTTTGAGGGTGTGCAAGCCCCCTAATTTCAGGTAAAGACACACATCACAGGGAGGGGTCATACTATAGGTAATACAGTAATGAGAGGATGAAAATCTAGGGGTATACAGGCAATAGGAAGGGGAGGGATTGTGCCAAGATGGACGGATCTCAGATTCAGGATGGCAGCCTAACTTTGGATGTCACTGAGCAGGTTTGACCACTTCTCTGGCTCTCCATGGAAACAATTACCTCCCACAATACGCTGGCAAATAGCCTCTAATGTTTGGCATATTTTTAGGGAAGACAAAGCTGGGGAAAAGTCTTTTTAGATTACACACTTGGACACCACCATTCTGCCCTTTCCACCTTTTTACATACAACCGCACCTCCCACATGCAAATACCTAATATGCATTCAGATGAAACCACAGCATACATGTACTTAAAGTCATATGCCTTCTCACCCTGGAGAGCATTCCTTTATCATGAATCTCAGCCACATGAACATGAATTGTGTATGGCTTTTCTTGTTTCTGGTGGCAACTCTGGGAGGTGAGTGCTTCAGAGATTCATACATGAAGTCTGAGATTACAGCATTTGAGCACACGACTCACTGTGTTTGTCTTTATACCCAGGTATCCTGGCCAAGGTGCAATTATGAGTCAGGTCTTGGACTGGTGAAGCCCTCACAGACCCTGTCTCTCACCTGTACTGTCTCTGGATTCTCTTTAACCAGCTATGGTGTGTACTGGATCTGCTAGGCCCCAGGAAATGGACTGGAGTGAGTTGGTGATATACGGGGTGATGGGAGCACAGACTATAATCCAGCTCTCCAGGCCCAAGTCAGCATCACCTGGGCCACCTCCAAGAGCCAAGTTTATTTAAAACTGAGCTCTGTGAATCCTGAGGACACAGCCGTGTATTACTGTGCTAGAGACACAGTGATGGGAAGTCAGTGTGAGCCCAGACACAAACCTTAGTACATCAGGTCATGGTTTAAGCAGATGCAAGAGACTTAGGTCAGTGATGCTTTCCTCTCAGAAGCTGTGGTTCCCTCGCCTTGTCAGCACCTCTCTAGGGACCATTGTGCAGAGTGTGATTCTAGGGAATCTCCAGGCATCTGACCATACTTCTTTTTATAGGGATGGCCTTTATTTACCATCTACCCAAAGGCAGACTTCACAACAATATGTACTCAGATCTCAGTTTACAATTCAGGATACTAACTAGTGCCATTTGTTGTCAAGTTAAAAATATTAAAAGAAAACCAAACCCAAACCCACTGCCATTATTTCAATGCCAATTTATAGTGAGTTTCTGATTTTTACTGATGTAGAATCCCCTGTCTTTCTTCCATGGAGTGGCTAGTAGTTGCAAACTGGTGAATGCAAATCTTAGCATAATGCATAACCACTATGCCACCAAAACTCCTTATAAAAATATTAATGCAGTATAAAATTCTTATGTGAGCCTCAAATTTTCTCCAATCCATCAGCTGCATGTCCAATATTTTCCTTCCAGTGAATACTCACAAATATATGTTTATGTAATAATTTTAACTTACAATAACCTGCAAAATATTTTGTTAGGGATCTTTAAGTTGGCTTAAGTTCACAGTGATCACATGAACAACAGTGAGGTGGTTAGTTTATTGTGCAATGTAGCGGATAAACACGTGGTGTTAATTGAAGGGCAGAGTGCTAAATGGCTCGGTGAGCCTCATCTTTCTAGTTCTCGGGTCTCTTGTTTTCTGATGGTTGGACCAAGGTGCAGCTGCCTTAGCCAGTTCCCTGCTTCAGCTGGCAAGGGTTACTTCCTGCAAGACATCCCTGAGAAGAAGCCACATGAACCCACCCCAATGCACCCTAGATACTGGAGCAGCCATGTTGAGACCTCTGCCAGAGCTGAGATGCTTACACATTAATTGACTCAGCTTTCCTCCTGCAGTCGGTGTCAATACATGTATTTTTGAGATGGAAATGGACTTTGTGGATTGGTGTTGAACATATGGGCTAATGTTGGACTTGTGGGCCTGGGCAGCACCGGTTGGGGATGTTTTCTTGATGTGCACTTACCTTTATATAAAACTCTCTTATACATATGAGTTTCGTTGGATTTGTTTCTCTAAAGTACCCAGACTAATACAAACAGGATGAAATACTGCCCGAAAGTGCGCCATCCTTACAATCATCCCTCTCTTTGGACTCATCATTGCAGCCTTAGGACAATCAGTCCCATTGAAAGTCTCTCACATTTTCATTGACATTCTACTTTACCAAGTACAAGATCATTCTCTGGGTTTTGGTTCTCCTTAATGTCATGCCCAAATAAGTGAGATACAATCTTATTTGAATGATTACAAGAATTAAACAAGATGTGTTTACTCCAAGACAGACCTGCTTGTCCTTCAGGCAGCCCATGACAGATTTAATATTATTCTCTAACACCATGTGCTATTCTGGGTATACTAGAGAAACAAATCCAGGGAGAAACTCACATGTGTGTAAGAAAGAGCTTTATATCAAAGAGTATTTGTATATTAAGAAAACATCCCAGCTTAGATCAAGTCCATATTCCAATATTAGCCCCTATGTCTGATATCAGTCTATAAATTCTTCTTCAGATTCATGAAACACATGCAATGATGTAGATCACAGGCCGGTGGGTGGAAAGTCTTGTGGTTCTTATGGTGATGGAAGCATCTCAGCACTGTCATGGGTCTGCACATGGCCCCTCCAGTTCCAGGGCTCTAGCTGCATCAGTGTAGCTCCATGTGGCTTTGTAAACAGGAATGTCTCAACAAGAAGAGATGCTATCTGGGTCTGGCTTCCAGGGAGATATTCATCTCCTTTGCACCTACAAATGAAGTCATCAAGCTGAGATCTCATTGACAGGCTAGACTCCATCCCTTCCCAAGTTGACAAGAGATGATGAAACTGCCACAACATAACCCAAATGCATCAATTCCTTGATATGTCTTATGGGGTATTTGGCCATTACAGGAGTCACTCTTAGTTTTCACAATTCTGGGAGGTGTTTCTGGCACTGAAGACGGTGCCCAGGGTTACTACTAAAATCACACAATGCATTGGACAGAATCCCATATTAAACACTCAAGGAACAAATAATAGTAATAGTATTGACCTAGAAGAACTCTACATAATGTCTTAAGACCAGTCAACATACACATAAATATTCACCTGTAGGAAGTAAAAGTAGATACATGTAAATTATATGTAGTAGAACCTGGACCACAAAACTATGTGGGCATGATTAAATGCTCAACTTCTAGCCAAAAGGTTGGCAGTTCAAAACCACATGGTGACTCAGTTGGTTAAAGACCTGATAAGGTTATCCCATCATTATTACAGAAAAGAAAATCCTTTCAGAGAGTTCTCTTTCATGTAGGGTCACTAAGAGTCTTTATGTTCCTGCACCCAAACAACCTTGGATGCTTAATGTTCTATAAATACGAAGACAAGACTTTTGCAACCAATATTTAACCAAGGCAAAATGAAATTCCACATAAGAACAATTATAAAGAGTGTAGTCTGTTACATATTTCCTTTTGCTACGGAAAATAAAACATATATCCTTTCCCCAGCACTGTCATTCAACTTTGGAAGAATATTGTGTCTTTTCATTTAATTTTGATGATGTTAAGTGCCACAGAATCAATTTCAAATCTCAGTGATTCAACGCAAAACAGAACTGAATAATGCCTAGTTCAGCACCATTATCACAATAAATATGTTTGAGCCCATTGTTACAGCCACTGTGTCAGTCCATCACCTTCTTCTTTACTGATCCCCTTTATCATTGATGATGTCTTTCTCAATGGACTGGTGTCATGATAACATGTTCAAGTACATGGAACTAAGTCTCACCATCCTTCATTCTAAGGAACTCCCAGGCTATGTTTCCCTCACAAGAGATCTGCTTGTTATATTGATAGCCCAGTCCATGGTACTTTCAACATTCTTTTCCAAAAGGTAAGTGAATGGCCATAAATTTGGTTATGGACCCCCTTATTCATAGTCCAGGGCTCATATTCATATAATAATATTGAAAGTATCACCACTTGGCTTCTCAAAGTGACATTTAAAAAGCCCTTAATATGGGCTTCTTAGTATAAAGATATACAGAGATGTGGTGATGTAATGGGATAAGTATTGGGTTGCTCACCACAAACCAGCCAACCATTCCTCCTAAGTAAGATGAGGTTGTCTTTTCCTGTTATTATTTACAGTCAGAGAATTTCTATGAGCAGCTTTAATCAATCTTATAAGGTTCCCATGATTCAGGACAGGTGCACTCGCAGTGGGTTTAGTTTTTGAGGAAGAGATCATTCATTTCCTAGCTCAGTTGCGTGGTTTACTGATTTTCCCTCAGTGCAGAAGAATGTCTGGCGTGTTCATAGCTCTCAGAACTCAAATGAATAAATTAATGCACACACTAGTGGATGCATTTTTTCAAATCAAACAATACAAGGTACACTGGAACTCGGATAATTTTATGATTGCAAATATTAGGATCTGGGAGGGTATAAATTCAGTGTATGCCTGTGGGCCACCCCACTCTCATTGCTTACATATCACTGCCATACAACGTGCTTCAAGAACCAGCTCTGGAGAAGCTTCCATGTGGAGCTGTGAGCCCTGTCAATTAGCACACTCTTAATAGTCATCCTCTGACCCCCTGATAACAGTCAGTAACACTCATAAGCAAAAGCCTGGTGTGGTTTATTATTTAAATGATATGAACACCCACCCCACCCTCAAGATTCCCCTGTGGAACCAGCAGAATTCCAGAGCCTGCTGTACCAGGGAGACTCTGATACAGAAAGGTCTGCTTGCATTCTTTTTCTCATTTTGATGGTACTGTGTCTCCCATCGTGTCAGTGGCAGGGAGATACAGTAGGTCACAGCAGTTTTAATGACAGGTGGGATATTTAATACTTGTTTTGTAAGTCTCCTTGTGTCCCGTCCAAAGTGAAGCTGCAGAAGTCAGACCATGAGGTGGTGAGGGCATCACAGACTCTCACGCGCACTTGCACCATCACTGGGGACTCAGGCTCCAGAACCAGCGCTATTTGGGAGCAGATCAGGCAGCCCTGGGAGAGGCCCTGGGTGGATAGGAAGGAGCTTCTACAGGTAAGAGTGGTTTAGCGAATGCACACCATCCTTCAGAAATCATCTATTCATCAACCCAGACACATCCAAGAACCAGTTCTCCCTGCACCTGAGCACTGTGGCCGTGGAGGACCCGGCTGCGTATGACTGTGCAAGAAGACACAGTGAGGGAAAGTTAATGTGAGTTCCCATATAAACCACCCTGCAGCACAGGGTTGGGGTTGAACTGAAGGGAATTCAGGGTAATGGGTGTGCTCAGGCCCAAAAAGCACAGGCCCAGGATCCAGGAGTAGGTGCAAGTGAGAGCACAAATAGGATGGTCTGCTGTGGTTTTTAGTTTATTTTGTTCAAACAAAATTTGGATTTTAGCAACAGATTTAGTAGGAATTCCAGTAGGAACCATTCTATTTTCTCTTAATGTAAAAGAAAACGAAGATGAAGCAGAAGTAGTAGAATTAGTAGAACAACAACGAGAAAGGGATTGCTGTAAAGCTTTAGAAAGGAAATAGTAGCATAAGGTAAAACGTTGTGGAAAGGGAAAACAAATATATTCCATGAAATCAGTGCTAAAAAGTGGTCAGGTGGAAAGCTGGAAAAACCAGGGGTAGAGAGTAGGGTTAGCCTCATTGGAGTTCACAATGACTGCTCTTCACTATAGTTTGCTGGGTCATTCAAGCCTGTGTCCTCAGGTTTCAATCCATTAATTTGCAAGGGGAAACTGTTTTCAAATCTCTCTTGAGTGGTTCATCTGCCTTTCCTTTATGAAGCATATTATGATTTGTGACCATTGGACTTATGTAGAAATAAATTCTTTTCAGCCTCTTCCCTAAAAACTGGTTGATTTATATTTAGAAAAATCAAATCAAGTGAGTCCATTCTGGGAGCTGTTTCCAGAGGAGAGTACCTTAGGAATTCAGACATGAGAGTGGGGATATGCTCCTCTTGAACACATGGCTAACTGTGATTGTCCTTGTTACCTTGGGTCTATCTCAGGTGCTGGACCCCAAACATACAATTCACATCTGTCCAGTCACTTAAGACTGATATAAACCCTATAGAGCACTGGTTCTCAACTTGGAGGGTCGATACCCCTTTGAAGGTCGAACTACTCAAGGTAATTAGTTTATTGTGCCTACCTGGCCGATAAACACATGTGGGATTGTTTGAAGGGCCGAGGGATAAATGACTCGGTGAGCCTTGCCTTTCTAGTTCCCAGGTCTCTTGCGTTGTGATGGTCGGACCAGGGTGCAGCGGCCTTGGCCAGTTCTCTGCTTAAGCTGACAAGGTTCACTTCCTGCAAGACATCCCCAAGGAGAAGTCGCATGGACCTACCCCAATACAGCCCTGGAGCAGCTGTGGCAGACCCCTTCCAGCACTGAGATGATTACTTGTTCTCTAATTTGGCTTTCCTCCAGTCATTGTGTGTATTTTGTGAGGTGGAGGAGGACTTAATGGATTGGTGTCAGACATGAGGGTTAATCTTGGACTTGTGGGCTTGGGTACCACTGGGTTGGTATATTTTCTCGATGTGTACTTAACCTTTATATAAAACTCTCTCTGATACACGAGTTTCTTTGGATTTGTTTCTCTAAAATACCCAGACAAACACCGTTTTGCAGGGATCGCCTAAGACCATCAGAAAACACATATTTCTGATGGCCTTAGGAACCAAGACACCAATCCTCTATCTGTCTCCAGGCAGATCCTCCCACATGCAAAAAACACCCACATATGAGTAACTGGCGTAATGATATCATAACTCCAACCCAATCACATACACCCCGTACAAATGCAAGTGTGTGTGACAGGGTTAGTGCCATAATGTGCTTTTGCTTACCAGTAACACATGTGTAGAGAGCAGCTACTTTGTAGAGAGCAGCTGCTGTGTTGAAAGTATCTAGTCTGTTAAAAGCAGCTACTGGGTTGGAAGCAGCAATACTGGAAGTAAAACAACACTTCATGAATTATAATTACAGGGTAAATGTAAAATCATGTACTGTGAAATCAACTACTGCAAAAATATGTAAACATCTGAACCATGGGAACTTAATTTGGACGCTGAATTGGAAACTCACAAGGGCAGTTCTACCCTGTCCTATAAGCATCCCTCTGAGTCCATATTGACTCGATCGCAGTGATTGATTTTTTGTTTGCTTGTTTTATTTTTTTGACAATTCATGATTTATCCATGGGGGCAGAAAACCTCACATGAAAGCAGGTGTAGTAGTTACATAATTTCATATTCACCTGATAAATTAGTCTAGGGGTGAAGGTTAGCCTGTCATTCATGTCACAGCTCCATGATGATTCCTGGTGGGCTTGACCTTCTCATGAGAATTCTGGGAACTTCCACTCTTTCTCCCTGGAAGTTGGCCAACTTCTTTCTCTCTGCTTCACCTTCACACTGTTCAGAGAGCCAAAAGAGCCACATAGAGACCTGAGCCAGCACTAAGAAAGTCTACTGCCATTGGATACACAAGAATTTTCAGCCACCGACCTGTGATCCTTCTGCATTCAGCATCATTGCATGTGGTGCATGAGTCTGAAGAGGAATATATGGACTAGTATTGGAGTAATGGGCTAATATCAGACTTATGGACTTGGTCTGGACTGGGCTGAGATGTTTTCTTGATATCCAATTACACTTTGATATAAAGCTCTCTCGTATACATTATGAATGTCCCTGGATTTGTTTCTCTAGCCTACCCAGTCGAACAGGGCAGGTATTTCAAGAGAAGTCCCCTTTTCTTTGCAAAATCTAGTCTCTGTTTCCCAAGATTTAAGGATATGGCGAGTCCATCAGAACTGGCAACATAAATCAGTTTAATTCAGTAAATATTTGCTGATAAGTGACTTTTTTTTTGATTCCTTATAAAGTTAGGCGACAGTTTTCCATCGTCTGTGGAATGATCTCACCAAATTGGGAAATGTAACAATATTGAAATTCTTGTATCTCCATTTTCAGCCAGCAACTTTGGAATCTGACTAGAACTTTCATAATGAAATTATCTAGTATAACAGCCATAAAAGAAGCATAGTCTTTATGGATGCAAATTAATAGGGACATGCTTCACTTTGATCTGTCCCATAAGCACTTGTTGTGAGAGACCCAACAGACAAGAGTTACTTGGAGGAATTAAATTTAAATTCCAGACCTCGCAATTTGGAAGAGTCTCTACAAATATTCTGCCCATGCACTTGAAACCATTGGATTGATAGAACCTCTGGTGAGTGATAAATTAAATTAGCAGAGTGGGGAAATCATGATATGCATAATTGAATCGAACTGTCATGTTTAACTGCCCCAATAGCATTCAAGCAAAATAAAACAAGATAAAAGTACAAACTCCAACTCTAAGGACAGTCAAGTTTAACAACTCCCCTCCCCCTTCTCCCATCACGTTTTAGTGCTCCCGCTTGTTTTATATTTAAATTTTGTTACTCTGACATAAAATTTACCTAGAGCATTTGATGCCAGCTACTTCTTTTTTCCTAAAGGCAGTCTTCATACATGACAATGCTTTGGGGAGCAGAATGGCCCTTCACCTCAAAGGTCATTAGTTTCGGTTCTTGCGTCAGCACCATTAACACCGTGGCAGGGTTGAATGGCTGGATGGTTCATGTTAGTGAGGAGGATGCCCCATCTGGGGAATCTGATCACAAGCTTACACAGTCCACGTACGTTGTACATCGTTTTATGTCTCCCATGCACACTCTCGGTGCTGGGAGAAAGTACCGTTTCTGCCCTCAGGTGACTTGGCCATCATTATCAAAGTCTGAGGGCCCATTGTTGCGGGAGGACTATCACTGGCTCCTCCCCGCGCCGCCCCAGGCCCCGCCTCTGGCCCCGCCCCCAGCCTAAACTGCACTCTGGTTCTTCCCTTCCCCAGACACCTGGGTGTGTGCATCCAAGCCAATGGTCCGGTCCAGAACCGCCTCAAAGGTGAAGTGAAGGCAGAGACCAACCCCGGCGGCTCCTCCTAACCCGGGTGCTCAGAGATGGGGTGGAAGTGGCGATGTCCCAGCCGGAAGTGTGGCTTATTGGGCGCGTCCTAGCGTCCTACTTACTGTGCGCTGCATGTGGTGCGAGAGAACCTCCTGGTACCTTAGCTCTGCGTAGTAGCCAGCGCTCCCATGTGAGGGGCGCTCTTTCCCAAGCATGTGCGTGTGGGCAGCAGCCAGTTTGGGGTACCCTGGTGCACACAGAAGTCCTGCTGGGATGTAAGCGACCTTTCTCTTCTCCTCACCTTCCCCAGGGGACGCTCCTCTCCTGGTGAGAGGTGAGCTGGTGTCCCATCCCCCAACTTTTGGATTGGTTGGGGTTCTTGGTGGAAATCCCTGTTGGAGAAAGGTAATCCCAGGCTGGGGGTCTTGTCCTCGAGGTTCCCAGGTTCGTTGCCTTGTGGGTTTCTGCTCACCCCCCTTTTCATTGTTTCCATACATCGATACCTTCTCCCAGAGACTCCTTGCACCTCATCAGCTCAACGGTGAGCCCTGGGGTCTGTTGTTTCTCTCACTACGAAGAAGAGCACGCGTCTCCAGAAGCTAGTGGCTGCAGCTGGTGCGCAAAACATTAGGGCTTCCTCCGGAGGTTTGCTAAGACTTGTCACCTGTGCGGTACCTTCTTCTGAAGCAGGGCCGGGGGAGAACCCAAGGTCCAGTTCTAGAAACTCCCTGGCTCTTAGTGCCAGCTGTTGTGTGGCCGCAGGGAGCCTCAGCCTTGTGGGTGTAGAAGTGGTATTCCAGTGCAGCCACCATGCACTGAAACTGATTGGCATTCCCAGGTTGCTGGGCTAAGCCCTTCCAGGACTGGGGCCTCAAGGAGATGGCCCAGTTCGGTGGCTCTTAGTGAACACCTTGGCAGCTGGCAGGAGAAGAAGAGACACACCCTGCCCTAGAAAGACTGGGTTCAGTGACCTGGAACTCAGTCAAAGGGAGACCCAGTATTTTGGGGAAAAGCTTATAGGTCTCTAGAAGGGCCAGAACCCTTCTAGGGTTCGTTGGAAGCCCTTACTAAGGAAAGCATAGGTTTCTTATGTTTACAAAGCTTCCTCCATCTATCTTGCCACCCAGCTGTGTTGTCAGTCTGTGGAAGCTGGCAGCCAGTCCATTGGAGTTATCCAGACCACCCACAAAGATGTGGGGGAACCCTCCTATCAAAAAGAGTACAGATATCCCAAAGACTTACACACTCAAATTGAGCCTGGATTGGATTGGGCTCCTTCTACCCTCCTGCTGCTCTGGCCTCTTTTGCTCTCACCTCTTCTCTCTACCTGTAAGGCTGGCTCTCCCTCCCACTTAGATTCTTTCTGCAGGTTCTGCAGCAGACATTAGAGCTGTTTAACCCCTTCCTCACCAATTCTACTGTAGTTCGTTCATGTTCTCTTATGTAATAGTGGGTCTCATGGATTTTACACATTTTAATTTAGCTAATCCTCTGGCTTTAGACGAAGGGCCAGCTCTAACCTTTCTTACCTAACTATTCTAAACCCCTATGATTTCCTGTTCCCTACAAACCACACCTCCCTCAATAAATCTATAAATTAAAGGTCTCACTCTGTCTCTTATCTCTGTAAAACCTGAGATATGGTGGCCTGCACGGGGGAGGTGGGGGGCTGTCGAGGCTAGGACTGGAGTGGCACTTTCCTTTCCCTAGCCTCTAAAGTTCCCAGCAGCCTTCCTGGACCCCCTTCAAGCCAGTGAGCCTAACAGAGGGATCTCCACATCTTCAGCTAAAGACCCTCTGACAACACATTGGTGAGTGTTAAATCCAAAGCTCCCTACTTCAAGGTCATCTGCTCATTTTCTCTTGGCCTTTCTGAAAATGTCCACGTACCAGAAAGCTTTGCTCAGTCAGATTGTCTTCCCAGCCCCGGGGGCTTAGGTGGTAATTACCCAGTGTAAGGATGCTCTCCTGTTTTACTACCTCATATAACAGAGCTCACATTTTCACTCAGCATTTTAAAATGGGTTGTAAGAATGCTCAGTGTGTTAGTCCAGGTAGGCTAGAGAAATTCATAGAAAGTCGTGTGTATAAGAGGTTTATATAAAGAGAAATTGTACATTAACAAAGCATTCCCACCCAGTCCAGTTCAAGCCCATAAGTCTGATATTAGCCCATATGTCCGATACCAATCCATGAAGTCCCCTTCAGACGTAAGAAACACATGCAATGATGCTGAATGCAGGATAATCACAGGCCAGTGGGTAGAAAGTCTGGATTCAGTGGTGGTGTAAGCATCTCAGCATTGGCAGGGGTCTCCATGTGGCTTCTCTAGTTCCCAGGGCATGGGGTCTATCAGCATAGTATCATGTGTCTGGTCAGTAGAGCGTCTCTAAGAGAGTGAGCCGAGAAGAGAGAGAGAGAGAGAGAGAGAGAGAGAGAGAGAGAGAGAGAGAGAGAGAGAGAGAGAGACTGTCTCCTGCCTCCAAGAAGGAAATTCCGGAATTCCAAAATTGTCAGGAGAAGGCCGTACCCACACAGGGGCCATTGGTTATATTTTGATTGGCAGGCTGGACTCCACCCCTTCAGTCTTAATCATCAAATTGTCAAATGTTTATATAACTACCACACTAAGCAATGGCATAAAATACTTCTAGTTTGTGTACTGGCAAACTTCAATTCACTCGGTCTTAAATCATTTATTCATAGGGGAAAATTGATTTTCTCATGTAATAATGCATGACTGCAGTACAAATTGGACAACAATTCAAGATGGTCACCAGGTGGTATACTTGATTTTAAATTTTTTCAAGATCTCAATAATTTCTTTTTAATCTACAAAATATATTCTGATATTCCGTATATCCAAGTTTTCTCCTTTGTGCTCAACCTCATTTATTTCAGAATTGTTCCACTATGCAAGTCCTACTGGTTCAGGAAAATGTTCCTCTCTCAGACTAAGAATCAGTCTGTGATCCTTCTGTTCATGATATGCCGCCAATTTCAGTGCCTATTGTCTCTGACCAAACTGCAGCTGTGCCTTCTTTCTCCCCTCCCCTTTACAACCTCCTTCAGGTTTCTCCAACCCACAGGATGCTGCTACATTCTCCCAGTTGCCAGACTGTAACCCTATATCTCTTGCTATAGTGTCTCATTCTTCTTCAGCCTTCCTCCTCACCACCTCCTCCCACTCCTGCCTTGTTTCAACACCCTCCCACCACCTCTGAGCCCACACTCTGTAATCCAGTATCCCCTACCCTGTTACCTCATACACTTTCTACCCAAACTCCTCCCTTGTCCATACCATGATTGTCCAGTCCTCCCACCTCTCTGTCACCAGTTCCCCTCCCACCCTTGCCATGTTATAAGACATCTGACACCTGTCCCCTACTGCCAGCACCATCTCCACCTCTCATTCTTTTATGTCCAGCCCTCTCCAGCACAAAGACAGCTCCTTCAAATCCAAAGCATCCATGCTCAATCCTATCCCCCCTCAGTACCCTCTGTGATGTTGCAGGAGCAGAGAGGCTAGTAAAAATTCAGATCCCTTTTTTGTTAAATTATTTTTCAGGCTTAGGAAAACATCTTAGATGCTATACATTGGACCCAGACACTTACATTAAAGAATTTAAATATCGGCTTTGCAGATGCTGCTGCTTGAATTTTTAGGGTTTCTGGTCCAGCCACGGTCACCCCTACTGTGTTTTTCGACATAGCTGTCAATGGTGAGCCCCTCGGCTGCATCTCTTTCAAGCTGTTTGCAGACAAGTTTCAAAGACAGCAGAAAACTTCCGCACTCTGAGTACTGAGGGGAAAGGCTTTGGTTATAAAGGCTCCTTCTTTCACAGGCGCATTCCAGAGTTCATTTGCCAGGGTGGTGATTTCACATGCCATAATGGCACTGGTGCAAGTCCATCTATAGAGAGAAATTTGAAGATGAGAACTTCATCCTGAAGCACACAAGTCCTGGCACCCTGTCTATGCAAATACTGGGCCCACTACGAACGGTTCCCAGTCAGTTATCTGTCCCGCAAAGACTGAGTGGTTGGATGGTCTGGTGAAAGAAGGCATGAATATTGTGGAAGCCATGGAGCGTTTTGGTTCCATGAATGGCAAAACCAGCAAGAAGATCACCATTGCTGACTGTGGACAACTCTAATTAAATTTGATCTGAATTTTCATGTTTTATCTTAAGCACCAGACCATTCCTTTTGTAGCTTGAGAAATCACCCTTCTGTTCCCAATGTGCTTGCAGTATCATTTAATCTTGTGCTCTCCCTCCAGTTACTCAGGTTTCCTACTTTCCTTATTTCTCCTGTGTCCAGCTGGAAAGCAGAGTTAAGTTTATGATTATGAAATAAAAGATAAACAATAAAATAATTTAAATATGTCACTCAGTCATATGATCTTACCTGCCATGACATCCATATGATTTTAACAACTACCTTGACCCCTGAAGATCGGGAGAGAATCTGGATAGCTGCACAAAGAGAGCTGATGAAGGGTATGCCCAGACTGGGTTAAGCCCGTGGACTTCAAGGCAGTTCCCAAGCACAACCCTAATTAGAATTATCAGATGATCATGAGCACCCAATTCTTCAAAATGATATGATTTTCATCTCATTGAGGGCTTGCCAAAAGCCTCAAATAAAGCAGCCAATTATGACAAAATTAGGGAAATCATTTAGGAACCAAATGAAAATTCTGCCAAATTTCTGTCACATCATCTTCCAGAAGGTTTAAATACATGAAAGTAGACCCTACTACACCAAAAGGGATCATTGTACGTCACTCAAATTTCATCTCACAATCAGCTCCAGACATTAAAAGAAACCTTAAAAAGTTAGACTGTGGACCCCAGACTTCACAGCAAGATCGCAGTGCAGCATTCAAAGTTTTCAACAGTAGCGAGGATCAGGAAAAGTTATATAAGCTATCAAGACTTAAGGTTAAATTTCAAATGTTAGCAAGTGCCCTCCAGGACCGAGTGGGTGTATCTAAACTAGTTATTGGGCCGCCCACGAGTGAACCATGAGCACCCTGCTTCAGATGCTCCCACTCGGGGCCATGGGCAAATGTATGTCCTAATTTGTTACCTCCAAGAAAGTAATGTCCATAGTATGAACAGAAAGGTTGCTGGGGAAATGACTGCCCCACTGAACACAAAGTGTGTGGTACAGTTTATTCCACTACACCTCCGGAGCAACCTGCTCAAGATGCCTCAGTAGAAGAGCTGCTTGGCTTGGCCTTGGAGGATTGATGGTACCCAGGGTATAAGGCCCCACTGAAGATCACCCACCTCAAGTCCAGGTAACTACCATTGCCTGAAGTAAGCCCATTTCTTTCCTTTTAGAACCTGCATCTGAGATACGACTTTCTCGTTGTTTCTTTCCTCCTGCAAAGGTCGAGAAGCTGTGCCTGCCCTTTCCTTTTTCCCTTGTTGAAAAATATTTTCAGCTACAAATGTCTATGTTCCTCTTGAAATGGAAGACTTCATACACAAACAAACTGAAGAGTAACTTCTGGACATAATTTCAGATTTGTTCTTATCTGTGTCAGATATAGATTTTTATGAATGTACACCTAGCCTTTCAGTGATTTTATTCTGTTGAGTTTCAGGAGAGGTAAGTTTGGTTGCATTTTGTCAGTGATTACTCTCCTGCTACCCTAGCCACCATCAAGCGATTAGAAGGAAATCAATTTTGTTTGTTACTTACCTCTTTTTTTTTATATTTTATTAGGGGCTCATACAACTCTTATCACAGTACATACATATACAAACATCAGTTGTATAAAGCACATCCGTACATTCTTTGCCCTAATCATTTTCAAAGCATTTGCTCTCCACTTAAGCCCTTTGCAACGGGTTCTCTTTTTTTCCCCTCCCTCCCTGCTCCCCCCTCCCTCATGAGCTCTTGATATTTTATAGATTGTTATTTTGTCATATCTTGTCCTATCTGGAGTATCCCTACCCCCCCCCTTCTCTGCCATCCAGCTCCCAGGGAGGAGGTCACATGTGGATCATTATAATCAGTTCCCCCTTTCCAACCCACTCACCCTCTACTCTCCTAGTATCACCTCTCACACCCCTGCTCCTGAAGGTATCATCCACCCTGGATTCCCTGTGCCTCCAGCTCCCATATGCACCAGTGTACAACCTCTGCCCAATCCAGTCCTGCAAGGTAGAATTCGGATCATGGTAGTTGGGGGAGGAAGCATGCTGGATCTGGGGAAAGCTGTGCTCTTCATCAGTACTACATCACACCCTGACTGACCCATCTCCTCTCCTAAACCCCTCTGTGAGGGGATCTCCAGTGGCCGGTAAATGGGCCTTGAGTCTCCACTCTGCACTTCCCCCTTCATTCACTATGGTATGTATATATATACACACACACATATATATACACATTTTTTTTGCATGATGCCTTATACCTGGTCCCTTTGGCATCTCGTGATCGCCCAGGCTGGTGTGCTTCTTCCATGTGGGCTTTGTTGCTTCTGAGCTACATGACCGCTTGTTCACCTTCAAGCCTTTAAGACCCCAGACACTATCTCTTTCGATAGCCAGGCAACATCAGCTTTCTTCGCCACATTTGTTATCTACATCTTAAGATATGTTCTGCAATAAAACAAGTATTGTCGTAAGTCTGTGCTTCTGGGAGATCCTATTGACTTTGACACAAGAGGCTTTAAACTATTAAATATTTTAGAAAAATCTTTATGCAGTTCCAATGTCATCTAAGACATCTTCTCTAGCAAAGTTAAGACTTTGGTGTGTTTCTGTCCTAATGGGAACGCTCTCACTAAAAATATGATATTTATTGTTAATATTACAATTGTGTTGAAGAAAAGTTTACTGTAAGGCCATGTCTGTTACTGTGATTTCTTGTAATATTAATGTGAATGCTTTTTTCTCTTCTCTTTTATTTCAACCCAAATAGTAACTTTCATTATAAAACCAGAAATGAGAAATAACCTAAATGTCTAAAAAGAGATAAATTGTAGTATATGCGTGTTCCTTCTCTAAGATGTTAAGCATTAAAATCATTTCATGCTGACTAGATATAAACTTATGGGTCTATTGCCACATAAATGAAATAAATTGAGTGAAATATGTTAAGCAAATGAGCATACATACTGTCTTAAATCAGCTATATATAAATCGCTTATTGTGTATGAAACAATATGAACAGGACTGTATTCTGTGTATCGCAATCACATAATAAGGAACCATTTCCAAGTAATAATCCCAATGAATCCTTCTGGGAGACTCATTTACGTTTAAGGTGGAACAGTGAGCATTTTGAAAATATTCAGCCATAGTTGCCACTGTATATTAGGAAGATATGCAAATACCGCCCCCCCCCTTCTGCTAATAAAATCCACACCATTCCCAACCATACAGCTCTGGGAAAAGATCCTCAGTACCAGAGTCCCCAGGTAAGCCCATTCAGTAGTTTGTATGAACACAGACTTGTCTCACTCAGGTATTTTAACAAGTCATTTTATTGAGAGCTAGTGTGTGGAGCAGGAGACTGGAAATATGTCATGGTTTTCATGACCAGCATATTCTGTGTTTGCAAGTGTCAACACTAATGTGCAACCGGCTGGGTCTGAAGGAGACTTGAGGGAGCTTAAGATGTCTTTGAGATTCTTTTGTGCAATCTCTGGATTCACTTTCAGTAGCACTGCTGTGACCTGTATCAGTCATGCTCCAGGCCTACAGTGGGTTTCACATATTAGTACTGTTGCTATCGCATATTATGTAGATTCCGTGAAGGCTGGTGTACCATCTCTAGAAACATTGCCAAGAACACACTGTATCAGCGAATGGACAGTCTAAAAGTCAATCACAATTCCATGTATTACGGTGGGTAAGACACACGGAGGGAAGTCAGTGTGAGTACAGATACGAACCGCCCATGCAGGGAGGGAGCTGTGTATTGTAGGGTGCTGTAAGGGCCTGAAAAGAAGGAAGCATTCTGACTCTGGAGCATTTGGAGAGGGAGTTTCAAGTCAGGTTTCTTACTTTGATCCAGGGTTCTTCATCTCATAGTTTCCCACTTGGAATCTATATTGTTTATGATTCAGTGCCTACCCTTAATGTTTGTGGATTCAAAGTTGTAAGAAGAGAAAACATTCTGTTGGAGAGGAAAACAAACAAATGAGCTTGTTCTACAGGGAGTGTATATTACTCTGTCAGGGGTGATCAGCATATGTCTTGAGGTCAGTATGTTAGTCTGGGTGGATTGTAGAAATCAATTCATAGGCACTTCTATGTGTATAGAAAGAGCTTTATAGAAGCAGCAATTGTAAATTGAGAAAGCATACCAGCCCAGGACAGATCAAACTTATAAGTCCAATAGTAGTCCATATGTCTGACACCAATCTGTAAATTCCTCTCGATTCATGCAACATATGCAACAACGCTGAGTACAGGCAGATCACAGGCTAGTTAGTGGGTGGAAGGTCTTGTGGATCCAGTGGCCTTGAAAGCATCTTAGTGCTAACATGGGTTTCCATGGGACTCCTCCAGCTCCAAGGCTCTGGCTGCTATTTGCGTAGCTCCATGTGACTTGTGAACAGGAATGCCTCGCATGGAGAGAATGTATGTGGCCTCTAGTGAGATGTTTATCTTATTTGCACCTCCAAATTAGGTCATTTAGCTGCAAACTGATTGACAGGCTAGAGTTCATTCCTTTGCAAGTTGACAGGAAATCACTTAACTGCCACAGTCGAATAGCTTTCAGGCAGACTCAGTGAAGTTCCTGGGTAGTGCTAACTGTTAAGGACTCAACTAATGGCTGTAAAGTTGGTGGTTTGAAAATTGGTGTCATTTATTCAAGTATAATATATTGAAAAAAGTTGCTTTTCACCCAAACTAAAAGTCTGCTAAAACTGATCATTTCCAACTCCTAGTAATCCTATAGGACAGATGAGAACTTCTCATATAAGAAAACCAAGCCTGTAGTTCCTTATGAGGTTATTCTACCAAAAATTTCTCCCACAGAGCAGTTGCTGGGTCTGAATGATTGACTTTTCATTTAACTACTGGGCAAGTCACCACTGTACAACCATGGTAGGTAGTTCTTACCTATCCATTCAAGTGAAAAATTTAAAATATTATATTCTGTCAAATAATCATTATAGTTTAAAATTATATATTTCCGAAAGTCTTTCTGTTTTTCTTCCTGACTCTTCCCCTAGATCAAGGATCAGCAAATTTCTTTTTTGAAAAAGGCCTGAAAATCATACTTTATGATTCCACTGGTCATATACTCTTTGAGACTATTACTGAACCCAACTGATGGAGTGTGAAAATAGCAGCAAGCAGTAGAGAAGGACATAGCCGTGTGCTGATAGAATTTTATTCACAAAGAGAGACTCTTGGCCATGAGCCTGTTAACCAAAGCCCTATCTGAAGGTCTGCACATCTGTACATTCTTTGCCCTAATCACTCTCAAAGCATTTGCTCTTCACTTAAGCCCTCTGCATCAGGTCCTCTTTTTTTGTCCCCTCCCTCCCCGCTCCTCCCTCCCTCATGAGCCCTTGATAATCCACAGATTGTTATTTTGTCATCTCTTGCCCTTTCCGGAGTCTCCCTTCCCCCCTTCTCTGCCGTCCATCTCCCAGGGAGGAGGTCACATATGGATCCTTGTAATCAGTTCCCCCATTCCAACCCACTCACCCTCCACTCTCCCAGTATCACCCCTCACACCCCTGGTCCTGAAGGTATCGTCCACCCTGGATTCCTTGTGCCTCCAGCTCCCATATGCACCAGTGTACAGCCTCTGCCCTATCCAGTCCTGCAAGGTAGAATTTGGATCCTGGTAGTTGGGGAGAGGAAGCATCCAGGATCTGGGGGAAAACTGTGTTCTTCATCGGTACTACATCGCACCCTGACTGACCCATCTCCTCTCCTAAAGCCCTCTATGAGGGGATCTCCAGTGGTGGACATTTGGGCCTCTGGTCTCCACTCTGCACTTCCCCCTTCATTCTCTATGGTATATATATATACCCATATACACACAGATATATATATATATATATATATATATATATATATATATATATATATATATATATATATATATATATATATATTCTTTTATTTTTGCATGATGCCTTATACATGGTCCCTTTGGCACCTCGTGATCGCACCGGCTGGTGTGCTTCTTCCAGGTGGGCTTTATTGCTTCTGAGCTAGATGGCCGCTTGTTCACCTCATCTATTTGCTCTTATGAAGGAGTTGGTCTCAAGCAAAATAGAATACCTTCCATAATGTGGGAAGGGGTATACCTTTCAGCCAAAGGCCTTCAGCGCAGAAAGGGAGTTTCCCTAGGGTGTGTTCTGACCATTCTTATTCTTGTCTTTTCCCATCACCTAACCTATCGATTTTAGGATGAACATCTACAGAGCTCTTTAGGCTGTTGCCTGACCTCTGAATTTGGAACTTGCCATTCCCCTATGTGAGCCAATTCCTAGAAATAAGCCTCACTCTCTGGGGCACTGGTGTCATAGTGGGTGGCCCATTGGGCATCCAACAGCCAGGACAGCAGTTTGAAAACACCAAGGGCTCCTTGAGGAGAAGATGAAGCTTCATTATCTCCTGAAGAGTTACAGTCTCCAGCGCCCAAAAGGTCAGTTCTATACTGTTTTACACAGTCACTTTGAGTCCACCTTGATGGCAATGAGTGGCTGGTGCAGTGGTTAACCATAGGAGCCCTGGTGGATATATCGATATCTCCAGTTACAGCTATATAACTGGTTTGGTTTCTCTAGGGAACACTGACTATGACACTCTCCATAGGCAGGGCTGAGACCTCTGTTGATATTTCCCTCTTGTGCCCTTCCTTGATTCCCCCCACAGGTGCTTATTCCCTGTGCATTCCTCAATAAATGTCAGGAATCCAGAGCTAATTCCATCACAGTGTCTCCTTCTTGCAGGGAGTCTGAATGGCTTCCAGGGAGTATGAACTGCAGTCTCCATCCAACTTCCTCCTTCTATTTCTATGATCTGGATCTTATTTGGGGCTCATTTGGTTGTAAATAGGCAAAGAGACCAATACTTGGAAGAGAGAATCCTAGGAGAATGGAAAGGTGGGGAGAACAAGAGGACAGCTGGCTCTGTCGACCGTTCCTGACCACCACTGGCAAGTTCCTGTGTTCTTTGTGTCTGTCTCTCAGGGCACATGCTGTAATCTCGCAACATAGACCACCTCCTCCACGTGGCAGGACATGTGCTTCTGAATTATGCTTCTTAGATGCCAGGCCACTTGCAAAAGCGGGACTTTCTTTTTCGTTTTTTGGTTGGAAATGCTCCAGAAAAAGCATCTAGTTGACCCATCTTATGTCAGTGTCTCCACTGGGCCAATGAAAACAGCCTTGTGACCGTATTGAAATGTGGTGTCTTCCCCAGGGAACTGATATTTCAGCCAGTGAGGTAGTTCACAGGGACAGATAAGAAAGGGGGTTGGGACAGATTAAAATAATAATAATGTCTATTTGCAAAGAATAGGGCCTTGTTATTTTTCGAATGCCCCCCATCTGAACACCCTACCACTGAATATAGGCAGGAGGAAGGGCCCACCTGTCACTCAAGCAGCTAAAAATGTACAACACTTGCTGTAGCAGCTGCTAATGTGCCCATGTATTAGCACTTGGCATCCACCACTCCCATAAATGCCAATGGTCTCACAGGAAGCACATGTAACTCCCCACACAGGGAACAGTCATTGAGCAGACAGGGAAGTTGACATCCTCCAGGACCTAATGCCACTTTAACCAATGACACATGAGGTTAGGTGGAGCCACACTCCAGTTCCCTCAGCCTTTGGGTGGGACAACTACAAGAGGATTTATACTGTCTCTGGGAACCTACTCAATGATATTTCTTTATCGGCCCCCTCCTTTGCTCTATCAGTATTACCCTTCTCTACTGGTCCTTCCTGGAGGCACCTCCCAAGGAAACAATAGTCTAGCTGCCATTCCAATTCTAGTGGATTCCAATTCTTGGTGATCACATTCATGTGAGTCAATCAGAACTGTGCTTTCTGCAGATTCTTTCTCTCCCCTTTTTAAGAGTAGTTTTAAGGACACTGTGAAAGCTTCCCACCATCCAGTTCCAGAACATTTTCATCGACCCTGCAGCCATTAAGCAGTCATTCCCCATCGCCCCTCCCACCCCACCCTGGGAAACAACCAATCTACTCTATGGCTCTACGGGATTTACCTGTCCAGCATTTTTCCTCTAAATGGACTCACAATACATGGCATTTGGTGTTTGGTGTCTTTCACTTCATGTCTTGCATTCACCTGTGTTACAGAGTCTGTCCGAATCAAAGGCCTTAGTTTTCTTGTGACAGACTATATGTATACCCCACTCTGTGTAGATCATATTTTCTCTATTCTTCTACTGATGGGTATTGTTGGCTTATTGTTTACCTTTTGCCCATAGTGATTAGTACAGCATCCATCTGGGTACTCGTCTTTCATTCTTTTAGATATGCACTTGGGAATGGACTCCCTGGATCAGCTGGCAAAGGTTCATGACCAAGTGGGTTATGTTGGGCTGCTAACCATAAGGTCAGCATTTTGGACCCTTTAGCTACTGCGAGATAGAAATGCTCTCATAATGATCCACAGTCCCCGCAGACCCACCAGCCGCAGTTCTACTCTGTCCTTTCGGGTTGCTGTGAGTCAGAATCGACTCGATGGCAGTGGTAGTGATGAAGCCAGCGACTTGAGAGTGGAACCAGGGACCGTGGAGAATTCTGGCAGTAGCCATGGTGTCCTCACTACCCAGATGCCAGCAGCCACCAGTGAACAAAGGAGGCACAAGCAAGGTTCTCGCTGACCTCATTCTGGCGACCCGGCTGCCCCTGCTTCCTCAAATGCCATTTCCTCAGCTTTACTGGCAAGGGGGTGTACTCCCTATTATCATGTCACCAACTCTTTCAATGGTCCACCTAGCCAGGTGTGATTCCAGACACTCACTGTGCAGCCACCATCAGCGAAGGTGGCTGCCCACCTCATTTGTACACATGCAAAGAATGTGATCATTCTTGGCACTGGTGTCCTTAGTCATCCTGGTTGGTATATTTACATCCTTGGGGAGCTGGGTCAGTGAGCAAGCGCTTCTCAAGGTGCCCATATGATCTGTTTACTGAGAGTGCCAGCCCAAGGATCTGACTTGCCACCCACAGTGAACGCACCTCTGAGGCAAAGGGGAAGGCTTCTTTCTAACTGGGAGACCAGCAGGTCTTCTGCAGACATCACTCCCCTGCAGCACTCTGATCGGAGGCCTTTCATATTCCAAAGAGCAGCATTAAGATTCCCATCTGTCACCCAGTCAGACTCACATGTGCGAATTCTCTTTTCAGAGCAAGACAGCCAATGCAGTGAGCTGGGTAAAGGGGCAGTCTCACTCTGAGGAGACTCAGCCAGGAGTGTAGGGACAGGGAGTGAAATGTGCAGCTTCCAGCTGCCACCCAAGCCTCCTTAGTGCAGTGGCATGAGAGCAAAGAGATAGTCCTTTGTGACTCTTTGATGTCCTTCCTGGCCTTGGTGGAATTAACACTGCTCAGTGCCAGTCTCTTCTGAATATATGGAAAAGATAGCTCAGAAAAGAATAGAGTTAAATAAGAGCAGGACAGAGTAAGGTGGCTTCATGGTGTTGCATTTGTGTGTCTCAGAGCCCATCCTGGCTCACAGTGACCCTCTGTGACAGAGAAGAACTGTTCCACAGATTTTTCTAGGCAGAATTTTAAGGAAATGTACCTAGCAGCACAGGGGTTGCATGTGCGGCTGTAACAGAGAGACTGGCAGTTTGAACTCGCTGATCCCCATCGAGAGAGTGAAGACGTGACTGCCTGCTCCCATGAAGACTCCTAGCCTGTTGTTGTCTGTCCATTTGTGGTGCTGTGGTGAGTTGTGTGTTACTGTGATGCTGGAAGCCACGTGACTGGTATTTCAAATGCCAGCAGGGTTACCCCAAGTGAAGAGGTGTCAGGGAAACTTCCAGGCTAAGAACAGAATACAAAGAAGGGTCCCACTGCCCACTTCAGAGGAAGTAGCCGCTGAAAACCCTAACACTATAGCACAGTGTGCCTTTCCTTCCCGTCACAGGGAGTCAGAATCGCCTCAATGGCACATAACAACCAACAACACCTTTGAGGAGGGAAATCTCCTTCAGTAGGGCTGGGTGAGTTTAAACTGGGTGGCTTCTTGGTTAGCACTTGAGCTCTGAATCATCTCACCACCAGGCTACCATCTTCATGATGCAGGCAAATAAAACCATCTTGGTCCTGCTCGGTATTGCCAGCGTCATCATGCTCTTTCTCCCATAAGCACATGTCTGGTGGTTGGACCACAGCAAACCTGGTTGACACTCTTTCCTCATCACCCCGTGTGTGTCAGAGTAGAAGTGAACCATGAAGTTTTCTTTGATTAAAAACATTTTTATTGTGATTTGGGTGAAGGTTAAAGAGCAGCTCAGCTGTCCATTGAGCAATGCATACACATTTTGTTTCATGTCATTGACAGCAATTCCCACAATGTACCATCACTTCCCCCACATCTTCTTGTTTCTTGTCTCCAAGCTGCCTTCATTCTCAACTTTTTTGAACTTCGTTCTTGGGGGAATGCTGTCTTTTGATCTCATGTGATCTATTATTCTACGGTATTTGTATGTCTCTAATGTCATTGTTCCCATTATAGACCTGTCTATTGTTTGGTTGAACATCGAGCCATGATGAGTTCAGTTCCAGACCTGCAGGGTAACTAAGCACCATAGTCTTGCAATTTCACCAGCCTTTATCCAAACAGTAAGCTTGGTGTTTTATCATGATTTTGAGTTTTGCCCCACATTTCCCTTCTACTCTAATCAAGCCCTTCTAATGTGATCTCTTTCATAGCAGTCGATAGTGAGAGCTAGGCACCATCTAGTTCTTCTGGTCTCCAGTGGTGGAGGGTGATCGTTGCTTGAGTCACTAGTCATTAATTCATTGTGCTCAACCAGTTCTCCTCTTCTGCTGTCCTCTGGATGGGGAGAGACCAACTGTTGCCCCTTTCCTGATTGCTCAGGAACTTTGAAAATCCCAGAGACGATGGTCCTGATCCCCCAGGCTCAACAACTCATTCCCTCACAGTTTTTGCATCTGTCTCAGAGATTTTTTCCACCCCCACCCAGTTTTATGACATTGGGCCCTGTATGCTCCACCATATACCTGGATTTATTTAACAACCAAGGCCAATACATTCTATAAACTTTTCAATGGCCGAGGATTCTGAAGAAGATTGCCAGGCTTCTCTTTCACAGCTCCTCTAAGTGCGTTGGGAATGACAACTTTTCCCTTAATAGCAGAGCTCATTAACTGTTTACACCCCTAGATACTCCTTACTCTTAGAAAACTCATTGCCATCGAATCCATGCTGACTCGCAGCCAACTTATAGGGCAGAGTAGAACTGCCCCTGTAAGTTTGCCCCTGTGAATGTCTGAAACTCGAACTCTTTATGGGAGCCGAATGCCTTATCTTTCTCCCACAAAGCAGCTGGTAGTTTCAAACTGCTGTTATAGCAATTAGCAGCCCAACCTGTAGCCACTAGGCCACAAAGGCTCTTTTTCTTCTTAGCAAAGAGAGGGAAAATAAGCAAACGGAACATTCCCCTGGTGCTTCCCGTGGATGCTGCGATGGGAGCTGGATCCTGAAGGCCCGGAGTGGCAGAAGCTCCATTTACACAGGAACACATGCCTCCCTTGTTAGTATTTGCATTGGGCAAGCAATTTCCTGCGCTGACATTTTGCATCTAGTTAAATGCCAGCAACTCCAGAGAGACATAGCTTTTACCTGTGGCTCTGCCCTTCTGGACAAGCCTTTGGTGCTCGAGGGGGCTACTTTCAGTCTATGATCTTACATGTCCTTTTGGATCCCTTCGTCTCTTGTTTTTGTTTTGATTAACACAAACTGGATGAACAGCTTCAGGCTTAATATAATCGCTGCTGAATATTTCATTGGGAAATGTTCTTAAGAAGGCAGTTGGCATCCATGATCTAAGTGTATGCATAGAGATTTCTTTTCAGATGGTAAAGGGGCTTGAATAGTTATGGTTATTATTAGTGAATTAAAGACAAATGTGCCTCAAAATGTGAACATCAGGTGTGTGTGTGTGTGTGTGTGTGTGTGTGCATGTTTTAAAGAGCACATGGCTTGGTGATAGAGAGGGCGAAGCACTGGTGAGGAGCACATGACAGTGTTCAGAGAGATGACAAAGGGTAGTGATGAAACAAAACAGATTCCAACCTCACATCCTCTGCTCCCTGCCTCAGCGGGAGGTCGCAACAAGGAGCAGAAAAGCCAAGGGCATTTACTGCCCTCTCACAGCTGGCAAGCGCCACAGAAGGCACGGGGTTGTAATGCCGAGGCTTTGCTGCTGTGAGGCAGGGAGGGGGGCTTGCCATAGTTTCCACACGCTGACATCACAAACATACCGCAAGTGGGTGCCTTTAACACACTAAAGTCAATGTTCTCACAGCACCGGAGGCTGACAGCATCATGCCAGTGCACCAGCTTGATGGGCAGGCTCTCTTTGTCCATCCCTGGGGGCTGAGGGCTCGTGGGCGGTATTCTTGTTTTGACTTCAAAAACCTCCATGGTTGGTGGTCCTTGGAGCTCTCTGCCTTCTTCCCTTGGAGTTGGTTTGCTTCAGTGTTGAATTGAATCCTTTTGTATCAGCCACGTGATTGGTGTAAGGTACAGCCTCTTTAATGTCACAAAGAAAATCTCTGCCCGGGTGGGATTACATCCACAGTAAAAAATCCCACTCCTGTAGAGCTCACTCCAGCTCATCATGGCCCTCTCCAGGGGGGTTCCATGGCTGGGCATCTTTATGGAAGCACACAGCCACAGTTTTTCTCCAGAGAAACAGCTAGTGGGTTCTGAACTACCGACTTTGTTGTGAATAGCCCCCTTCTTAACATGTGCGCCAGAAGCCCTGCTCTGCGGTTTGATGAGCAGCCCTTCTGGACATTGCTAAGGGCTACATGGTAAAGCCATTTGGTACAAGCAACGTTGTCATCAGCAAAGATTGAGTTTAGCTGGCCTCAGTAGGATGCTCAGCAGGGAAGTGATAAACTGCTTGGCTTGGGTTTTATGCAGGAGAACCATGGGAGCTGAGATGTGCAGTCTCTTGATTTGAACCCAGACACTCTATCTCCCAGCCTGAACTCTCACCATCACACTCAACTTTTGGGGGGTCAAATGTTTGACTCACCTGAGAGATGTGCAGGTGAAAGCGTGCCCCAGAAACATCTCCCTCCCATCCCTGTCATCTCGGAGAGTTCTCCAGATAAGGATTGGTGGTTCATGTGAAGGGACAGATTGTAGCATTTCCCTTGCACTCCTCAAAGGCAAGAAAATGATCCACAGCACCTCGAGTTGCCAGCAGTGTCAAAGGGGATGTGCTCCTTAAGACTCAAGCTGAGTCCCCAGGAGACGAGCTCTCAACTATGGAATTAGCGCTTTTGAAAAGGGGCAAATCTTCCAGCAGTTCTCTCTTCAGAGGCCTGGCCGTACGCTCTGCAGACTTGTGGGCACGCTCACTCTGGTGAACCCAAATTCTTGGGAGAGGCTGATCTGTCCCTAGAAAACTGGCCACATGCAAAAGCAATAGAGACCAATATCTGCCTCCTGCTGGAAGGATCTGGAAGGAGAAGGGTGGCTGGAGTCCTCTAGGAGGGAAGTTGAGAGCCAGGAGAGGCAGCAAAGCCACAGTTCCAGCAGGTGGTGTCCTAAGGCTAAGGGAGCTTCCCAAGGATCAAGTGAGTCCTGGAGGTGTCTGCAGCCCATCTTGCTGAGGGCCTCCATTTATTTCAAATATCTATGGATAATGGGAAGGGCCCCCAAGGCCCGCTGGCTGACCTCATATGATACACCGTGACAGCCCATTGCTAAATGATTAGTTCCATAATCATTACGCTTACTTAACTCTACATTCTTTTAATTATTTCTCTATCAGTCCAAATTGCATCTGGCTACATGGGAAAAAACAAACCGACACTAGTGGTCTAATCACAAAAGCTTCATTTTTCTTATATTAACACCAAAAATACCAAACCAGTTGCCACTGAATTGATTCTGATTTACAGTTACCCCATATGATTCAGGGTAGAACTGTGCCCCATGAGGTTTTCAAGGGCTGAATTTTTAAATGTAGATTGCCAGGTTTTTCTTCCAAGGCATCTTTGTCTTAGCAGTGAATTGTGTTAACCCTTTGCACCACACAGGGGTTTGCCTTATACAATAGTAAGTCTTGAAATAGGTAGCCTAGGTCTGGCGTATTTGCTCAGGGACTCATCTTGGATATAGGAGAATGCATGCTTTTTGGTCTGCCAAACTCATGTAACCTATGTGACTCTCTCATCTTTCAATATTCTGACTAGGGAGCATGACAGCAGAAGAGCCAAGGACAAAAATGAAATGGGTTATGCCAGACAAGTGTTTTGCCTTAAACAACAACAAAAACTTTCTTGGGAGTCCTACTCAGTATCTTTCACCTACACATATTTGGCCCAAACTGGGTCAAATGCTTATGCATAGCTGCAAGGGAGCCTAGGAGGGAGCGATTTAAGTAGGTACATTATCACCCTAAACAAAACTGAGCTTCTATTAGTAGTAAGAATGAGAAAAATGGATACTGTTTAGGCATATAGCAGGGTTGGGTAGAATTCTATTTTGTGTCTTAATTTACATTTTGAATGAACTCAGAAAAAGTCATAGAGAGTAGAACAAAGGGATGGATGCGCATCCAACCACCTCAACTACTCATTTCTTTTCATGCTCTCCCTCTAGCTTCCCTGAATAGTTCTTGGTTACACATTGGGCTGCTAATTGCACGGTCGGTATTTTGAAATCACCGGCTGCTCTTCGGGAGAAAGATGGGACTCTACTCTGTAAAGAGGTACAGTCTCAGAACCTCACAGGTACAATTTTACCCATGTCCTGTAGGGTCGATATGAGTTAGCATTGATTCAATGGCAGTGAGCTTGGTTTGGATAGATCTGTGGAATCTTAGGATGGAATAGTTTGAATACACAGAAAAAAATTCAGTGGAATCATAACCCTCTAAATAATTACCCTCTAAAGCCACAAAGATCAACTGTGTCCAGCATGGTGACAGTTTAGCATATGCCATGGGCACATTGCTCATATCCCAGTGTTGTTAATCAACAAAAACTCACGCACTGCCACTTATAGTGACCCTATGCACAATAGAATAAAAGCCTTTCTAGTCCTGTGACATCCTCACAATGGTCATATTTTAGCCTATTGTTACAGCCACTGTGTTGATCCATCTCATTCAGGGCTTACCTGTTTTTTGACGATGCTCTACCAAGTATTTTGTTCTTTTCTAGGGACTAATTTCTCCTGATACCATGTTCAAAGTATATGAAATGGAGTTTTACCATCCTCACTTCTAAAATACATTCTGGCTGTACTTCTTCCGGGATAGACCTCTTTGTTCTGCTGGGCATTCATGGCATATTCAATATTATTTGCAACATCATATTTTAAAGGCATCATATTTTCTTCAGTCTTCCTTATTTATGGTCCATCTTTCACATGCATATGTCAAACATTACCATCAAGTCTATTCTTATTCATAGTGACCATATAGGGTTTCCAAGGCTGTAAATCTTTACAGGGTCAAATAGCTTCCTCTTTCTTCTGTGGAGCAGCAAGTGGGTTGAACCACCAACCTTGCTGTTAGTCATTCAACCCATACCAGACACTGAAATTAAGACTCCTTTCACATGCATCTAAGGTGATTAAAAATATCAAGGCTAAAAGCAGGCATAATTTGCTAATCCCCAGAGTAAAACATTTGCTCTTTCACATTTTAAAGAGGTCTTTTACAACAGATTTTTCCAATGAAATACGTTGATTTATTGACTGCTACTTCTGTGAGTATTGATTGTGGGTCCAAGTAAAATAGAGTTTAGCTACATTTCTCTATTTGTAATGATGTTGTGTGTTTATATTTGTCAAGTTGAGAAGACATTTGTATTCTTAGTGTTGAAGACTAATTCACACTGAAGGTGTACTATATGAGCTTTATCAGTAAGTACTTCAAGGCCTATTGACTTTCAGCCAGCAAGATTGGGTCATCTGCATAATACAGGTTGTTAATGATTCTTCCTCCAAACCAGATGCCTCAACTTCTTCATACAGAGCAGCTTCTCAGATTATTTGAATAAGTATAGTGTGATAGATAGGTAGGTTTATAGTGCCAACCTGGCCAATAAGAACATGTGGGATTAATAAGTTCGCAGTTTGATTCGTGGGCAAAGAGATAAATGGCTCAGCAAGCCACACCTATCTCTCAGTTGCTCTCTGGTGATCAGACCAGTGTGTGGCTGCCTTACCTAGTTCTGCAGTTTGCTGCCTGGCTGTACTGCCATATTTACTGTTGCATGGAAGTGAGTTAAACTGAGTCCTTTGTACTGCTATGTGGACTAATTAGCTGTTATATTCCTTCGTGTTCTATCTATCTATCAAATCATAAATGTCCTGGTTTTGTTTCTCTAGAGAACCCTGTCTAACACATATGGTGAAAGGATATAACCACAACACACACTCTCCTGATTTTAAACCACGCACTATCCACTTGTTCTATTCGAACCACTTCCTGTTGGTTTGTGTACAGGTACCACAGGAGCACAATTAAATGTACGGGAATTCCCATTGTTCTCATATGTATTCATATGCTACCCAAAGTTTGTTATGATACACAGTAAAATCCTCTGCATAGTCAATAGTACATAAGTAAGCATTTTCCTTGTATCCTCTGTTTTCAGCCACGGTCCATCTGAAATCAGCAATGATATACCTTGCCCCATGCCCTCTTTTAATACAGCCTGGATTTCTGGCAGCTTCCTGTTGACATATTGCTATAACTACTTTTAAAGGTATCGTCAATAAAATTGTACTTGCATGTCATATTAATGTTATTTTAAATTAATTTGCAGATTTTGTTGCGTCATATTTCTTTAGAGTGGACACAAATATTAATCACTTCCAGTTGGTTGGCCAGATAGCTATCTTCCAAATTTCTTGACATGGACTATCACTGCATGAGCGTGTTGAAATATTTCCATTCCTATCCCTTCCTTGCTTTTCACTAATGCTTACATTGCAGCTTCAACTTCCTCTTGGCCTTTTGAACTAGTAGAACCTCAACTAATTCTTGGGAACAGAGACTCTGGACACTCCGTCCATATTCTTTGGATTCTCCCTACATCATTCAATAGTTTGATAAATAATCCTTGAACATTGTAATCCGAGGCTTGGATTTTTTCTTCTGTTCTTTCAATTTATGATATGCTGACTGTACTCATTCCTTTTGCTTTCCTAATTCCAGGTCTTTACACGTTACAATATAATTCTTTACTTTATCTTCTCAAGCTGGCCTTTCAAATTTTTCTGTTCAACTCTTTTATTTCATCATTTCTTCCATTTGCTTTAACTGCTTTAGGTTCAAGAGCAAGTTTCCCAGTCTCCTCTGATATCCACTGTAGTATTTTCTTTCTTTCCTGTATTATTAATGATCTTTTTGAGGAGCCCCCAATAAAATGATTTATGATAAATAAATAAATAGCCACAGGTGACATGACAAAACAAAAAGATTGATGACCTTTATGCTATTTCACAAGTCTTCTGGTAGCTGATCATTAATGTTCAATATGTCCGAACCATTCTTGAGATAGGCTCTAAATTCAGGTGAGATATTGTGATAGTAAGGTTTCGTGTCAATTTAGCTTGACCAGGATCTTCAGAAGGTGCAGCTCACACTCTCCTTGGGGGTATGACCTATTTCATAGCTATAAGTAGACTGTGGAGAATGGGCTCACTCTTTTTCTTCCTGATGAAATGACCCTGGACCCTACGTCTGGCTTCTTGGGATGGCAATCACCATGAGACCTGCTGACCCTAAGAGCTGTCTGTGGCCTGCCAACTGCCTGTTGACATTGGACTCTCCCAACTCTGCTTCCACCAACCTGTGGTTTTCCTGTTTCTTGGGCTATTCCTCCAACAGCTTCAGGAGTCTGGAAGGGCCTCTAGTTTGCATCTGATTTATGGGCTGGAGTTGGACTGGGGTTTCTTGTTGTGTGGACTTCTTAATGTAAAATTCTTATTGATATAAATTTCCTTCTTCTACATGTATCAGTATCACTGGTTTGTTTCTCTAGAAACCCCAGCCGACCACAGATATAATATAGACTGTATTTGGGCTCTTTTGCGTTCTTATTTTAATTTTCTTCAGGTTTGATTTGAACTTGCATATTAGTAATTGATAGTCTTTTACATAGTTGGCCCCCGGTCTTGTTTTGTCTCAATGATATTGAGCTTCTCTATCCTGTCTTCCCACAGATTTAATCAGTTCCATTCCTGTGTATTCCACATGTATATATGCCGCTCCTGTTGTTGAATAAAGGTGTTTGCAATGAGGAAGTTATTGCTCTTGCAGAATTCTTTCATGCAGTCTTCAGCTTCTTTTCGATCCCCAAAGCCATAGTTTCTAATTACTCTTCCTTCCTTTTTGTTTCCATGTGTGCATTCCAATTGTCAGCAATTATTAATGCATTTTCAGTACATGTGTGGTCAATTTCAGACTAAAGAAGTTGGTACAATTCTTCATTGGCTTTAGTGGTTTGTGAGAAAATTTGAATAATGGTTCTATTAACCGGCCTTCCTTGTGTATGAAGATAAATATTCTGTCACAGGCAGCATTGCACTTCAAGATAGATCTAAAAATGCTCTTTTTGAGGATGAAAGAGACATTTTTTTGAATTTGTCATTGTCAGCATAGTCATTCTTATCATTTTAAGATTCAAAGGGACTATTTCAACTCACCAATGCCTAGGATATTGATCTTTGTAGGTCAGATTCCGTTTTTTTATGATTTCCAATTTTCCTAGATTCTTATTTTGCACGTTTCATGTTCTGATTATTAATGAATGGTTGCAATGATTTTTCTCATTTTGAATTATAATCCATTAGCAAATGAAGGTGCCAGAAGAAGCTTTAGTACACTTTGTTGCTAGATGCCTTCAAGTCAGTTCTGTCTCATAATAATGCCTACACAACAGAATGAAACATTGCCTGGTCCTGCCCCATACTCAAAAATTTTGTTATGTTTGAGTCCATTGTTGTAGGAATTGTCTCGATCCATTTGATCGGGTGTCTTCCTCTTTTTGCAACCCCTCCACTGTAATGTGTATGATGTCCTCCAGGGACTGGTCTGTCCTGATAACATCTGCAAAGTACATGAGATGAAGTCTCGCCATCCTATCTGCCAAGGAACATTTAGCTGCACTTCTTCTCAGACAGATTTGTTTGTTCTTCTCTCCACCCGTGGTACTTTCAGTATTTTTTTGTCAGTACCTTAATTCAAATGCACCAGTTCTCCTTCAGTCGTTCTCATTCAATGTTCAAATTTCACATGCATAAGGTGTGGCGGAAAATGCCATGCCTTGGGCCAGGCGCAACTTAATCCTAAGTGAAATTCTTGATCTTCAGTACTTTAAAGTGGTTATGTGCAGTAGATTTGCCTAATGCAATATGTTATTTGGTTTTTTTGATTGTTGTTTCCATGAGCATTAGCTGTGAATCTAAGCAAGACGAAATCCTTGATAACTTCAATATTTTCTCCATTTATTATGATGTTATCTACAGCTCCTGTTGTGAGGTTTTGAGTTATCATTAAGGTGGACTCTACTTTGAGGAAGCTCTCTTTCTCGGTGATATTTTGATTGTTTTGCAATCTGAGGGACTCATTTTCTGGCATTATATCAGACAATATTTTACTGCTATGCATAAAGTTTTCAATGGTGAATCCCTCAGAAGTGGACTGATTGTTTTGTCGTCCTGTCAGTTCTTAGTCTGGAAGCTGTGTTGAAATCTGTTCACCGTGGGTGATCCTGCCTGGTATTTGAAGTACTAGTGGACTAACTCCCAGCATCACAGCAAAGCACAAGCTACCACAGTGCAGCAAATTGACAGATGGGGCGCGGGAGGGGAGTTGTCATTGTTAGACACTGTTAATTTGGCTCTAACTCATAGCACCCACAGCCTGTTTCCTCACAGTTAATGTTGGAGACCATTTTTGCAGCCAGTATGCCAATTCATCCCATTGAGGACCTTCTTCTTTTTTTCACCACTCCACTTTACCAAGCATGATAACCTTCTCTAGGGACTATGCTCAGCTGTTAAGATGTCCAAAGTATGTGATATGAAGTCTTGCCATTCTCACGTCTAGGAAGCATTCTGGCTCTACTTCCGCCAAGAAAGATTTGTTCCTTCTTCTGAAAGTCCATGGAATATTCAATATTCTTCACCAGCATCATAATTCAAAGACATCAACTTTTATTTTACCTTTCATAATTATTGTCCATTTTCAAGTACATATGAGGTGATTGAAAATGCCATAGTATGATAGTTATATAATTTTATGTCAGTTTGAAGATATGTAAAAGTGTAAGGTTGGTATCCAATCTGTCAATCACACCAAAGCCTGATGGTGCCTCTTTGTGACCATGGCCTTCTCATAAGGAGGGCCCTGGGAACCTCCCCTTCTTTTTGCATTCACCTGACTGCTTCCTGCCCACGTTGAGAGCTGCCAGAGTCTTGCCATGCTTCCATCGACCTTGGGTCCACACGACATTGCAATCACTGGCCTTTGACATCCCTGCATTCTGCATCATTGCATGTAACTGCGTAAGTTGGAAAGGAACTTATGGGCTAGTGTTGGACTTATGGACTTGAGTTGGACTGGCCTGGGCTATTTCCTTGAAATAGAAATACTATAATGACTTCTTGATTAAAAACTATTTATTGCACATATATGAGTGTCACTTGATTTGTGTCTCTAGTCAGCCTGGCTTACATCCAGTTCACTGCCATCAAGTTGATTCCAACCCTTAGCAACTCTATAGGACAGGGGAGAGATATCCCTGTGGGTTTCCAATACTGGAACTTTGTATGGGAGCAGAACTGCTGATCTTGTGTTGAGCAACCCAACTTGGTTGGTTCTGACGCATTATGTTTGTAACCACTATACCACTAGGGCTCAGCTGTGCCTTATTCCTCAAAGTGACATCTTTTAACACTGGAAATTGGTCTTCAGCAAGATCTACCAGTGTACTCGGTCATATGACTTATTTTCTTTTTACACTGTTTTGATTGTGATGTGAGGGAAAATCTACAGAGTAAATTGATTTTCTTTACAATTCATGCAATGTTTTATGATATTGATTGCAATACCTACAATGCAATACTACTTTTCCTATTCCCTCCCTTTGTTTGCCGTTTCCATTGGTCTTTCGTTCCCATGCCTTCCTGCCTTCTGAGTAACTCCCTGACAAATGCTGGGCTCTGAATTGTACATCGTTGACAGTATAGGTCTCCTATTTGGGGGCTGAAAGTTGAGCCATGGAGGTGAGGTCAGGTGTCAAATGGGAATTCCACTAGTGCCTATCATATCCTAAGGTTAGTCTTCTTATTTTGAGTTCTACATTTTCCCCAGTTGATCCAGGGCCTACTACTGTGAGCACTTTCAGAGCAATCTGCAGTGAGAACCCTATGCTATCTTGGTCTTCTGGACTCAGCGCTGTGGAGCCTGGGCTTCATGTGGTCAGTGAATCCCTTTCATCTTCTTTTGATGCTATCTGTGTAATTCTGTATTTTGAATTTCTCTTCAATTTTTTCAGCTAGTGAAATGCACATGCTTTTCATTTTTGCTGTCCTAATTCCAGGTCTTTGCACCTTTTCATATAATTCTTTATTCCATCTTTTTTAATTCCCCTTTGAAATTTTATGTTCAGCTTCTTTATTCAGCGTCTTTACTTCATCAATTATTTCTATATTTCTCTCTCTCTTTTTCGTACTTCATCATTTCTTTCATTGGCTTCAGCTACTCCACATTCAAGGTGACATCCGTTTTGTCTTTTCTTTAGTTTCTATCTTTTTAATTATCTTTGAATTTCTTTATTTATGATGTTCTTGATATTATTGCAGAACTCGTATCATCTCAGGTGATTTGTGTTCAATGTGTCAACTTTCTTCTTGAAGTATCCTCTAATTTAGATGAGATATACTCAAATTCATACTTTGACTCTTGGGGACTTGTTTTAATTTTGTTGGAATTCGAGTTGAATTTGCCATTGATGGTTTGTTCCACAGTTCGTCTCCAGTCTTGTGACTGATGATATTGAACTTCTTTATACCGTAAATACTTGAGTATAAGCCGAGGTTTTTTCAGCACATTTTTTATGCTGAAAAAGCACCCCAGCTTTGGGGGGTAAAATTAGTTGCCTTGGGTTATACTCGAGTATGTATAGTAGTTTATTTCAACAGATATAGTTGATTTAATTCCTGTGTATTTCTATCGAATATACATGATCCATGTCTATGGTTACTGTTTACATCCCTGAAAAATAAATCTTCAATCAATAAGCCATCCTTTTTGGAAAATTCTATCATGAGATCTCCCATGTGGCTTCCATCCCCATGGCCATATTTTCTAACTAGTGATCCTCCTCCTTAGTTTCCAATTTTTGCATTCAAGTCATCAGTAATCTTGATTGCATGTTTCATCAATTTCAGACTGAAAAGGTTGGTAAAAATCCTCAATGGCTTTATTGTTAGCATTAGTGGTTGGTGTGTAAATTTGAATAATAACTTTATTAATTATTCATCCTTGTAGGAGTAATATATCCTACACCTAACAATGGTGAACATTGGAATCGATGTTGAAACATTCTCATTTTTAACATGAAAGTCATCCATTCCTTTCAAATTTGTTACTCTGGTATGTAAACCATATTATTGTGACATTCAAAATGGCCAATACCAGTCTATTTCAGTTCAATAACACCTAGAGTGTTTGATCTTTATGTGTTCCATTTTTTCATGGCTTCCAATTTTTCTAGATCCATATTTCATGCATCCCATCTTCTTGTTAGTGGTTATTGCAGTACTGCTGTTTCTTCTCATTTTGAGTCATTGCCACATCAACAAATATAGGTCCTGAAAACTTTATATCACTAAGGTCAACTCTACTTTGAGGAGACAGCTCTTCCCCAATTATATTTTGAGTGTCTTCCAACTTGAGGGGTTCATCATCCTGCACTATATGAAACAATATTCCACTGCTATCAATGTGCTCCACAAACACCACTATTTTTTTCAGATGTAGATTGGCAGGTTATTCTTTCTAGTCTATTTAGCTTGTAAGCTTTTCTGAAAATTTTCCACCACGGGTAACTATGCTTGTGTTTGAAATACCAGTGGTATATCTCACAGGATCATGATGACTTTCAAGTTATGATAGTTCAAGAACCTGACATGTCTGACAACTTGGCATGCTAGCCTAATTCCGAATGGCCAGCACATCTCTCTTCTTGCTTTCTCTAGTTTCTGTAGACCACTGTACCTGAGCATGCATGGCTTAGGAGGTTGTGGAGTTAATTCTTGCTTCCTGGAGTAACCCTTAACCAATGACCCATAGGAGTTGTTGGACAAATAGCCACACTCCCTCACATTCTGGGCAGAATAACTAGTGGATTTTCTACAGTGTCTCCAGTAAGATTAACCTCCAGTTGCTCACAATTTTAAATTGTTTGATAATGTACTTTTCATTGGCTGCCTTCTTTCTCTTTTCTATTTCCCATTTCCTTATTGATATCTCCCCAGAAAATGGCTTAATTAAAACCTTTGTCTCAGGATCTAATCCTATGGGGAACCCAAACTCAATCACACAAGACATTTGTCAAATCATGGACTTAGTGGTTATAGCTATTATATGTGTAGGTCATGGAAGAGGAGAATTCATACCATCACTTTGAATAGTCATTCGGAGTGCCAACTGGGTCCCCAGCATAGATCCTGGACATCAAAACTCACTGTTTCCTGTAGCATAACACTTCCTTTTAGACTTCAGTCATTCAAAAAACTCAACAAATAGCTTGCTGTCTCACTTCAAATTTTGTAGTGTGCAAATATGGCTATGTTTTCATTGTGTGTTTAGCCCTGGACAAATCAGCTTTGACCAGGAAGGTGAAGTCATGTGGAAAAACAAACCAAAAACACTAGCAGCTGTGTGTTGTAGAAGAAAACCCTGTGGATGAAGTGCAATTTTTAGGGAACAGAGACCAGTAAGATAAACCAATAAGTGTCCACTGTTTTGATGTTAAGGAGAACCCTGATGAGGCAGTAATTAAGCACTTAAGGGCTAATCAATCAGCAGTTCAAACCCACCATCTTCCCCAAGGAAGAGTTACGATGTGGCAGTCTGACCCCCTTAAGATTTACATTGATTACCACTACCAACTGATCTGAGAGGGATAGCATTAGGGGATGCTGGATCGCATTCTTAACGAGCTCTAATGGCAGAGTGGACTCCTCATTGATCTCCTAACCACAAGGAAAGTGGTTCTAACCTATCAGTTGGTCCATGTGAGAAATAGGAGTTTGTCTGCTCCGGTAAAGATTTAAGCCTTGGAAAATCAAAGGGTGAAGTTCTATTCTATCTTGTAGGGTTCTATGAGTCAGCTTCAACACAATGATAATGAGTTTGCTTTGGAATTTTGGGATAGAATAGGAGAAATATGTGCAACAAAGTTTAAACTTATTTTAAATGTTCAGTGGTATTGCTCAGAGAGAGATTCTTGGAACCCACAAGACTGTTGTCCTTAGGCACCTTCAGATCTGGAACTGAACTCACTCCCTTGGCTCAATCTTCAGCCAAACAGTAGGTAGATCTATAAGGTAAAAAGTAACACTAATCAACTCTTTGAATCAAAAGGATATAATTTATTCAAAGATAAAGTTCAGAAGGGTCAGGAAAGAAGGGGGAATGGAAACAGGAACTACAAGGAGGAAGTGCGATAAGTGATATTACGTTGAGCAGATTGCAGTCAATATCATGAAGCAAAATATGTGTGAACTGTCAAATGGAAAACAGATGTATTCTGTAAACCTTCACCCAACTCACAATAAAGAGATTTTTTTCAGCCTTGGAAACCTATGAGGCAATACTATTCTGTCCTATAGGGTACCACTGACTTGAAATCAACCCAGTGGCAATGGGATATTGATGCTGATGCTTTCTGCCGATTCTAAAAAATAGGGTTATTAGCAATTATTGTGGAAATAGCATGAATGAGACTATGTAAATGGGGTTGGTTACAGATAAATTCTTGTAAATGTTAAAGGATAAGTGATTGAGGATGGACTTGCCCAAAAAGAGAAAATTATTGCAAGATTTTGTTCCAGGGATAAAATAAAAATAGGTTTCCTGTGGGTAAGACTTAAGCCTATAGATATGGAATTTAAGGAACTGGTATCCCATGATGGTCACCTTCCCGACACAATCACTCAAGACAAAAAGTGGGTGTATAAACAAATGTGGTGAAGAAAGCTTATGGAGCCTAGCTATCAAAAGATAAAGAGTCTAGGGTTTTAAAGACTAGAAGGTTCACAAGTGGCCATCTAACTCAGAAGCAATAAAGCGCACATGAAAGAAGCACACCAGCCTGTGTGATCACAAGATGTAGAAGGGATCAGGTATCAGGCATCAAAGAACAAAAAAATCATATCATTGTGAATGAGGGGGGGTACAGTTAGGGGATCCAAGATCTATCTGTAGGCAACTGGACAACCCCTTACAGAAGGGTCGCTGGGAGGAGATGAGCCAGTCAGGATGCAGTGTAGCAACGATGAAACATATAACTTTCCTCTCATTCCTAAATGCTACCGCGCCCACTATCATGATCCCAATTCTACCTTACAAACCTGGCTAGACCAGAGAATATACACTGGTCCATATAGGAACTGGAAACACAGGGAAACCAGGACAGATGACCCCTTCAGGACCAGTGCTGAGAGTAGCAATAACAGGAGGATGGAGGAAAGGTGGGGTAGAAAGAGGGATCTGATTACAAGGATCTACATATAACCTCCTCCATGAGGGAGGGACAACAAAAAAGTGGGTGAAGGTAGATGTCGGACAGTGTAAGATAGGACAGAATAATAATTTATAAATTATCAAGGGTCCATGAGGGAGGGGAAGGGGGAAGGAGGGGAAATGAGGAGCTACTACCAAGGGCTCAAGTAGAAAGCAAATGTTTTGAGAATGATGATGGCAACAAATGTACGCAGTGGATGTATGTATAGATTGTGATAAGAGTTGTAGGAGCCCCCAATAAAATGATTCTTTTTAAAAACCTCAAAGAGCAAAACACACTATGGTTTATTGTACATCAATGATACTTCAATAAAATTACATAAAAAAGGGGAAAAAGAAATGGAATTTAAGGTAAAGAAAGTATTCCCTTTGAGGACCATATTGCAAATATATATTTAGGCAGGCAATTAGATAAAGACATTTTAAGTCTGGGCTTCTATACCTGCCATCTGTCTGTTATGAAAAGTATAATTAGCAACTAGAATCTCTCATACAAAATCAACTCAATATGGTCTTTCTGGTCTGACCTCCGTGGTGTTCTACTCTGCTTTGATGGAGCTCATCATATCATGACTCTATAACAAGATTGAGGAGTTATTTGCATTCTTATGTGGAAGGTAAATCTGTTTGGCCATTCTGTTAGACTAGTTCATTTTCTTTCCTACCATCCCATCTGCCATTTTAATTCAAAACAGGGAGAAAAGCATGTATGTGCCTTTTGAGGAAGGAGAAGATTTTGGTGTGGAAGAAATTCTCTTCTAGACTGCAAGGTAAGTATTTACCCCCTCTAGCCCTGTTGGAGGAGGGGAAAAGGAAGAGAGACAAGGCAAAGAGAACAACATAGTTAGTTTCATGCCTCCTTACTTGACCTGGGGATTGAGGGGAATATCAGTGACTATGGACCTGTTGTGCTCCCCATTTGGAAGCATGAAGAATAGAGGCTGCCAGGCAGAGCAGCCCTCTGGGAAGTCACTGAAGACAAACATATAGAGAGTGCCATCAAGTCTACTGTGATCCATGGAGACCTTATATGAAATGGAATGGAGTGCTGTCTGATCTTGCACCATTGTCACACATTCCTGAATGTTGAAGTCCATTGTTGCAGCGATTAGGTCAATCTGCCTCAATAAGGATCTTCCATGTCCCTCTATTTCATCAAATATGATGTCTTCCTCTAGCAATTGTCCACTGATAGTGTGTCCAAAACACATTAGTCAGTCAGTGTTCTCTTGTGATCCATAAGGTTTTCTTTCAGTAATTTTTGGAAGTGGACTAGCAGGCCCCTCTTCCTTGTCTGTCTTAGTCTAGAAGCTTCACTGAAACCTGTCCACCATGGGCAATCCTGCTGGTATTTGAAATTCTGGGAACAGAGCTTCCAGCACCATAACAATACACAAACCATTATAGTACAACCAACTGACAGATGAGTGGAGGATATCTATATCTATATATGGAGAGAGAGAGAGTAAAACTGGCAATGCAGTCTGATTAGGCAGTATTCTGATAATCTGCTGCTAACAGAAAGTATCCCCACAAATAACATCTTAAAGTAATGATAATATCAATTTTGCTCACAAATCTGCAATCTGGGCAGAGCTCAGTGAGGACACTAGTTTTGGCTTCATCAAGCATTAGCTGGGGTAGCTCAAAGGACAGACGCTGCAGCTCTCTTAAGACTCACTCCCTCACACGACTGATACTTCTATTGGTTGGAGCTCAAGAAGAACCCTATATGTGACATTTTCATTTGGCTTGGTCTTCCTTGCAACGTCCTGATAGGGTCCCAATGGTGAACAACCCAATACGACCAGGTGGAAGTCACAGAGCAACACTTCTGCCATAGTCAAAGGCCTGCCAAGATGCAAGGAAGAGGGAAAGCAGGCCCTGTTTCTGGAAAAATGAACACAAACTCATCTTGTAACAAGAGAATGTGCGATGTGCAACATTAGGACAGTCATCTTTGAAGGACACAACCTGCCATGAGCCAAGATACAGAGACAGATTTCTACGAAAGCGAAAGGGCAGGACTTAGACTTAAAGATAAAGCCACAGACTTCATAGGACAAGAGCAATAGGGAGACAAGCAAAGGAAAGCTCTAGGACGCAAGCCTAACATGGCTAAAGATAGGGACAATGTCAGGACTGAACTGGAAGCAAGCAGACACCTGTGCAAGGCAGAACCCGTGAAGTTGTGAGTGCCTTCAAAGCTAAGTCAAAGTACCTTGGGGCGTGAGAAGGGAAGGAGCAGGAGAAGGAATTAATGGGTAGGTTTATGGAATTTGTAAGTCTGGAGACAGAGCATCAGGAATAGCTGGGTTCTGGCACTCAGTTGATACCATCAGAGTTTGAACCTTTTCCTTTCAGAGCTGTTTCCTTTTGAGTTTCACGCAGGCTTCCTGATGACAGCTGTAGTTTTATCTAGAAGCTCAGGAATTCTATTAGAGAGAGGCTCTTTTCCTTTCTAATCATTGGTGGTACTATCAGGTAAGCATTGGATTGCTAACTGCAAGGTTGGCAGTGCTACCCTACCAGCTACCTCATAGGGAAAAATATGGAACTTTCTGCTCACATAAATATTTACAGTCTGAGAAACCCCACAGGGACCTTCTATGATTCAAAATGGACTCATTGGCAATGGGGAAATTGTTTCTGGGGCATTTTTTAGGGTTAGATATCATTAACCTAGCATGAGTCTCATACTGAGTCTGACCCAGTCCCTTTGGACAGAGGAAAGTCATGCCCTGACTAGCCAGGCCTGGAGCTGGCAGATTGGGTCAATGCCAGCAGAAGCATGGAGATGGAGCATGGTGGAAGAGTGATCCCAAAGATACAAGCCATGTGCTGTGAGTGGAAGAAGGGCAAATGAATGCTGCATTAATTAACCAGTCATTGACAAAATGAGGTTGCATGACAAATGGCTCCAAAACCCAGCAGTTCAACAAACAGCCCAACCCCTTCCCTCCCACACACACTGTTCTTAAAATTCAGGATCAGGGAGATTAACTGGAACTTTGAACTTGGCACTTCAGGGCTTGGAAGAGGTGACAGTGCATGTAAAGGCCTTGGGGCAGGAGAGATCTTGGTGTGACTGAAAGCCCAGAAGAAGACTAATTTGGGGGAGGTGAGATAATAGGAATGGAGTTTTCAGTGAGCATTTCCTTGAGAGCCTTCAAGCAAAAGCGATTTTTCTATATTCATGTTTTAGAAGTAGATCTCCACCCATTGTGTAAAGCTTTGGGTATTGGATTGGTGTCGGTATGCAGGGAAAAAATAAATGGGCTTGTTATGGATTAGGAGCCTGTGGTAGTCACCTAATCTTGTGTCAAGTTAAGGATTAGGAGTGTAGGCGTGGAGTCTAGGCTGCCAATCTGGAGATAGTCAGTGAGATTTTTATGTGGGCATAGCCTTCTCCTGAGAACTCTGAGAAATCTGGTACTTCCTCCTTGGAGGTGGAAGACACCTCTCTCTCTCTCTCTCTCTCTCTCTCTCTCTCTCTCTCTCTCTCTCTCTCTCTCTCTCTCTCTCTCTCTCTCTGCTACTCCTTGGGAGACATTGCAGAAGGCAAGCCAAATGGATGCGACCAGACCTCTGAAGCCAAAGAAGCCTCAGAGAGATCGCAGCCAGCACTGAGATGCTTACAATGCCACTGGATCCACAAGACTTTCCACCCATTGGCCTGTGATTATCCTGCATTCAGCATCACTGCACATGTTTTATGGGTCTGAAAAGGAATTTATAGATTGGTATCAGACATATGGGCTAATATCAGACTTATGGATTTGATGTGCACTGGGCTGGGACGTTTGCTTAATGTACAATTACTGTTTGATATAAAACTCTCTCTCTGGATTTATAAGGTAGAATTAGACCAGAACATGTACTCTGGTACAGACAGGAGCTGGAAACACAGGGAATCCATGACAGATGATCCCTTCAGGACCAGTGGTGTGAGTGGCAATACCAGGAGGGTGGAGGGAAGGTGGGGTAGAAAGGGTGAATCGATCACAAGGATCTACATAAAATCTCTGCCCTGGGGGACGGACAACAGAAAAGTGGGGGAAGTGAGATGTTTGACGTGTAAGATATGACAAAATAATTTATATATTACCAAGGATTTATGAGGGAGGGGGAGGAGGATGGAAGTGGGGAAATGAGGAGCTGATACGAAGGGCTCAAGTAGAAAGCAAATGTTTTGAGAAGGATGAGGGCAACACATGTACAAATGTACTTGACACACAATGGGTGGATGGATGGATGGATGGATGGATGGATGGATGGATGGATGGATGGAATGACTGTGATAAGAGTTGTATGAGCCCCCAATAAAATTATCAAGGGTTCATAAGGAGGGGGGAGTGGGGAGGGAGGAGAAAAATGAGGAGCAGGTGCCAGGGGCTTATGTGGAGAGCAAATGTTTTGACAATGATGAGGGCAATGAATGTATAAATGTGCTTTATAATGGATGGATGGATGGATTGTGATAAGAGTTGTATAAATCCCTAATATAATGATTAAATAATAGGGAAATGATTTTTAAAAACCACCAACTCTCTCTCATACACATGAGTCTCCCTCGATTTTCCTCTAGCATACCCAGACTAATACACAGTTCGCCCCTGTCCTATAGGGCCGCTATGAGTTGGCATGGACTTGAGGGCAGTGGGTTTGTTAGGGCTTTGGAGTTCAGCAGGCCTTTGTTGGTGTGTTTGAGTCTATTTTTGTAGCTGTTGTTTGCAGGTCAGTGGCTCATCTTCCAGCACTCTATAGGACCATATTTTGTTGTGACCCATAAGGCTTTCATTTGTTAATATTTGGAAGTAGATCACCAGGTCTTTCTTCCTAGTCTGCCTTAGGCTAGAGCAGTGGTTCTCAATCTGTGGGTTGTGACCCCTTTTGGGGTCCAGCGACCTTTTAACACGAGTCACCCGATTCATGGCAGTAGCAACATTACAGTTATGAAGTAGCAAGGAAAATGATTTTATGGTTGGGGGTCACCACAACATGAGGAATTGTATTAAAGGAAGGTTGAGCACCACAGGGCTCGAGGTTCCACTGAAGCCTGCCCATCATTGCTGACCCTTCTGGGGTTTGTCATATCGGTGGCACAGCTTCCAATTTCACAGCAGCACTCTAGCTACCACTGCACCACGAACTGATAGACAGGTGGTGGACTGTTCTTAAAAGCCACCTGATTTACGATGCTTTGTTTTGACAGCCCTGGAAAATGGATACAGAATCTAGTTTCATAGTCAATGCAAGACACACCTTGGGGCAGTAGGGATGGCATGAAGTGAATAGATTCAAAGTATATTTTAGGGAGAGGAAGGATGACAGTTAATGCCTGGGGGGTGTGCAAGAAGAAAGGAAGCAGAGACACCATTGATATTAAGTGCCTGAGTTAAGACAGGAATTTCCAGGGAAGCTGGTGGGTCATGATGGGAGAATTTCACACTCCCCGGGGACAGGGGGAGCATTGATTAGTTCATATGTCTGTGCATCTTCTCAGACAATAGAGGCTTTGTCATCCTCAAATGAAGCATGCAGTTGGAGCTCAGAGAGGGCATGCAGTGCAAATGAAGACTGGGTTGGTTGAGATGGGAGGACCAGGGCCACTAGTCAATTCTGAGGAGCTTCAGAAAACCTGCCCAGTGTCTCTTGGAGAGTGGGCATGTCTCATGGCCACAGAGGGCCTTTTAATGTTTCACCTCCCACTGCAGCAGCGAGAGGCTCTATCAGCTCATCCTGGAAAGGAAACATACTACCTGCCATCAGGTTCATTTCTTCAGAAAGGATGGAAGAATACAAATGAAAGACTACAGTTTGAAGGGGTCTTAGGCAGACTATCAGGCTCATTAAAGCTTCATTTATTAAAACTTCATTATTCAGAGACATTCTCCCAGTAGGATGTATGGTGGGGTGGGGGTGGGCATGAGGAGGAAGGCTTGGAGCAGGGTAGGGGAACAACCCGACACCCCCAAAAAATACCTTCCCAAGAAGCAATTCCAGTGGGCACAGATTAGATAGAAGTTTCATCCTCTGGTCACTTGATGTTTGTCCCTCTCTTTTATCTGAATGCTCTTTCCACATTGCTCAGATGAATCATCAAATTTATATTAAAATGCAAGTTAGGAAGCATCATCCCCAACCAACCTTGTTCATCAAAATGGTAGTGCTCTCTCCGGGTACCCTGAGTTCAGTTTGTCAACAAGCTGAAGCAGTTGAGCTGGGGCTCTGTGAGGCCCAGGAGCATGAGTTCATTAATATCCGACCCATAATGCCTTGCTGGGTTTATGCCAACAAAGCCCTGTCACTCCTTACCTTAGGATTTACTCACTCTTTGAAACAGGCATTTATTTACACACAGTTTGACCTCATGATGGTGTTCAGCAGATGTGGATCTTACTTATTTGCATTGTTCTGTGACAGTTGCAAAATTCGTTAGTGGCTCAGGGATCAATCCTCTGTGGACTGCCCCGAAGCTAGATGAAGCAAGCGGGTTCTCCCTGATTCATCCTCCCTCCTTAGCAATGCTTGCTAGTCAGGATAACATAGTGCCCATTAAAGAAACTGCCTGTGTCACTTTAAATTTGTGAGCTGCGCGGGAGGGAGGGTCATGATCACAAGTGACAGAAACTGACGCTTGACTAACTTAGGGAAAAAGGCCTAATGGTGGATAAATGTTGGGAAGACAAGAAAATGTGGCAAATGCCTGGGCAATCTCAGGGCTGTGAAGCAGGTAATGGCGAAACACTCCTCCTGAGGCCAAAGCGTGCCCTCTGTAGTACATTAAATCACATTCACACACACCCATTCATGTTCACATGGGACCTGAGGCTATGGCCTTACTTGGAGAGGAGGTCTTGGCAGATGTGCTTAGATAAGTATTTCAAGAGCTCCATCTTTCTGGGTTTAGATTTCAGATGGATACTACATGCACTGATTGGTGTGTTCTTATAAGAAGGGGAGTGGGCACACAGAGACCCCATGTGAAGACACTGGCAGAGATTGGATCAGTGCATCTATAAGCCAAGAAATATCAAGGATTAGCAGCAGTGACCAGAAGCAGAGAGAGGCTACTTTGATTCTCCATCAGAGCTCTCAGAAGGAATGAATCTTGCCCACACCTTAATTTTAACCCTTTGTCCTTCAGAAAAGTGAGAGAACAAATGCCTGCTGTTTAAGTCACTCGATTGGTAGCCAGTTGTTACAGCTACCCAAAAGAACCATTATGGATTGATCTGTAGCCCCCTCAAAATATGTGAGAAATTTGAACCTTGGTGGACATGATCCTGTTTGAAAAGAAGGGAGTTCTTTTGTAATATAAATGAGGCCACATGGCCACTGGAGATCCCTTCATAGAGGGGTTTAGAAGAGGAGATGGGTCAGTCAGGGTGCGAGGTAGTACCGATGAAGAACACAGCTTTCCCCCAGATCCTGCATGCTTCCTCCCCCCAACTACCATGATCCAAATTCTACCTTGCAGGGCTGGATAGGGCAGAGGTTGTACACTGGTGCATATGGGGGCTGGAGGCACTGGGAATCCAGGGTGGATGATACCTTCAGGACCAAAGGTGTGAGGGGCGATGCTGGGAGAGTGGAGGGTGAGTGGGTTGGAAAGGGGGAACTGATTACGAGGATCCACCTGTGACCTCCTCCCTGGGAGATGGACAGCAGAGAAGGGGGGGAAGGGAGACTCGGGATAGAGCAAGATATGACAAAATAACAATGTATAAATTACCAAGGGTACATGAGGGAGGGGGGAGCGGGGAGGGAGTGGAAAAAAAAGAGGACCTGATGCAAAGTGCATAAGTGGAGAGCAAATGCTTTGAGAATGATTGGGGCAGGGAATGTGCGGATGTGCTTTATATAATTGATGTATGTATATGTATGGATTGTGATAAGAGTTGTATGAGCCCCTAATAAAATGTAAAAAAAAGAAAATGATTAAGGCAAAGAATGTACAGATGTGCTTTATACAATTGATATATGTATATGTATGGATTGTTATAAGAGTTGTATGAGTCCCTAATAAAATGTTTTAAAAAATGAGGCCATATGAGAATAGGCTTGAGCCTAAACCTAAACACTTCTGAGTTAAAGGCCAGGATAGACCCAGTAACACACAGTACGGGGAGAAAGATAGCGAGGAATGCCAAGGAACTTTCTGGTATCCACAAAGAAGGACCCTGACCTAGAGTCGCACCCCAAATTTGAACCTGTAAGCTCCAAAGCAGGGGGAAAAGTGTTTTAAGGCTACTGACTTGTTGGATAATTTTTGGTTACGGAGATTAAGACAGAAACTTAAGACATCCTCCAATCCTTCCTCTGGCTTCGTTCCATTTTTCTCACATTCAAGAGTCCTCCTAGAGGATTCAGTCAGGTTGTTGTTGTTGTTGTTGTTCAGTGTCATAGTGAGGGTTTGGATTCATTGTGACCATACATACAACATAATCATACACTGCCCAGTCCTGTACCATTCTCACAGTTGTTCTTAAGTTTGAGCCCATTGTTGCAGCCACTGTGTCAATCCCATTTGTTGAGGGCTTTCCTCTTTTTCATTGCCCCTCTACTTTCCAGAACACGATGTCCTGCTCCAGGGACTGATCTCTCCGGACAACATGTCAAAGTTAAGGCGAAGTCTCATTATCCTTGCCCTGAGGACCATTCTGGCTGTACTTCATCCAAGTTACATGGGTTTGTTCTTTTGGCAGTCCATGGTACATTCATTACTCTTTTACATCACTACTAATCAAATATATCTATTCTTCTTTGGTCTTCCTTATTCAGTGTTCAACTTTCACATGAATATGAGACAGTTGAAAATACCATGGCCTGGGTCAACCCACCCCAGTCCTCAAAGTAATCTCTTGCTTTTCAACACTTTAAAGAGGTCTCGTGTAGCAGATTTGACTAGTGAAATGTGTCATTTGTTCTCTTCTCTGCTGCTTCCATGAGAATTGATTGTGGATTCAAGCAAGACAAAATCCTTGACAATTTCGATCTTTCCTCCATTGATCATGATGTTATCAATAGGTCCAGTTGTGAGGGTCTGGGCTTTCTTTACATTGAGTCATAATCCAAACTGAAGGCTTTAATCAATCCATCTTCATCAGCAAGTGAATCAAGTCCTTCTCATTTTCAGCAAAATTGTGTCATCTGTATAATGCAGGTTGTTAATAGGCCTTCCTCCAACCTGATGCTCCATCAGGCACTGCCCCTTAATGAGTTTAGGTCATGAAGGATAGTCCTCCATAGGCACATTGATTATTACACTACCACCCTCACATAATAAATTCAGAGAGAGAAAATTTCCCCAAAGCAATGGAAAGCTTACTAGAGAAGTGGAGGGTGCTAAAAGCCAAAGGTGACACAAACCGGAAATCAATACTAGTTTTCAATACCTGCAGTCATCTAATAGTTCACTGCACTATCTAAGGAAAGGTGAGGAGAACTGGGGCAATTCCATTAAAAAAAGACAATGCAGGGTATATAAGTCCGTCATTCCTCTGGAGAAGAAAAACACATAGTTGGGTTGTAGAGCTTTGTTTGATAATCAACCGAATGTAGTTGTAAGGCAGGGGTGTGCGTGTACGCGCGTGTGTGTGTGTGCGTGCGTGTGTGTGTGTGTGTGTTGAAGGGAGGGGCTTGCCATTCTATTTCATAGCCAGGAGAAAGATGAGCCTCTTCCCATATCTTTTGCTCTGTGGCAAGTTACTGATCTACAAGGAACTTTTATTTGACAAGGACATTGCCGAGAAAAAAACGGGAAGCTTGTGTTCATCTCTGCTGAGAGGTGGAGTCAAAGAGATGGGCTTTATGACAGACACCCTGATCGTGCAACCAAACTATGAAATGGCCTCATACATTCAACACACATTTGCTGCACCTCCCCAGTGTGCTGCCCAGATATTACCAGGCAGAGTGTTTTATGGGCAGCATTTTAGAGTTAGGCAGGCAGAGGGAGTGTCTTTGTGGGTGTTGCCTTTACCAGTCCTTGGATTGTTCTGGGACAGGCATGTCTTTTTCCTCTAAAGTAACTGATCGCGTGTAAAGAAGGAGTCTCCTCAGTAAGACGGGTTGAACCAAACCCAACCTATGACAATCATCTCAATTGGAACACATAGCTACCCTATACAAATACCCGTAGGGTTTCCAAGTTTGTAACTCTTTTGGGGGGTCAACTACCATATCCTTCTCTTGCAGAACCACTACAGAGTTGAGTGTTGTGTTAGCAGCTGAATGCTTAATCACTGTGCCCATTTTGTTTGCTGAGCCGCCCTCAAAACACTGAACAGTTTTTCTGGGTACCAAGTATGTCCACTTCTATATCTGGCCTAGGGTGTTTTCTCCTAGTTGATAGGAGGTGCAAATCAGTTACTAGGGGTTTGGCAGAGTCAGTATGGAAACTGGGAGGGTGTGTGAAATTTGAACCGGAGTAGAACAATTCCAAGACACTTCCTAGGGATTCCTGGCATATAATATGCAAATGATAGTCAAGATATATAACTGTGTCTCTGTTCTTGGTTCTGTCAGTACCTGGTGTGGCCACAAAGGAGAAACCTGGTCTTCTGCTATTTTGAGCATCTAGTGTGAATGACAGGAGATAAGTCACATGCTAATGAACCCTGGTGGTGTAGTAGTTAAGCACCATGGTGCCCGGCTATCAAAGCATATAGCGTCTGGGGTCTTAAAGGCTGGAAGATAAACAGGGGGCCATGTAGCTAAGAAACAACAAAGTCCACATGGAGAAAGCACACCAGCCTACACCAACATGATCGCTGAAGACAAAGCGGGTGCATAAGCACATGTGAGCATGTTTTCTTGATGTGCACTCACCCTTTATATACAACTCTCTTATACATACGTGTTTCTGTGGATTTGTTTCTCGAATGCACCCAGACTAACATAAGCAGCGTGGAACGCACTTAAGAAGCCTAGACAAGGGCAGGGCAGGATATTCGGAGGGACTGGATCCAGAATTTGAGAGGATGGAGCCCTGGTGGCAAAACGGGCTGCTAGCTCGCTGTCCCAAGGGGGACAATGAGACTGCTGGCTCCCATGAACATTTACAGTCTTGAAAACTCCATATAGGGTCACTGTGGTTGGAATCCACTGGACGGCAGTGACCTTTTGGGATTGAAGGTGGAAGCCACCAATGACTTCCTGCCATTGAGCCAAGGAGCCTCAGGAGAGTGTGTGAACTTCTGGAATGCAGTGAACAACCTCTGCACATCTGCTTTTCGTGCTGCCCAAGTCATGCCCTTGGCCTTTGCTTAAACATATTCATCCAGAAGTGAACCATCACAGCTGCTCCCTCAGGAAGCTGGGGGCTGAGCTCTCTGGTTCCACTCTGTCAGCATTTCTGGTCCGGGTACCTCCCCTCTTCCCCGGCACAGGCAATGTGCTTTTGGAAGCAGTGCTCCCTGGGTAGTGGGTGTGATTTGCCTCCTCTGGCCTAACATGATGAATGCTGAGAGGGGGTGGATACTAGGGGGTTAAACTCCCTGAACTTTACCTAGCCCAGGGGAAAGCTTATTATTTAAAGTAAGCTTTAGACAGAATCTTTAGAAAGAGAAATGGTTAACTTTATGTACACAATTACTCCCCAACACATAGGCTCAACCTCATAGGCTGTGGATGACCTTGAGCAGGTGCTCAGTCACAATGGTTTTCTATCAGGATTGAGAGTTCAGCTCTCTCAACTCTCCAACTGGTTATTACCACCATAGTCTCGTTTCTATTTTTGTATTTACTTTGTTTTTAGGGGAAAAAGTCTCCCAATCCAACTATATTTTATTAGGAACTCCTTTGCTAAGTTTTACACAAGAAAAAGGCACAAACTGCTGTTCTGGATGAAGGAGAGCATCCGCATGAGGCCACAATGGTGTTGGAAGGACCCACAGCCACAGTGACTTAAATAAAATGATACCCATTCTGTCCTGCTGACTCTGACTCATAGTGACTCTGTGTAGGGATCCTGAAGTTGCTACCTTTACAGGAAGCAATAACCTCATCTTTCTCCTGTGGAATGACTAGTGGCTTTGAACCAGCGACCTTGCTCTTAATAGTCCAACACTATCCAGCATTACCACCTGGGCTCCTGAAAACTTAAATAAGACATAGAAAACAAACAACTTTGTCACAAAATTGTGACTGAAGACAGATCAATTCCTGGAGTTTCAGGAGGGCCTGTGAGAGCATGAGCGGGACCTTCATTGGGATGTGCACACTACCGTATATCGTGGAGTGTGGCCCGGGGAGTGGACGCAAGCACACTGCCTGAGGGACAAGCTTTCCACTGCCAGTCAGAATAGGAAAGAACTCAATGGCGGCTGAATCTGTGGCCCCTCAAAATGGATGTAGGGACTCCACATAGACTCTCACTGTGAGCCACAGCCTATTGCTCAAAATTTAAGCTCAAATACGACTTAAACGCCAAACATTCTGTTTCCTTAAAATAGGGTACTGCCAGGATCAGCTAGAAGTCTGCATGACCTATCAGATCTCAACGCCGATCTCAAATCACTTCACATGATCCATTCTACCAGTCATGTCAAGGACAACTAGAGGTCTGCATGAGCGAGCCCAAATCGCCTCCTCACTTACCCATTCCAGAGGCTGTGCCTGTATAACCTATCGACTAACACATTCCCATATGCCGTGGTTATGAAACCAACCATCATGCTGGAATAAGGACCAATCACGATGCAAGGGTCAGGATCAATGGGAAAGCAAAATAGGGGCTGAGGGGAGCCAAGAGGGGTCGCTTCACTCAATCCCTAAACCTGATCTAATGTCACTAGACTGGGGTCTTCCTCACATCTCAAGGGCACCCGATTCATGATTGAAGTGAATTGTGCTTATTCAATCTTTGTTCTGCTTGCTGTCCTGCTGTGCTGCATCCTCTTCTTGCTTTTTTGTGCATGGCTCCCTCTGTTGTGGTGACAAATGGCTTGAGAGGGATTTGACATAGGGAGAAAGCCCACCCACATCAACTGTCACCAGAAGCAGACACTAAGTCCATTTCTCTCACCTCACAGAACTATGCACACCAGACACTGGTAGGGCTGCCTGGGAGGGGAACCCTTAGTGCAGTGGTTCTCAACCTGTGGGTTGCGACCCCTTTGGGAGTCATATGACCCTTTCACAGGGCTCACCCAATTCATAACTGTAGCAAAATTACAGTGATGAAGTAGCAAGAAAATCATTTAATGGTTGGGGGAGGGGGGCATCACCACAACAAGAGGACCTGTATTAGGAAGGTTGAGAACCACTGCCCGAGTGTGTTTAGGACTTTGCTGCCCTCAAGGTCATCGGACATTCCTGAAGGCAGAGCCACTGCAGGAAGCCCTTCTGGGAAATGCCCTGAAGACAGGTCTCAACCAACTCCACCCTCACCCTCTGAGATCCTAATCATAGGACGCATGGAAATGCTCCCTGCCACTTCGAAGGCTGTAAGTCCATGGGAGCAGAAAGCCTCCTCTTTCTCCCTTGGAGTGGTGGCTGGTGAGTTCAAACTGCTCACTTTCTGGCTAACATAACCCACAGACCAGCTCCCCCTGAGCTCAGTTTGGTTTGCCGCACAGCACACATTGTTTGGAACCTTCTGAAATAGCTATGCACATGTGCAGGTTGGGGGGATTTCGCACAAGATGCAGTTTTCCACCCTCTCTTGGCAAAAATAATTTTTGCAAAAGGCTTGTATTCTCTTCTGGATCTGAGTAGCAGCTACTCTCATGAAGTCATAGCACATACATTCATGCTACAGTCCTCCCAACTCCCTAATATCTTACGCCGAGTCTGCTCCATGCTTTTCTGTGTCCTACATGGCAGCTGTAGGCACCCAAGGCATGGGCTCTGCAGCCTGGGTCCAAATCTCTCCTTCCCACTTCCTCACTGTGTGGTCCTAGGCTCATGACTTTATCATTCTGTGCCACTGATTTTTCATCTGTAAAAGGAGGCCAAATGGAGTCCACACATAGGCTTGTTAAGTGGAATAATTGAATTACTATACACAAAAAGCTTAGAACGGTGCTTGGCATCTTGCAAATACTATTAGGTGGTTTAGCATAGGGACTGGGTCATCCATTACATATGCTCAGGTTCAAACTTCCGGCCAGGAAGGGGTGGTACACCTAGGTGGGCATTACACCTGGATTGGCCCATCTGGGCCAGGTGAATTCAATCCAGCCATTGGGGTTGACCATGACCGTCAACCATGCCTCCCTATGGAGGAATTGAAAAGGCAGGATCTTGACCGCTCCGATGTCTCCCTTCACCCACTTTTCTGTTGTCCGTCCCCCAGAGAGGAGGTCACATGTAGATACTTGTAATCAGTTCCCTCTTTCCAATCCACCCTCCCACAACCCTCTCAGTATCACCACTCACAAATTATCAAGGTTTCTTGAGGGATGGGGGAGCGGGGAGGGAGGGGAGAAATGAGGACTTGATGCCAGGGGCTTAAGTGGAGAGCAAATGTTTTGAGAATAATGAGGGCAATGAATGTACAAATGTGCTTTACACAATTGATGTATATATGGATTGTGATAAGAGTTGTATGAGCCCATAATAAAACGATTTTTAAAAAAAGAAAAAAAGGCAGGATCCCGGAGCCCACTGAGTGACTTTCTCTCCAGCAGCTTCTAGGTAGGCTGTGCCCCGTGAGGGGCCCCGAGGTGCCTGTGTAAACCTGAAACTTCTTCTCTCAAAAAACCCACTTGGATCACAATCCAGGCTTCGAATTGAATTCTTTCTCGCGCGAAGCCAAGGCCTGAGGTATATCTCTCCCAGGAGAGATCTAACAATAGTATCTCTTATTATAGCATTAGGAGCCCAGGTGGTGTAGTGGACTGTGCATTAAGCTGCTAATCGCAAGGTCGGGGGTTTGAACTGACTAGCCCGTCCGTGGGAGAAATATGAGGTTGCCTATTTCGGTAAGGCAGTGGTTCTCAACCTTCATAATGCCCCCACCCTTTAATACAGTTCATGTTGTGGTCACCTGCAACCATAAAATTATTTTCATTGCTACTTCATAACTGTAATTTTGCTATTGTTATGAAATGGTTGACCCCTGTGAAAGGGTTATTTGATCCCCAGAGGGGTCGCGACCCACAGGTTGAGAACCGCTACTGTAAGGATTTAAAGTCTCAAAACCCCAAAGGGGCAGTTCTTTGTCCTATTGGGCCGGTATGAGTGGGAGTCAATAAAATGGTAGTTAGGTTTTTTTCTGCATCAGTATCAGATTCTGGTGGCAATCTCAGTTATCACGCATTGTGGTCTGGTTTGAACTCTGGTAGATCTGTGGGAAATGACTGCCCTGGTTTGAGGTGAGGGCCACGGTGCTTCAGTGGTAGATCTCTCATCGTCTTTCACCGGGAAGACCCGGGTTCGATTTGCAGCCAATGTGCCCCAGACTGTCAGTGAAAGTTTGTGTGTTGCTATGACACTGAGCAGGCTTCAGGGATGTTTCCAGACTGAAATAGAATAAGGACGAAAGACCTGATTATCTCCATCCACACATCGACCTATGGCCCTCCACGGTTGGCTTCCCTTCCCAGTCCTGGTGATAGCACAGACTGGCATAGTTTGCTCCGCTTCCCATGAGGTGTCCATGAGAGGCTGACTCGACAACCACGGTCAAGATCAACAGCTTGAACTCCTTTCTGGGTCTACAGAAACAAGAACAACCTTCTGAAAGGAGGTCGCATTGCTATTTGGGACTGGGAGAATGCCTTTGTGACAAGGATTGTGCTCTGGATCCCAAAGGCGACTTTTAAACACAGCCACATAGCAACTCCGGAAATTGCCATAGCAGAAGCCAGGTTTAAAAAAAAAAAAAAAGTTATACTGGCTTGCTCAAAGGAGGCCAGAGTTGGATGGGGGTGGGGTGGGGTGGGAGACTCCTCTAAAAATGAACAAATTTGTTTGCTTACATATTTGTCATGTCTTTTGGGCCTGAAAGAAAGGGGGGGAAAAGCAGACGAGAGGAGGAAACGGCGACTGACAGTCATCTTGTTGGTATTCCCACAGCATCCCCTCCTTAGGCACTTGCTGCCATCTCATCCAACTCCACTCAGTATATTTTCACCCAGCAATGATGCAGAAATGTCTGTGTACTCCAGTGTTATTGTAGTCGGGCAGCGTTTACGGGTTTGACTTTCAACTCAGCATGGCAGGACGTCTAGAAGCAATTATAACCAGCACCTGCTCTGTCTCTGCGGTGGGCAGGCAGTGACGGATCCCCAGCTTCCAGAACACTAGTGCCCCCTCCCAGCTCAGGATAATGACGGTGACACTCGGCTTCCTTGTTGTCTGGGGGAGCTCTAGGAGCTCTCCTCTGAAACCTCATATTATTGGCATTTCTTTGAGTAAACACATCAAATTAGTGACTGTAAAGGAAGGTGTAGGAGATGATTATTGGTGACAAGCCTCAACCACTTCCAGAGAGCATGTCTCCTAAGTGCAAAGTATGGAGAGGGAGGAAACAATTGACCACAAATGGAACAGGCTCTGAGTCTCGCCACACAATGTATGTGCATGGTCACTGAGGCGCCAACATTATGGCTGGAGGACGGATATGGTTTGTGCAGCCGTGATTGCCATCCAGAACGTGCCGTGCTATTGTGAAAAACGATTTTTTTATTCTGAGCAAATCTCTGCTTCCACTTGCTTTAATGCTTCGCCAGAGAGCCAGGGACTCTGGGAGGGGTGGGGACGCACAGGGCTGGGCTGACCTCAGGAACTCATGTGTAAAGGGCTTTTTCTCACTTGGAAGCAGGCTGGGTTCACAGCTGTTCTTTCTGGTAAAGCTTGTTTCTGAACCTTGCCACGTCTGAGTCCGAAGAGGGAAATGAAGGTGACAAATGCTGCGAGGAGCCCTGGGCACATCTTGGCTATGGTCCTGCTTAAGTCTGTTTCATTTGAATCCCAGTTTTACCTTTCCTCCTTTCTGGGTTCCAAAGCATCAGATGGGTGCCAAACGCTTCCACGGACAACTAAAGCTGAACAAGGTGCAGGCAGATGAAGAGCAACGGGAGGGTGGTGTTTGGGAGAATGAATACTTGGGCTTCCTAGGCCAGTCCAGCTGGTGGTTAGAGCCCTGTTTCAGATTCCACTGAAATCTCCTAGTGTCCAAGGACCAAGTGGCTCCTAAGTCCAGAATTTCTGTTACATGTCTCACCAAGGAGAAGCTGGGCCAAAATGCATTGAAGAATAAAGCAGGAGCTTGGCTTGTGAATCCACTCTCTGATTCTGAAATTTCAAAGGCTCCGTGCACAGACATTTCAACACTGAAAGCACAGCAGGGAAAATCAAAGACTTGGGCTTCCTCCTTGCCCCTCTTTTAGGGCTTTTATGGTTTTCCAAGGCGCCTCCCAGAGCCGAGTGTTGTATAGGTCATGTTTAAAAATGTCGTAGTTCTGAGGGACTTGCTGTTCTGCTTTCTTTTGCAAGGAGACCCGGTTTCTTGTCTTGTGGCCAAACACAGAGCACAGATGTCTGTGGGCCCCCTCCCTTTCCCCTGACCTTTGCTCTCTTCTCTGGATACCCTACTGACCTGTTCTCCCTTACAAGATCTGAACTGCTCACACACTTCGTTAAATTCTCATCCTAGCGAGAAGCATCCGAGCATCTTATTAGAGCCTGTATGAGTTCTGTTCTGGATGCCTATTTGTGTAACTTCAGGTCTCTGGCATGGAAACGTCCCATGCCCACAGACCCACACAGGTAATATAAACTCCAACAGTAGTTTAAGGTTTAAGGTGGTCACAGGGAACACTGGGGCCCGTGTCTCCTGGTGAACCCCTCAGGCTGTCTAAAGGGGCTAGTTCCATCTCAATGTAGCCATGCAGGAATGTAGACCGGTTAGGTAGCAAGACAAGGGGTTGTTCCTCTCCATGCTTAGGGGGCCCCCTACAGGAGGTTGGAAGCCAATGCGGGCTAAGCCCAAGCCAGGAGAGCTTAATTGATGCCTCCCAGCTGAAAGCCCTTACAAGGCTGGAATCTGGAGACCACCGCCCCTTCCCTTCAGCTGCTTCTCTGCCTTCCACTCAGCAGGGCTGAGTGTGCAGTGTCATGAGGGTGCCCGTGTTCAGTTTAGTGTAACGCCGGAACCTTCTTCTCTCATGTATATAAACCCACTCGGATTACCACCCAGGCTTTGGTGTGAATTTCTTTCCAGTGTGTAGCCAAGGACCGAGACATTTCCCACCCGAGAAACCTAACAGACCCAGACTTACAATAAACCCATATTTGTATTTATAAGGCAAGAGGTGACCAGGTCTAGACAATAATGGTGAAGAGGGACCTGGGTTTGAGAAAAATTCTGAAGTAGAATCCATAACCCTTAGAAATGTATTGGCCTTAGGGGAGGGGCAAAGAGGGCTGGATTGAGAAAGTCTCTGGCATCCAGTTCTGACTTGACTTCTGGATCCTGAATCCTTCAGGGCCATGGCCTTGCCCTCCAGCCAGACCTTCCAATAGCCATCTTCTCAGAGCCTTGTTAAGTTCTCATAATACATTACACCTGCCATCCTGTGAGCAGCTACCAAACCCAGGCACTTTTTTCAAAGACAAGCTCGCTCTCTCTACCCCTAAGAGCAGGTAGTTTGGGGATGATGGATATGAGATACCACAGAAGACAAATCTGTTATCTTCCATGGTGCACAGAACATGCTGTCACAACCAGGACTCGTGACAATCCCTCAGTTTCCTAAATTGCTTCACTGCTACTTTTAATTAAGCCTCATTAGATTGTCATATCTTGATAAGAGGGATGACCCTGAACTAGATGCATAAATTAAAGCTATCCTCATCCTGTGCTTTTATATGAATGTGTTAATTATTTTTGTCTTTAGGGAGAATAATGGAGGGATGGAGCAATACCAAACGGAGTTTGACAAAGTGTTGGTGTTTGCTGCGGCAAACGTGGTGCGTGTCAGATACAATCCGTCACCCAGTGAGTCTGCAATTAACACCAAGGGACAAAGGTAGGATTCCCTGTAATAAATAACCTTCCTCCCAGATGCTAATGGAGACCCAGCAGGACCCACTGTTGTGTTGTCGCAGTTGTACACGGGCCCTTAGAGGAGACAGAGCTGGTGTTTGAAACGAGTCTTGTTTGCCCCCAGTTGGCTCACACATTTGTTTTTTAAATGGCATAATCACTAACATTTAAACACAGGGTGATGTCACATAACAATCTGCAGCTTCTGAGAAATGGAGAGGCCCGACTTTGCTGGTTGACAGTGCAGAGGGACTGGGGGAGCAGTCAGATATGGTGATCAGAGTTTGGAATCCTTGCTTTCCAAGTACATGTGTCAAGGAGTTCAAGGGTTCAGAAATTTAGGAGAGAAGTTCCAGAAGACAAATTTGTGTGGTCGATAATAAACCAATATAGGGGTTGAGATTTCAATCTGTTGGCTATTTATTTTGTGCTTGGTAGCCAACCAGCCCAGAATTCCTGACCTCGCCGACCTGTGAAACAAGGACCATTCCAGAATGAAATAGAAGCAAGCACGGAAGAGAGGGCATCCATTACCCCGAATGCATAGGGGTCAGGAACTAAGTGCTTTCTGTAGAACAGCTCCAGAAGGCAGACCTTTGGCTGGAAAACCTGTTAGGGAGCTAGCATAGGGACTGGCAGGCCTATTACACATGCTCAGAGGTCCGAGCTACCGGCTCATGAAGCAGTGGCTCACTGCATGCTCAGCAGTTCAGGTTTCCAGCCAGGAGGGGGAGCTATGCCTGGGTGGGGCTGTACCTGCATTGGCTCACCTAGGCCAGGTGAATTCAATTCAACAATTCAGCCAATGGGGTCGACCCACGTCATTGACCACGCCTCCCTAACCGCTCATAAAACTCACGGGGATCCCAAACCAGGCCTCGCCGTGAGCTGTTTCTCGCGTGGAGCCATGGACCGAGGCACACCTGTCCCCGGAGAGGTCGAAAAGAAGCGGTGCTGTGTGATTTGGAGCTATGAGGTAAGCCGGCCCCAGGAGTGGGCCCTCCCATGTTGGTCTCACGGATTGGGGGCCCCTCTGGACTCCTTTTACCTCACCACCCTCGGGAGAATTGTTGGGTTGAATTCACGGTGTCCGTCTTTGCGCCGTTTCTTGCTGGTGTCCGTCTTTGCAACGTTTCTTGCTGGTGTCCGTCTTTGCGCCGTTTCTTGCTGGTGTCCGTCTCTGCGCCGTTTCTTGCTGGTGTGCGGGACTTGACGTGCCTGCTTTCCCAGGAACTCGCCTGCCTTCCCGGGCTGCATTTGTGAGGGGGCTGGGACGCTGCTGCCTGGAGGCTGGGAGGATTTTGACTCCAAAAGCCTTCTCGAGGCTCAGTGTATAAGGTTTATTTGGACGTGAAAACAGAATCAAAGATGCAATTAACGAAGTTTTAGAAGCAGGCTTTATTGAGAAGCTTGCGGGCAGGTTCAGCAACTCAGGGTATTGAGCTATTGAAGCCGCGCAGGGGGAAAAAATCCTGGCAGCGTTTTTATGCCCACTGCTGGCAGGCACAGCTGGGGAGGATCAAAGCTGGGGAGGATCTGTGCACACAGGTGCTTCAGAAGCGAGAAGGTCGTTAATCTTACCTATATGTCAGGGACGCGTGGAGTGACCATATCTTCAGAAAACATTCTGGCTTTGTGACGAGCTGGTTCCAGGAATTTGGGGTTGAGCTGGGGAGAGGAGGTCGGTTAGGGGTCAGCCTTGAGAGCTAAGATGGGGGTGCAGGACTCAAAATGGAGTCTGTTGTGCCAAGACTGGGAAACAGTGTTGTGCCGCGGCTCCGGCAAGCAGCAGGCCTGGGGGCGCCTGCGTCCACCCTGTTGGTTTGGGCAGGACTCTGGCTGGGTGGCCGGCTCCAGGCTGGCTTTCGGCTAGGCCACAACCTGGGGCCTCCATTTTCCCAGCCATGTGACTCCACTCACAGGCAGAATGGCACCACCTGTGTCTGTTGTAGCTACACTCCATTCCCAGACAGCAAACCGCCCAGACTGCCGGAAAGTTCAGCAGAACAAGTTTCATTTCCTGCGCAGGGACCAGACCATCAGCTCTCTTGAGGGGAGACTGAGCGGCCCCCCAGTCTAATTTTCCAAAGGTTTTTATACTTTTGCAATGTGCAGGTGTGCAAGCAGGCAGAGCTCAGAAGCGGGGTATTGTGGTTAGCCATTCTTAGTTGAACCAAAACTGCTCTGGTCGTTCTCGCAAGCCTTCTGAACATCCATTTCCTTCTGTACGTTCCCTTGGGCTACGTCTGCACAGCCTAACTCCCCAGTATCAGCTAGTTCATTGGCAGTTCATAGCTAGTTTATTTACTATTCATAATGGCTTCAGAAAGCTCAAAATGACTTCTCTTGTCAAGGCTACTTAAGCTTTGCCCAGAGCTGCTATATACTCTCCTGTTCTTAGCCAAGTTCAAATCATTGAATCTTTGGTAGCCAGCCCAGTGTATGGTGGGCTCAGCACTAAGAGTTTTGTGGCTTGTACTTTCTGTGTAAGGAATGCCACTAGCTTATTGGTTATTACTGGGCCAAATGTGAGGCTTAGCAGGAGGAGGATTAGGGGCCGGCTAGGGCTGTTCATAGGGTAGTTAGCCAGGCTGACCAATTAAGTAGCTTTTCAAACCAATTGGTTCCTCCATTTCTTTTCTTGACTCTTTGTTCTAATCCTTTCCTAACCAGGGCTCATCTATCTTTATTGATTCCCGAATGCTTTGCATAGAATTAGTTTCTCCCAATGCTGTGCACGCATTCCTTGTTTCCAAAAGAGCAAGTCAAGCCCTCGGCGGGTTTGCAACACAACTGCTACAAGGGAGTCTAGGGATCTTTCTAAATGGGAGACAGGTTTTTTTAAATCCCTGTAGATCTAAAGCAATTTGCTGACTAAGAGTCTGATAGTTTAAGTTTCCTTGTATTAAAGCAACTGACCCGACTGCAGCTAATCCCATAATCCCAAGCCCTGTTACCAGTGGGACCAATACTGGGGCTCTTTGAACTCATCCGGAAATTCCAAAGTTATCCCTACACCTCCTTCACCAGAACACAGGTACACTTGAGGAGTAACATGCACTAGCACACAAATACCCGGGGAAAAGAGACAGGGTGTTCGTCCTGTGGAACAAGTAAAGCAAGTACTCATTGGAGCAGATAACAAATTAGGATCAACATTTTCTTCAATGGGAACAGATTGAAGGCAAAAATCTCGATATCTTGATATATTAAAGGGATACTTAGATGAATAAAAACACAGTCTTGCCCTTGCAAATCTTTTAAAGTGAGCTTAGACTTGAGTCCATACTAACATCACCTATAGACTGCTGCTTCGTGTAATCCTTTTTACTAACATTTCTAATTGGATTACACTCTGTACCAATAGTGCTATTTGTACCTGTGCCTACATAGTAAGGGGAAGCAGGGTTCAGACAAAGCCAACAATCAGCTGTGAGGTGAGGATTTGAGTTCATAAATTGGAATACAGCATCCCGAGAATCAAACACAGAACCTTGAGGTGGCTCCTGAATGAGAAGGGCCCTGTGAGTTGGGCTGGCAGTGAACGGGAAAGTTACTGGAGAGTCTGGAGGGTGCGGCAAAGGAATCTTAATGACACCAGCTGTGGCTCTTCAGGATTTATCCCGAGGTTTGGGCCTTTATACGGATGGCAGGTTGCCATATTTTACTTTGCTGGATAGAAAAGGTTGTCCGGGATCTCTATCATTTACATAATGTTGAATTCCCCATGTTTTCCCAGTGAACCCAATAACGCTTGAATCCAATTCTTATTGGGTTATATTTGGAAACCATACACGTAGTGGGATCAAACCCTTCCGACTTGAGTCTCATTCTTGTAAAAATAATAGGGTCATCTTTAACAAGTTTCCACCCTGAAAATGATGGTTTCACAACCCCAAGCTGCGCAATGGTAATGTCCCTCCCCTTGGCAGTTAGGGAGTCCATGAGCCAGGCATATATAGACATGGTTTGTTTGGAGCCTTCTTTCTATAGAGGGTATTCCGCACCCATAGGACGGGATTCGAGTATAGGTCCCATTGTGCCCTTTACCTTTAAAGGATCCAGAATGCCAATTCTTTCCTAGCAAATCAAACAAATCAAAATGAAAACAGGGGGTCATACCCAGTATAAGAGGTTACATATTCACTGCTAGAGATTAGAATAGCAGTCCACAGATGTGTTTGTGCTTGGGGGAAACACTGGGTGTTGTCAGCAAAACTCAGAGAAAAACAATTAAGTTCTGTAAAGCCTTAATTTTGAGGGATTTTCCGTCTTTCTGGGTGTCCATCTTTCCAGGATATGCTCAGGGAGGGCTTTTTTTTTTTACTTATGACAGAGGAATCCACGGCCCCCTCCCCACTATTTTAACTGCAGTTGGTGTTGTAAGTATCCCTTGGTATGGGCCAGTCCACCTAGGTTCTATGGTGTCAGGTTGGTGTTTCTTTACCCATGTCCAGTTTCCTGGTTGCACGTTGTTGGCTGCCTGTTCCCTTTCCCTTGGTTAGGCGCAAAATGACGGTGTCAGAGCAGATGATTTGTCTCTCACCTGTTGCACAGCCTGCAGGCACTCGATGAGGGAACGATTAGTGACTTCCATTATTTCTACTTCTTTCAATCTTGGGAGGATTTGGGGAAGGTCTGCCAAACATAAATTCAAATGGGGTCATGCTTTTCACATAGGGAGTGCATCGGACTTGAAGTAGGGCAAAAGGTAAAGTAAGGATCAACCCAGTTCTCGCCAGGTCCTAAATGCAACTTAACGAACAATTCCTTTAGGGTTCTGTTTATTTTTTCTACTTGCCCTGAAGAGCTTCCAGTTAATATTTAGAAGCATTGCTAAGACTTTAGTAATTTGAGCAATAAATGTTGGCCCATTGTTGGACCCCAAGGTGGTGGGAAGGCCAAATCTAGGGACAATTTTAGTTACTAATAATTTACACACAGTGGCAGCAGTTTCCTTCTTGGTTGGGAAGGCTTCCACCCATCCAGAACAGGTGTCTACGAACACCAGCAAATATCGGTAGTCATATTTTCTAAATTTGATATCCATAAAGTCCACCTCCCAGAATTCTCCAGGACTACTACCTCAAGCTCGTGGTTGGGGTTGCTCCTTTTCTTTCTGGGGTTGTTTAGCCGAGCACTGTGCAATCAACGGTGCGTGACATCTGCCACCCAGTGTCCAAGCCTGGGTATGTAAAAGTGCCTGAGAAGCAACTGAGACAGTTTAGAGAGGATCCCAAATGCATACCTTCATGTAGTCCTTGAATCAGATCTCTCCCAGAGCTTCTGGCATGAATCTTCTTCCATCAGGATGGACCAGCCACCCTGGATGCTCCCAGTCATTTTGGCAGGCCAGCTCTTGGCTTATCTTTAGATCATTTTCTGAGTATGTAGGTTGTGGCTGTAACACTGGGGATGGCATGGTCACAGCCACTACCTTGGGGATTTGTGGTATAGTCCTGGCATTCGAGATCCACAGGTCCGGGGGACTGGTTGGAGTGGTTCAACCATAGGTCCCCCTACCACAGCAATATCCTGTCCCAGTGTAAGCTTCCTAGCTTCTATGACTAGGATGGCCGTGGCAGCCTCAGCTCGCATGCAGCTCAGCCATCCTGCAGCTACAGAGTCCAGTTTCTTTGAAAGATAGGTCACAGGTCTCTTCCATGGCCGCAAGTTCTCAGTTAGCACTTCTTATGCTGTGCCTCTGGCCTCACATAGACAATTGGAAGGGCTTTACTATGTCTAGTAGGGCAAGGGAGGTTGCCCATATGAGCGACTTTTTAAAGGATTCAAACGCTTGTTGTTCTACTTCAGTCCATTTAAGTTCTTTTTCCTTTCACCAGTACTTGCATATAGGGGTTTCGTTGTTTTTGAAATCCCAAATTCCACAATGGACAGTACCCCACAGCTCCTAGAAACTCTTGCAACTGCCTCTTAGTCTCAGGGACTGGGATTTTGAGGATCGCCTCAGTGCGGCTGGGGGACAAGGTCCGTTTTCCCTCCTCCAGTTGGTAGCCTAGGTATACAGCTTTATGGACACACAGTTGAGCCTTTCTTGCAGATACCCTGTACCCCAATGGGCCAAGGACTATTATCAGGTCCTTGGTAGCCCGTTGGCATTCCTCCAGGGTTTTGGAGGCCAGGAGGAGGTCATCTGCATACTGGAGCAAGGTGGTTTGGGGGTGTTCCTCCTTGTGTCCCTGTAAGTCTTCACTGGGTTGATGTGCAGGGGACACGGGTATGGAGAACAAAGCATCCTTTAAGTCCAAAACAGTATAACAAATTCAGTTTGAAGGGATAGTACTCAGGAGGGTCTCGGGGTTTGGCACGTGGGGTGGCCAGTTTCTATCCTCTCATTTGCCTCTCTGAGATCCTGCACCGGTTGGAAGTCCTCAGTTCCAGGCTTCTGCATGGGCAGCAGGGGAGCATTCCATGTGGACTTGCAGAGGACCCAAATGCCTGTCCTCTTTAGTCTGCAAATGGGAACAGAAATACCCACTTTTGCTATCCAGAGAGTAGGGTGAGCTTGACACACCAGTGTAGCTGAGCTCAGAAGTTGTACGACCCCAGGCACCTGAAGTTCAGAAAGGTCTGGCAGGTTGTTCTCTGCCCAAACAAAAGGAATATCTTTTAGTGATTTATCAAGAAGTTCCTTTGAGGAGGTCTCTTCTGCTCCTTGATAAAACACATATCACTCTGACATTGGAGCGGTGAGCAAAACTTTTGGCTTTTCAAGTTCAAGGGTTAAGGTGGTTGTAGCAGATGAGAAAGTAATTATGGCTGCCATTTTTCATAATAAGTCACGATCAATTAGGGGAAAGGGGCATTGAGGCATTACCAGGGTGAGCGTGTAACTGTCTCTTGTGCTAAATCTGTTATTCTGGCCATTGTCCATGGGTGTGCTTGGGTCTGCCCTGGGGCCCCTGTAATGAAAGCCTTCCTTTTGACAAGGCACCTGTAGCCTTTTCTGAAACCAAGAAGGTGTGACCCCTTTGTCCACCTAGAAATTTACTGGCTGGCTCCCTACATGGAGAGTGAGCATGGGCTCTTTGGGGTCAAGTGAAACAGAGCCTGGACACCTTTATTCAGCTTCGAGCATTATTGTCTGTAGCTTCGATTTTTCTAGGCGAGGACTAGGCCCGTTCTCTCTAGTGGTGGCTCGTCCACCTCTCCTGGGCTTTTCAAGGCACTGATTTTTCCAATGTCACTGTTTTGTATAGTAGGTACATGGATACTTCCTCAGGACTAGGCGAGTGAGAAGCGGGGTATTAGGGTTAGCCATTCTTAGTTGAACCAAAACTGCTCTGGTCGTTCTCGCAAGCCTTCTGAACACCCATTTCCTTCATGACATTCCCTTGGGCGACGTCTGCACAGCCTACCTCCCCAATATCAGCTAGTTCATTTACACTTCCTAGCTACTTTATTTTCTTTTCATGGTGGCTTCTGTCAGCCCCAAATGGCTTCACTCTTGTCAAAGCTGTTTCAGCTTTTCCCAGAGATCCTACACAGTCGCCATTGTAGCCGAGAGGTAACAGGATCTGTGACCATGGCCAAGATGGCACCCACCAGTCCACATGTGGAAGGGCGCTGCCTAGGGAGCTGGGTGAAGAGGCCTGGGAGTTAGCCCTGCCTGGTCCCGGGAGCCCAAAGTTTCCCTTTCCCCTCCATTCCCTTTGCCTTTCTCCTGGTTTTTCAAACAAGCTGCTCTAGTCCTATAACGCCAAGCACAAAATTGTCATAATTCTTAATGAAAACGTATCTGGTACCCAAATTATAAATGTGACAATTTGGTCACATTTCAAAAACACTGAAAATTTTATGCTTTTAAAATATATTTTGAATGTCATATATATTGATAACTGTGAAAGTAAATAATAAAAACCAAAAAAAAATATTTCCAAAATTTAAAACTTGAGGCGTTGTAGGGCTAGTGTTCTTCCAGATTTGGTTTGTTCCTTCTTACAGGCTGCTTTTCCGTGGCCCAGGCTTACGCCAATGGCGTTCGGAAGCCTAGGCGGAGTCACTGTTATTTAGGCTTTCAGCGATGCTGCTTCAGGCACTTTTGGGGACAGCTCTTACTTAATACACAGCTCCTCTGCCATGATGTGCCAGCCAGAAATTCCAATTTCCCTTAAGGTTCCCTGAGCTGCCACGTGTCCCTTCCCTTGAGAGATTTGAGCATCAGCCCCGCCAGCAGGCGTCTTGGAGGGCCTTGGGGCCATCCCAAGCAGTGGTCCTCCTAGCCTGTTGTCCAGAAAAATGGTTGGACCTAAAGGTCGCCCTCGGCGACTAGTCCTTGACCCCTTCCCTCGGGCTGAGGCATGAGATTCAGGGCAACCCAGGGGTGTGCTCTCAAGTGGGGGTTATTGACCTGGAGGCAGCAAGCTGTCAATCGCCTCCTTGTTTTGTGCTTTCTAGATGGGACTTAGCAGCTTGATGCTCAGGAATTGCCCCCTTGCATGAATCGTGTCCAATTGGGATAGAGTTGATACAGAGAGGCTGGGCAAACAAAAGCTGATAGATTCACTTTGCAACTCTATTTGGCCACAGTATCGTTTTGAGAAAGGAGAATGGTGGGCAGAGAAGGGTACGCTTTCCCTTCCAACCGTGATTCACCGGGAACAGTTCGGTAGAGTGCCGGGAAAGTGGGCGGAGATGCCAGAACTTAGAGCATTTCTCCTCTCGAGGAGCAGTAGGAGACCTTCATCCCCAGTGCACCCAGGAACCCCTAAGGCTGGCGTCCTCAAACTGTGTTCCATGGGGCACATGTGGCGCGATGCCATTTATCCCACCCTCGGGGTGTTTTTGCTGCCACTGCCTGTCCTGCTTAGCAGCCGACTCGTGCAGTGTGCATAGGAATTTGTCCATAGGTTTTTTGAAAACCATACTCTGGCCCTCCAATGGTCGGAGAGACAATGCACTGGCCCCCTGTGTAAACAATTTGAGGACCCCTGCCCTAAGGGATCCTGGACTTCAGGTCACTATTGTCCCACCCCTGAACCCTCCCTGAACATTCTACCCCTAGTAGAGGTACCAGGGGCATTTGGTCCCCGGGTAACTTACAAGCCTTTTACTCAAATGGAACCCGAGAAAATTGAAAATGACACAGGCAGTTACTCTACTTTTGATCCCTGTTGAATCCGCCTGTAGCATCCCAATATTACAATTTAACCCTATAACACCGAGCATGACCTTTCCCTAACATTTAATGAAATGAATATAAATGTATATATATTGATAACTATGAAAGTAATGAATCAAAACGAAATTTTTTTTGCCCAAAAATTTAAAAGTGAGGCGTTATAGGGTTAAAAAGAAGGATGGTTCTTATCAGAGGGGCCAATGCCTTAGGATCATAAGTGAAGCGGTGATCCCACTGCACCCAGTAGTGCCCAAACCCTGGACCCCGCTAGGGGAAATTGTGAATGCTTTTACCCATGTGCCGGTACTTAGAATGAACAAACACACACGCCTGATAATCCTAAGATTTTTTACTTACTTCCTGTGATACTCACCTACTTTCAAGGGTACTCCCACCTCACAATCCTAGCCTTGTCTCAGTTAAACTGTTCACCCTTTTGTGCGTTTGTTGGTTTTTCCAGAAGTTCTCAAGTTACCAAAGCCCCTAATCCAATTGTGCCAACTCCAGGACCACCATCTCCTGGACCACTTCAACCTTATCCAATCTAGCGCTGAATGGACAACCCCTCCCAGCAGAGCAGGAAGGGTGTGGACCCAAAGCCCCACCACGCCCCTTTTGCCAGCAGGAAGTAGCTAGAGATGTCGTCGCCCAGTACCCCAAAGATTTGGGTCCACATCTCTTCAGGATGGAAATGTTAGGTAGCTAGCATAGGGACTGGGGTGTCCATTACACATGCTCAGATGGCCCAGTTAGCGGCCCAGGAAGGAGTGGCACACTGTGCGTGCTCAGAGGTCCAGGTTTCCGGCCAGGAAGGGCAGGTCCACCTGGGTGGGCGCTGCACCTGCATCGACCCACCTAGGCCAAGTATATTCAATTCAGCCACTAGGATCGACCAGGGTTGCCCAACACACCTCCCTAACGCTCCTAAACCTCCCTTGGATCACAAACCAGGCTTTGGCGTGAATTCTTTCTCACGCAGAACCAAGGACCGAGGGATATCTGTCCCCAGAGAGATCTGACCAACCCAGGAAAGCTCTTTGGAGGCAGCAGGAGTGGACGTGAGTGGCTGGTGGATACTGTTCAGATGCATGGCTTTCAGCTTGGAAGGGTTTTTAGTCTTGGCTGACAGGATCAGAGGAGGTAGTATGTCTGGATCACATAGTATCCATGTCCACAAATGAGCTGCCCATTCCAAAGTCCTGACAGTGCTTTTGGAAAACACTGTGCTTTGGAATGTCACTCCTTGCAGAGGGCAGTGGGAGGGGCTGGGACCCAGGTATGCTGCCCCTTGCTCCCAGTTGCCGGTTTCTGGATCCTGATTATATCTCTCACAGGATCAGTTAGTGGGCTTGTTGTCTGCCTCAAGGTTTGTTCACCGAGGTCCTCCAGCTAGGTGGTGGTGTGTGTGCATTAGCAGAGGCTTCCTGCCAATTCCCCATGAGTTGAAGAGCTCCCCTGGTGTGGGCTCCGTGAAAGAGGTGCCCCAGACAGCAGGACTACACAGGAGGGTGGGCCCTGCAGGAACCGGAGGGCCATTCCCCCTGTGGAATGACCTCAGAGCCCCGCCTCTCTCACTGTCCAGCTGCCGGTGCTGTGGACCCTACGCTTCATGCCTCACATAGGAATAGACACAGGGTGAGGCGACTGCAGCACCTGCTTTTGCTGGTCTAATCCAGCCTGAGATCATCCTAGCATCAGCCCTCTGCCAGGGTCTTTTTTTTCCTCTCCTTTTATAGGGGCTCATACAACAATAACCACAATACGTGCAAACATCACTGATATAAGGCACATTTGTACATTCATTGCCCTCATTATTCTCAAAATATCTTCTCTCCACCCAAGCCCCTGGCCTCAGCTCCTCATTCCCCCCGCCCCCATTCTCACTACCCCTCCTCATAAATCCTTCATCATTTACTAATTATTATTTTGTCATATCTTGCAGTCTGATGTCCCCCTTCACCCCCTTTTCTTTTGAGGTTTTATGTAGATCCTTGTCATCGGTTCCCTGGTGCCAGCCTACCCTCCCTCCACCCTTCCAGCATCCCCATTCATAACACTGGTCCTAAAGGGCTCATCCACCTTGAATTCCCTGGGTTTCTAGTTCCTATCTGTCCCAGTGTACATTCTCTGGTCTAGTCAGATTTGTAAGTTATAATTGGGATCTTGATAGTGAGGGGAGAGGAAGCATTGAGGAGCTAGAGGAAAGTTGTGTTTCACCATTGCTGTCTAGTACCCTGTGTAGGCTTGTCTCTTCCCCAAGACCTTACTTAAGGGAATGTCCAGTGTACTGAAAATGGGCTTTGGCTCTCTACCCAGCATTCCCTGCTCATTCACAATGAGATTTTTTTGTGCTGATGATGCCTGATCCCTTTGATACCTCGTGATCGCACAGGCTGGTATGCTTATTCCATGTGGGCTCTGTTGTTTCTGAGCTACATGGCCGCTTGCTTACCCTTCAGGCCTTGAAGACCTCAGACGCCATATCTTTTGATAGCAGGGCACCATCAGCTTTCTTGACCACATTTGCTTATGCAACCGCTTAGACATCAGGGAACGTGTCGGGAAGGTGAGCATCATAGAATGCCAATGTCATAGAACAAGGTATTCTTGCAATGAGAGAGTCCTTGAGTGGAGGCCCAAAGGCCATCTGCTACCTTAATAGGACAGCTATAAAGATATGGACATAGGTGTATTTCCCCATGCTCACAGATAAATATATTTACATCTGTGCGTGGCTTTCTTTAGACCTGTATAACTGGCCCGTGCTTCCTAGGTCGCTCTGCTATTCCCTTTCATTTCCCTCTTGTGCCCACTGCCATGCTCAGTCTTCATTTGGGTTTCAGTAAATCCTCTTGGTTCCTTCACCCTTGATCACGCCCTACCAGGATTCCTACATCGCCCTCACCACGGATTTGCATCCACTTGTTGTTCCCTTGTCTCTGGGTTTCTTGACATCACTCCCTTTCCCCCCAACTCCCTCTTTCCCGTGGCCCTCCCGCGAAGCATTTGTCCCCTTTTTGCTCTCCTGCAGATTGTGCATCCAGCATCTCTTTTTAGACATACAGTAGAGGTAATAACATGCACAAACACAAGACAGAGCGAAAGCAAGCACCAAAAGAAAGAAAACAGCCAAAATCCAATGACCATCAAAGAAAACACAACTCCTCAAGAAAGGAAAGCTCGTAGTTAGTTCACGGACTGTTTGTTGGCCCTTAGCAGTGTTTTCCAGTCCAGTCTGTGCGGGCACCAAGTCCTGCCCGCAAAGTCCTCCTTTGGCATTCCCTGGGGACCTTGTTGCTCCACTTCCTTGCTCTTCTGCTGCACCCCCTTAGTGCTATGCCTCGGTGTGGCGGGATCCGTTCCCACACTGTGTCTCCAGTGTTGTCCCTTCTAGGGCTATGGGTCTTTGAGGGACGTCGTGTCTCATCTTGGGCTGGCCATGTGGTCTTCTGTGTGGACTGTCTTCTCTGAGTGGGAACATCATCCCAAAGGCAGGATCCCGTAGCCCACTGAGTGACGTTCTCTCCAGCAGCTTCTAGGTAGGCTGTGCCCCATGAGGGGCCCTGAGGTGCCTGTGTAAACCTGAGTCTGCTGGAGGTTAGAATAGCAGTCCACAGATGTGTTTGTGCTTGGGGGAAACAGTGGGTGCTGTCAGCAATACTCAGAGAAAAACAATTAAGTTCTGTAAAGCCTTAATTTTGAAGGATTTTCCGTCTTTCTCGGTGTCCATCTTTTCAGGATATGCTCAGGGAGGGCTTTTTTTTTTTTTTTTTTTACTTATGACTGATGAATCCACGGGCCCCTCCCCACTATTTTAACAGCAGTTGGTGTTGTAAGTATCACTTGGTATGGGCCAGTCCACCCAGGTTCTAAGGTGTCAGGTTGGTGCTTCTTTACCCATGTCCAGTTTCCTGGTGGCACGTTGTTGGCTGCCTGTTCCCTTTCCCTTGGTTAGGCCCAAAATGACGGTGTCAGAGCAGATGATTTGTCTCTCACCTGTTGCACAGCTTGCAGGCACTCGATGAGGGAACGATTAGTGACTTCCATTATTTCTACTTCTTTCAATCTTGGAAGGATTTGGGGAAGGTCTGCCAAACATAAATTCAAATGGGGACATGCTTTTCACATAGGGAGTGCATCGGACTTGAAGTAGGGCAAAAGGTAAAGTAAGGATCAACCCAGTTCTCGCCAGGTCCTAAATGCAACTTAACGAACAATTCCTTTAGGGTTCTGTTTATTTTTTCTACTTGCCCTGAAGAGCTTCCAGTTAATATTTAGAAGCATTGCTAAGACTTTAGTAATTTGAGCAATAAATGTTGGGCCATTGTTGGACCCCAAGATGGTGGGAAGGCCAAATCTAGGGACAATTTTAGTTACTAATAATTTACACACAGTGGCAGCAGTTTCCTTCTTGGTTGGGAAGGCTTCCACCCATCCAGAACAGGTGTCTACGAACACCAGCAAATATCGGTAGTCATATTTTCTAAATTTGATATCCATAAAGTCCACCTCCCAGAATTCTCCAGGACTACTACCTCAAGCTCGTGGTTGGGGTTGCTCCTTTTCTTTCTGGGGTTGTTTAGCCGAGCACTGTGCAATCAACGGTGCGTGACATCTGCCACCCAGTGTCCAAGCCTGGGTATGTAAAAGTGCCTGAGAAGCAACTGAGACAGTTTAGAGAGGATCCCAAATGCATACCTTCATGTAGTCCTTGAATCAGATCTCTCCCAGAGCTTCTGGCATGAATCTTCTTCCATCAGGATGGACCAGCCACCCTGGATGCTCCCAGTCATTTTGGCAGGCCAGCTCTTGGCTTATCTTTAGATCATTTTCTGAGTATGTAGGTTGTGGCTGTAACACTGGGGATGGCATGGTCACAGCCACTACCTTGGGGATTTGTGGTATAGTCCTGGCATTCGAGATCCACAGGTCCGGGGGACTGGTTGGAGTGGTTCAACCATAGGTCCCCCTACCACAGCAATATCCTGTCCCAGTGTAAGCTTCCTAGCTTCTATGACTAGGATGGCCGTGGCAGCCTCAGCTCGCATGCAGCTCAGCCATCCTGCAGCTACAGAGTCCAGTTTCTTTGAAAGATAGGTCACAGGTCTCTTCCATGGCCGCAAGTTCTCAGTTAGCACTTCTTATGCTGTGCCTCTGGCCTCACATAGACAATTGGAAGGGCTTTACTATGTCTAGTAGGGCAAGGGAGGTTGCCCATATGAGCGACTTTTTAAAGGATTCAAACGCTTGTTGTTCTACTTCAGTCCATTTAAGTTCTTTTTCCTTTCACCAGTACTTGCATATAGGGGTTTCGTTGTTTTTGAAATCCCAAATTCCACAATGGACAGTACCCCACAGCTCCTAGAAACTCTTGCAACTGCCTCTTAGTCTCAGGGACTGGGATTTTGAGGATCGCCTCAGTGCGGCTGGGGGACAAGGTCCGTTTTCCCTCCTCCAGTTGGTAGCCTAGGTATACAGCTTTATGGACACACAGTTGAGCCTTTCTTGCAGATACCCTGTACCCCAATGGGCCAAGGACTATTATCAGGTCCTTGGTAGCCCGTTGGCATTCCTCCAGGGTTTTGGAGGCCAGGAGGAGGTCATCTGCATACTGGAGCAAGGTGGTTTGGGGGTGTTCCTCCTTGTGTCCCTGTAAGTCTTCACTGGGTTGATGTGCAGGGGACACGGGTATGGAGAACAAAGCATCCTTTAAGTCCAAAACAGTATAACAAATTCAGTTTGAAGGGATAGTACTCAGGAGGGTCTCGGGGTTTGGCACGTGGGGTGGCCAGTTTCTATCCTCTCATTTGCCTCTCTGAGATCCTGCACCGGTTGGAAGTCCTCAGTTCCAGGCTTCTGCATGGGCAGCAGGGGAGCATTCCATGTGGACTTGCAGAGGACCCAAATGCCTGTCCTCTTTAGTCTGCAAATGGGAACAGAAATACCCACTTTTGCTATCCAGAGAGTAGGGTGAGCTTGACACACCAGTGTAGCTGAGCTCAGAAGTTGTACGACCCCAGGCACCTGAAGTTCAGAAAGGTCTGGCAGGTTGTTCTCTGCCCAAACAAAAGGAATATCTTTTAGTGATTTATCAAGAAGTTCCTTTGAGGAGGTCTCTTCTGCTCCTTGATAAAACACATATCACTCTGACATTGGAGCGGTGAGCAAAACTTTTGGCTTTTCAAGTTCAAGGGTTAAGGTGGTTGTAGCAGATGAGAAAGTAATTATGGCTGCCATTTTTCATAATAAGTCACGATCAATTAGGGGAAAGGGGCATTGAGGCATTACCAGGGTGAGCGTGTAACTGTCTCTTGTGCTAAATCTGTTATTCTGGCCATTGTCCATGGGTGTGCTTGGGTCTGCCCTGGGGCCCCTGTAATGAAAGCCTTCCTTTTGACAAGGCACCTGTAGCCTTTTCTGAAACCAAGAAGGTGTGACCCCTTTGTCCACCTAGAAATTTACTGGCTGGCTCCCTACATGGAGAGTGAGCATGGGCTCTTTGGGGTCAAGTGAAACAGAGCCTGGACACCTTTATTCAGCTTCGAGCATTATTGTCTGTAGCTTCGATTTTTCTAGGCGAGGACTAGGCCCGTTCTCTCTAGTGGTGGCTCGTCCACCTCTCCTGGGCTTTTCAAGGCACTGATTTTTCCAATGTCACTGTTTTGTATAGTAGGTACATGGATACTTCCTCAGGACTAGGCGAGTGAGAAGCGGGGTATTAGGGTTAGCCATTCTTAGTTGAACCAAAACTGCTCTGGTCGTTCTCGCAAGCCTTCTGAACACCCATTTCCTTCATGACATTCCCTTGGGCGACGTCTGCACAGCCTACCTCCCCAATATCAGCTAGTTCATTTACACTTCCTAGCTACTTTATTTTCTTTTCATGGTGGCTTCTGTCAGCCCCAAATGGCTTCACTCTTGTCAAAGCTGTTTCAGCTTTTCCCAGAGATCCTACACAGTCGCCATTGTAGCCGAGAGGTAACAGGATCTGTGACCATGGCCAAGATGGCACCCACCAGTCCACATGTGGAAGGGCGCTGCCTAGGGAGCTGGGTGAAGAGGCCTGGGAGTTAGCCCTGCCTGGTCCCGGGAGCCCAAAGTTTCCCTTTCCCCTCCATTCCCTTTGCCTTTCTCCTGGTTTTTCAAACAAGCTGCTCTAGTCCTATAACGCCAAGCACAAAATTGTCATAATTCTTAATGAAAACGTATCTGGTACCCAAATTATAAATGTGACAATTTGGTCACATTTCAAAAACACTGAAAATTTTATGCTTTTAAAATATATTTTGAATGTCATATATATTGATAACTGTGAAAGTAAATAATAAAAACCAAAAAAAAATATTTCCAAAATTTAAAACTTGAGGCGTTGTAGGGCTAGTGTTCTTCCAGATTTGGTTTGTTCCTTCTTACAGGCTGCTTTTCCGTGGCCCAGGCTTACGCCAATGGCGTTCGGAAGCCTAGGCGGAGTCACTGTTATTTAGGCTTTCAGCGATGCTGCTTCAGGCACTTTTGGGGACAGCTCTTACTTAATACACAGCTCCTCTGCCATGATGTGCCAGCCAGAAATTCCAATTTCCCTTAAGGTTCCCTGAGCTGCCACGTGTCCCTTCCCTTGAGAGATTTGAGCATCAGCCCCGCCAGCAGGCGTCTTGGAGGGCCTTGGGGCCATCCCAAGCAGTGGTCCTCCTAGCCTGTTGTCCAGAAAAATGGTTGGACCTAAAGGTCGCCCTCGGCGACTAGTCCTTGACCCCTTCCCTCGGGCTGAGGCATGAGATTCAGGGCAACCCAGGGGTGTGCTCTCAAGTGGGGGTTATTGACCTGGAGGCAGCAAGCTGTCAATCGCCTCCTTGTTTTGTGCTTTCTAGATGGGACTTAGCAGCTTGATGCTCAGGAATTGCCCCCTTGCATGAATCGTGTCCAATTGGGATAGAGTTGATACAGAGAGGCTGGGCAAACAAAAGCTGATAGATTCACTTTGCAACTCTATTTGGCCACAGTATCGTTTTGAGAAAGGAGAATGGTGGGCAGAGAAGGGTACGCTTTCCCTTCCAACCGTGATTCACCGGGAACAGTTCGGTAGAGTGCCGGGAAAGTGGGCGGAGATGCCAGAACTTAGAGCATTTCTCCTCTCGAGGAGCAGTAGGAGACCTTCATCCCCAGTGCACCCAGGAACCCCTAAGGCTGGCGTCCTCAAACTGTGTTCCATGGGGCACATGTGGCGCGATGCCATTTATCCCACCCTCGGGGTGTTTTTGCTGCCACTGCCTGTCCTGCTTAGCAGCCGACTCGTGCAGTGTGCATAGGAATTTGTCCATAGGTTTTTTGAAAACCATACTCTGGCCCTCCAATGGTCGGAGAGACAATGCACTGGCCCCCTGTGTAAACAATTTGAGGACCCCTGCCCTAAGGGATCCTGGACTTCAGGTCACTATTGTCCCACCCCTGAACCCTCCCTGAACATTCTACCCCTAGTAGAGGTACCAGGGGCATTTGGTCCCCGGGTAACTTACAAGCCTTTTACTCAAATGGAACCCGAGAAAATTGAAAATGACACAGGCAGTTACTCTACTTTTGATCCCTGTTGAATCCGCCTGTAGCATCCCAATATTACAATTTAACCCTATAACACCGAGCATGACCTTTCCCTAACATTTAATGAAATGAATATAAATGTATATATATTGATAACTATGAAAGTAATGAATCAAAACGAAATTTTTTTTGCCCAAAAATTTAAAAGTGAGGCGTTATAGGGTTAAAAAGAAGGATGGTTCTTATCAGAGGGGCCAATGCCTTAGGATCATAAGTGAAGCGGTGATCCCACTGCACCCAGTAGTGCCCAAACCCTGGACCCCGCTAGGGGAAATTGTGAATGCTTTTACCCATGTGCCGGTACTTAGAATGAACAAACACACACGCCTGATAATCCTAAGATTTTTTACTTACTTCCTGTGATACTCACCTACTTTCAAGGGTACTCCCACCTCACAATCCTAGCCTTGTCTCAGTTAAACTGTTCACCCTTTTGTGCGTTTGTTGGTTTTTCCAGAAGTTCTCAAGTTACCAAAGCCCCTAATCCAATTGTGCCAACTCCAGGACCACCATCTCCTGGACCACTTCAACCTTATCCAATCTAGCGCTGAATGGACAACCCCTCCCAGCAGAGCAGGAAGGGTGTGGACCCAAAGCCCCACCACGCCCCTTTTGCCAGCAGGAAGTAGCTAGAGATGTCGTCGCCCAGTACCCCAAAGATTTGGGTCCACATCTCTTCAGGATGGAAATGTTAGGTAGCTAGCATAGGGACTGGGGTGTCCATTACACATGCTCAGATGGCCCAGTTAGCGGCCCAGGAAGGAGTGGCACACTGTGCGTGCTCAGAGGTCCAGGTTTCCGGCCAGGAAGGGCAGGTCCACCTGGGTGGGCGCTGCACCTGCATCGACCCACCTAGGCCAAGTATATTCAATTCAGCCACTAGGATCGACCAGGGTTGCCCAACACACCTCCCTAACGCTCCTAAACCTCCCTTGGATCACAAACCAGGCTTTGGCGTGAATTCTTTCTCACGCAGAACCAAGGACCGAGGGATATCTGTCCCCAGAGAGATCTGACCAACCCAGGAAAGCTCTTTGGAGGCAGCAGGAGTGGACGTGAGTGGCTGGTGGATACTGTTCAGATGCATGGCTTTCAGCTTGGAAGGGTTTTTAGTCTTGGCTGACAGGATCAGAGGAGGTAGTATGTCTGGATCACATAGTATCCATGTCCACAAATGAGCTGCCCATTCCAAAGTCCTGACAGTGCTTTTGGAAAACACTGTGCTTTGGAATGTCACTCCTTGCAGAGGGCAGTGGGAGGGGCTGGGACCCAGGTATGCTGCCCCTTGCTCCCAGTTGCCGGTTTCTGGATCCTGATTATATCTCTCACAGGATCAGTTAGTGGGCTTGTTGTCTGCCTCAAGGTTTGTTCACCGAGGTCCTCCAGCTAGGTGGTGGTGTGTGTGCATTAGCAGAGGCTTCCTGCCAATTCCCCATGAGTTGAAGAGCTCCCCTGGTGTGGGCTCCGTGAAAGAGGTGCCCCAGACAGCAGGACTACACAGGAGGGTGGGCCCTGCAGGAACCGGAGGGCCATTCCCCCTGTGGAATGACCTCAGAGCCCCGCCTCTCTCACTGTCCAGCTGCCGGTGCTGTGGACCCTACGCTTCATGCCTCACATAGGAATAGACACAGGGTGAGGCGACTGCAGCACCTGCTTTTGCTGGTCTAATCCAGCCTGAGATCATCCTAGCATCAGCCCTCTGCCAGGGTCTTTTTTTTCCTCTCCTTTTATAGGGGCTCATACAACAATAACCACAATACGTGCAAACATCACTGATATAAGGCACATTTGTACATTCATTGCCCTCATTATTCTCAAAATATCTTCTCTCCACCCAAGCCCCTGGCCTCAGCTCCTCATTCCCCCCGCCCCCATTCTCACTACCCCTCCTCATAAATCCTTCATCATTTACTAATTATTATTTTGTCATATCTTGCAGTCTGATGTCCCCCTTCACCCCCTTTTCTTTTGAGGTTTTATGTAGATCCTTGTCATCGGTTCCCTGGTGCCAGCCTACCCTCCCTCCACCCTTCCAGCATCCCCATTCATAACACTGGTCCTAAAGGGCTCATCCACCTTGAATTCCCTGGGTTTCTAGTTCCTATCTGTCCCAGTGTACATTCTCTGGTCTAGTCAGATTTGTAAGTTATAATTGGGATCTTGATAGTGAGGGGAGAGGAAGCATTGAGGAGCTAGAGGAAAGTTGTGTTTCACCATTGCTGTCTAGTACCCTGTGTAGGCTTGTCTCTTCCCCAAGACCTTACTTAAGGGAATGTCCAGTGTACTGAAAATGGGCTTTGGCTCTCTACCCAGCATTCCCTGCTCATTCACAATGAGATTTTTTTGTGCTGATGATGCCTGATCCCTTTGATACCTCGTGATCGCACAGGCTGGTATGCTTATTCCATGTGGGCTCTGTTGTTTCTGAGCTACATGGCCGCTTGCTTACCCTTCAGGCCTTGAAGACCTCAGACGCCATATCTTTTGATAGCAGGGCACCATCAGCTTTCTTGACCACATTTGCTTATGCAACCGCTTAGACATCAGGGAACGTGTCGGGAAGGTGAGCATCATAGAATGCCAATGTCATAGAACAAGGTATTCTTGCAATGAGAGAGTCCTTGAGTGGAGGCCCAAAGGCCATCTGCTACCTTAATAGGACAGCTATAAAGATATGGACATAGGTGTATTTCCCCATGCTCACAGATAAATATATTTACATCTGTGCGTGGCTTTCTTTAGACCTGTATAACTGGCCCGTGCTTCCTAGGTCGCTCTGCTATTCCCTTTCATTTCCCTCTTGTGCCCACTGCCATGCTCAGTCTTCATTTGGGTTTCAGTAAATCCTCTTGGTTCCTTCACCCTTGATCACGCCCTACCAGGATTCCTACATCGCCCTCACCACGGATTTGCATCCACTTGTTGTTCCCTTGTCTCTGGGTTTCTTGACATCACTCCCTTTCCCCCCAACTCCCTCTTTCCCGTGGCCCTCCCGCGAAGCATTTGTCCCCTTTTTGCTCTCCTGCAGATTGTGCATCCAGCATCTCTTTTTAGACATACAGTAGAGGTAATAACATGCACAAACACAAGACAGAGCGAAAGCAAGCACCAAAAGAAAGAAAACAGCCAAAATCCAATGACCATCAAAGAAAACACAACTCCTCAAGAAAGGAAAGCTCGTAGTTAGTTCACGGACTGTTTGTTGGCCCTTAGCAGTGTTTTCCAGTCCAGTCTGTGCGGGCACCAAGTCCTGCCCGCAAAGTCCTCCTTTGGCATTCCCTGGGGACCTTGTTGCTCCACTTCCTTGCTCTTCTGCTGCACCCCCTTAGTGCTATGCCTCGGTGTGGCGGGATCCGTTCCCACACTGTGTCTCCAGTGTTGTCCCTTCTAGGGCTATGGGTCTTTGAGGGACGTCGTGTCTCATCTTGGGCTGGCCATGTGGTCTTCTGTGTGGACTGTCTTCTCTGAGTGGGAACATCATCCCAAAGGCAGGATCCCGTAGCCCACTGAGTGACGTTCTCTCCAGCAGCTTCTAGGTAGGCTGTGCCCCATGAGGGGCCCTGAGGTGCCTGTGTAAACCTGAGTCTGCTGGAGGTTAGAATAGCAGTCCACAGATGTGTTTGTGCTTGGGGGAAACAGTGGGTGCTGTCAGCAATACTCAGAGAAAAACAATTAAGTTCTGTAAAGCCTTAATTTTGAAGGATTTTCCGTCTTTCTCGGTGTCCATCTTTTCAGGATATGCTCAGGGAGGGCTTTTTTTTTTTTTTTTTACTTATGACTGATGAATCCACGGGCCCCTCCCCACTATTTTAACAGCAGTTGGTGTTGTAAGTATCACTTGGTATGGGCCAGTCCACCCAGGTTCTAAGGTGTCAGGTTGGTGCTTCTTTACCCATGTCCAGTTTCCTGGTGGCACGTTGTTGGCTGCCTGTTCCCTTTCCCTTGGTTAGGCCCAAAATGACGGTGTCAGAGCAGATGATTTGTCTCTCACCTGTTGCACAGCTTGCAGGCACTCGATGAGGGAACGATTAGTGACTTCCATTATTTCTACTTCTTTCAATCTTGGAAGGATTTGGGGAAGGTCTGCCAAACATAAATTCAAATGGGGACATGCTTTTCACATAGGGAGTGCATCGGACTTGAAGTAGGGCAAAAGGTAAAGTAAGGATCAACCCAGTTCTCGCCAGGTCCTAAATGCAACTTAACGAACAATTCCTTTAGGGTTCTGTTTATTTTTTCTACTTGCCCTGAAGAGCTTCCAGTTAATATTTAGAAGCATTGCTAAGACTTTAGTAATTTGAGCAATAAATGTTGGGCCATTGTTGGACCCCAAGATGGTGGGAAGGCCAAATCTAGGGACAATTTTAGTTACTAATAATTTACACACAGTGGCAGCAGTTTCCTTCTTTGTTGGGAAGGCTTCCACCCATCCAGAACAGGTGTCTACGAACACCAGCAAATATCAGTAGCCATACTTTCTAAGTTTGATATCCATAAAGTCCACCTCCCAGAATTCTCCTGGACTACTACCTCGAGCTCGTGGTTGGGGTTGCTCCTTTTCTTTCTGGGGTTGTTTAGCCGAGCACTGTGCAATCAACGGTGCGTGACATCTGCCACCCAGTGTCCAAGCCTGGGTATGTAAAAGTGCCTGAGAAGCAACTGAGACAGTTTAGAGAGGATCCCAAATGCATACCTTCATGTAGTCCTTGAATCAGATCTCTCCCAGAGCTTCTGGCATGAATCTTCTTCCATCAGGATGGACCAGCCACCCTGGATGCTCCCAGTCATTTTGGCAGGCCAGCTCTTGGCTTATCTTTAGATCATTTTCTGAGTATGTAGGTTGTGGCTGTAACACTGGGGATGGCATGGTCACAGCCACTACCTTGGGGATTTGTGGTATAGTCCTGGCATTCGAGATCCACCGGTCCGGGGGACTGGTTAGGAGTGGTTCAACCATAGGTCCCCCTAACACAGCAATATCCTGTCCCAGTGTAAGCTTCCTAGCTTCTATGACTAGGATGGCCGTGGCAGCCTCAGCTCGCATGCAGCTCAGCCATCCTGCAGCTACAGAGTCCAGTTTCTTTGAAAGATAGGTCACAGGTCTCTTCCATGGCCGCAAGTTCTCAGTTAGCACTTCTTATGCTGTGCCTCTGGCCTCACATAGACAATTGGAAGGGTTTTACTATGTCTAGTAGGGCAAGAGAGGTTGCCCATATGAGCGACTTTTAAAAGGATTCAAACGCTTGTTGTTCTACTTCAGTCCATTTAAGTTCTTTTTCCTTTCCCCAGTACTTGCATATAGGGGTTTCGTTGTTTTTGCAAATCCCAAATTCCACAATGGACAGTACCCCACAGCTCCTAGAAACCTTGCAACTGCCTCTTAGTCTCAGGGACTGGGATTTTGAGGATCGCCTCAGTGCGGCTGGGGGACAAGGTCCGTTTTCCCTCCTCCAGTTGGTAGCCTAGGTATACAGCTTTATGGACACACAGTTGAGCCTTTCTTGCAGATACCCTGTACCCCAATGGGCCAAGGACTATTATCAGGTCCTTGGTAGCCCGTTGGCATTCCTCCAGGGTTTTGGAGGCCAGGAGGAGGTCATCTGCATACTGGAGCAAGGTGGTTTGGGGGTGTTCCTCCTTGTGTCCCTGTAAGTCTTCACTGGGTTGATGTGCAGGGGACACGGGTATGGAGAACAAAGCATCCTTTAAGTCCAAAACAGTATAACAAATTCAGTTTGAAGGGATAGTACTCAGGAGGGTCTCGGGGTTTGGCACGTGGGGTGGCCAGTTTCTATCCTCTCATTTGCCTCTCTGAGATCCTGCACCGGTTGGAAGTCCTCAGTTCCAGGCTTCTGCATGGGCAGCAGGGGAGCATTCCATGTGGACTTGCAGAGGACCCAAATGCCTGTCCTCTTTAGTCTGCAAATGGGAACAGAAATACCCACTTTTGCTATCCAGGGAGTAGGGTGAGCTTGACACACCAGTGTAGCTGAGCTCAGAAGTTGTACGACCCCAGGCACCTGAAGTTCAGAAAGGTCTGGCAGGTTGTTCTCTGCCCAAACAAAAGGAATATCTTTTAGTGATTTATCAAGAAGTTCCTTTGAGGAGGTCTCTTCTGCTCCTTGATAAAACACATATCACTCTGACATTGGAGCGGTGAGCAAAACTTTTGGCTTTTCAAGTTCAAGGGTTAAGGTGGTTGTAGCAGATGAGAAAGTAATTATGGCTGCCATTTTTCATAATAAGTCACGATCAATTAGGGGAAAGGGGCATTGAGGCATTACCAGGGTGAGCGTGTAACTGTCTCTTGTGCTAAATCTGTTATTCTGGCCGTTGTCCATGGGTGTGCTTGGGTCTGCCCTGGGGCCCCTGTAATGAAAGCCTTTCCTTTTGACAAGGCACCTGTAGTCTTTTCTGAAACCAAGAAGGTGACCCCTTTGTCCACCTAGAAATTTACTGGCTGGCTCCCTACATGGAGAGTGAGCATGGGCTCTTTGGGGTCAAGTGAAACAGAGCCTGGACACCTTTATTCAGCTTCGAGCATTATTGTCTGTAGCTTCGATTTTTCTAGGCGAGGACTAGGCCCGTTCTCTCTAGTGGTGGCTCGTCCACCTCTCCTGGGCTTTTCAAGGCACTGATTTTTCCAATGTCACTGTTTTGTATAGTAGGTACATGGATACTTCCTCAGGACTAGGCGAGTGAGAAGCGGGGTATTAGGGTTAGCCATTCTTAGTTGAACCAAAACTGCTCTGGTCGTTCTCGCAAGCCTTCTGAACACCCATTTCCTTCATGACATTCCCTTGGGCGACGTCTGCACAGCCTACCTCCCCAATATCAGCTAGTTCATTTACACTTCCTAGCTACTTTATTTTCTTTTCATGGTGGCTTCTGTCAGCCCCAAATGGCTTCACTCTTGTCAAAGCTGTTTCAGCTTTTCCCAGAGATCCTACACAGTCGCCATTGTAGCCGAGAGGTAACAGGATCTGTGACCATGGCCAAGATGGCACCCACCAGTCCACATGTGGAAGGGCGCTGCCTAGGGAGCTGGGTGAAGAGGCCTGGGAGTTAGCCCTGCCTGGTCCCGGGAGCCCAAAGTTTCCCTTTTCCCCTCCATTCCCTTTGCCTTTCTCCTGGTTTTGCAAACAAGCTGCTCTAGTCCTATAACGCCAAGCACAAAATTGTCATAATTCTTAATGAAAACGTATCTGGTACCCAAATTATAAATGTGACAATTTGGTCACATTTCAAAAACACTGAAAATTTTATGCTTTTAAAATATATTTTGAATGTCATATATATTGATAACTATGAAAGTAAATAATAAAAACCAAAAAAAATATTTCCAAAATTTAAAACTTGAGGCGTTGTAGGGCTAGTGTTCTTCCAGATTTGGTTTGTTCCTTCTTACAGGCTGCTTTTCCGTGGCCCAGGCTTAGGCCAATGGCGTTCGGAAGCCTAGGCGGAGTCACTGTTATTTAGGCTTTCAGCGATGCTGCTTCAGGCACTTTTGGGGACAGCTCTTACTTAATACACAGCTCCTCTGCCATGATGTGCCAGCCAGAAATTCCAATTTCCCTTAAGGTTCCCTGAGCTGCCACGTGTCCCTTCCCTTGAGAGATTTGAGCATCAGCCCCGCCAGCAGGCGTCTTGGAGGGCCTTGGGGCCATCCCAAGCAGTGGTCCTCCTAGCCTGTTGTCCAGAAAAATGGTTGGACCTAAAGGTCGCCCTCGGCGACTAGTCCTTGACCCCTTCCCTCGGGCTGAGGCATGAGATTCAGGGCAACCCAGGGGTGTGCTCTCAAGTGGGGGTTATTGACCTGGAGGCAGCAAGCTGTCAATCGCCTCCTTGTTTTGTGCTTTCTAGATGGGACTTAGCAGCTTGATGCTCAGGAATTGCCCCCTTGCATGAATCGTGTCCAATTGGGATAGAGTTGATACAGAGAGGCTGGGCAAACAAAAGCTGATAGATTCACTTTGCAACTCTATTTGGCCACAGTATCGTTTTGAGAAAGGAGAATGGTGGGCAGAGAAGGGTACGCTTTCCCTTCCAACCGTGATTCACCGGGAACAGTTCGGTAGAGTGCCGGGAAAGTGGGCGGAGATGCCAGAACTTAGAGCATTTCTCCTCTCGAGGAGCAGTAGGAGACCTTCATCCCCAGTGCACCCAGGAACCCCTAAGGCTGGCGTCCTCAAACTGTGTTCCATGGGGCACATGTGGCACGATGCCATTTATCCCACCCTCGGGGTGTTTTTGCTGCCACTGCCTGTCCTGCTTAGCAGCCGACTCGTGCAGTGTGCATAGGAATTTGTCCATAGGTTTTTTGAAAACCATACTCTGGCCCTCCAATGGTCGGAGAGACAATGCACTGGCCCCCTGTGTAAACAATTTGAGGACCCCTGCCCTAAGGGATCCTGGACTTCAGGTCACTATTGTCCCACCCCTGAACCCTCCCTGAACATTCTACCCCTAGTAGAGGCATCAGAGGCATTTGGTCCCCGGGTAACTTACAAGCCTTTTACTCAAATGGAACCCGAGAAAATTAAAAGCGACACAGGCAGTTACTCTACTTTTGATCCCTGTTGAATCCGCCTGTAGCATCCCAATATTACAATTTAACCCTATTACGCCAGGCATGACCTTTCCCTAACATTTAATGAAATGAATATAAATGTATATATATATTGATAACTATGAAAGTAATGAATCAAAACGAAATTTTTTTTGCCCAAAAATTTAAAAGTGAGGCGTTATAGGGTTAAAAAGAAGGATAGTTCTTATCAGAGGGGCCAATGCCTTAGGATCATAAGTGAAGCGGTGATCCCTCTGCACCCAGTAGTGGCCAAAACCTGGACCCCCCTAGGGGAAATTGTGAATGCTTTTACCCCCGTGCCGGTACTTAGAATGAGCAAACACACACGCCTGATAATCCTAAGATTTTTACTTACTTACTGTGATACTCACCTACTTTCAAGGGCACTCCCACCTCACAATCCTAGCCTTGTCTCAGTTAAACTGTTCACCCTTTTGTGCGTTTGTTGGTTTTTCCAGAAGTTCTCAAGTTACCAAAGCCCCTAATCCAAGTGTGCCAGCTCCAGGACCACCATCTCCTGGACCACTTCAACCTTATCCATCCTAGCGCTGAATGGACAACCCCTCCCAGCAGAGCAGGAAGGGTGTGGACCCAAAGCCCCACCTCGCCCCCTTTGCAAGCAGGAAGTAGCTAGAGATGTCGTCGCCCAGTACCCCAAAGATTTGGGTCCACATCTCTTCAGGGTGGAAATGTTAGGTAGCTAGCATAGGGACTGGGGTGTCCATTACACATGCTCAGAGGGCCCAGTTAATGGCCCAGGAAGGAGTGGCACACTGTGCGTGCTCAGAGGTCCAGGTTTCCGGCCAGGAAGGGCAGGTCCACCTGGGTGGGCGCTGCACCTGCATCGACCCACCTAGGCCACGTATATTCACTTCAGCCACTAGGATCGACCAGGGTTGCCCAACACACCTCCCTAACGCTCCTAAACCTCCCTTGGATCACAAACCAGGCTTTGGCGTGAATTCTTTCTCACGCAGAACCAAGGACCGAGGGATATCTGTCCCCAGAGAGATCTGACCAACCCAGGAAAGCTCTTTGGAGGCAGCAGGAGTGGACGTGAGTGGCTGGTGGATACTGTTCAGATGCATGACTTTCTGCTTGGAAGGGTTTTTAGTCTCGGCTGACAGGATCAGAGGAGGTAGTATGTCTGGATCACATAGTATCCATGTCCACAAATGAGCTGCCCATTCCAAAGTCCTGACAATGCTTTTGGAAAACACTGTGCTTTGGAATGTCACCCCTTGCAGAGGGCAGTGGGAGGGTCTGGGACCCAGGTATGCTGCCCCTTGCTCCCAGTTGCCGGTTTCTGGATCCTGATTATATCTCTCACAGGATTAGTTAGTGGGCTTGTTGTCTGACTCAGGCTTTGTTCACCGAGGTCCTCCAGCTAGGTGGTGGTGTGTGTGCATGAGCAGAGGCTTCCTGCCAATGCCCCATGAGTTGAAGAGCTCCCCTGGTGTGGGCTCCGTGAAAGAGGTGCCCCAGACAGCAGGACTACCCACGAGGGTGGGCCCTGCAGGAACCGGAGGGCCATTCCCCCTGTGGAATGACCTCAGAGCCCCGCCTCTCTCACTGTCCAGCTGCCGGGGCTGTGGACCCTAAGCTTCATGCCTCACATAGGAATAGACACAGGGTGAGGCGACTGCAGCACCTGCTTTTGCTGGTCTAATCCAGCCTGAGATCATCCTAGCATCAGCCCTCTGCCAGGGTCTTTTTTTTCTCTCCTTTTATAGGGGCTCATACAACAATAACCACAATACGTGCAAACATCACTGATATAAGGCACATTTGTACATTCATTGCCCTCATTATTCTCAAAATATCTCCTCTCCACCTAAGCCCCTGGTCTCAGCTCCTCATTCCCCCCGCCCCCATTCTCACTACCCCTCCTCATCAATCCTTCATTATTTACTAATTATTATTTTGTCATATCTTGCACTGTCTGATGTCCCCCTTCACCCCCTTTTCTTTTGAGGTTTTATGTAGATCCTTGTCATCGGTTCCCTGGTGCCAGCCTACCCTCCCTCCACCCTCCCAGCATTCCCATTCATAACGCTGGTCCTAAAGGGCTCATCCACCTTGAATTCCCTGTGTTTCTAGTTCCTATCTGTCCCAGTGTACATTCTCTGGTCTAGTCAGATTTGTAAGTTATAATTGGAATCTTGATAGTTAGGGGAGAGGAAGCATTGAGGAGCTAGAGGAAAGTTGTGTTTCACCGTTGCTGTCTAGTACCCTGTGTAGGCTTGTCTCTTCCCTAAGACCTTACTTAAGGGAATGTCCAGTATACTGAAAATGGGCTTTGGCTCTCTACCCAGCATTCCCTGCTCATTCGCAATGAGATTTTTTTTGTGCTGATGATGCCTGATCCCTTTGATACCTCGTGATCGCACAGGCTGGTATGCTTATTCCATGTGGGCTCTGTTGTTTCTGAGCTACATAGCCGCTTGGTTACCCTTCAGCCCTTTAAGACCTCAGACGCCATATCTTTTGATAGCAGGGCACCATCAGCTTTCTTGACCACATTTGCTTATACAACCGCTTAGACTTCAAGGAACGTGTCGGGAAGGTGAGCATCATAGAATGCCAACGTAATAGAACAAGGTATTCTTGCAATGAGAGTCCTTGAGTGGAGGCCCAAAGGCCATCTGCTACCTTAATAGGACACCTATAAAGATATGGACATAGGTGTATTTCCCCATGCTCACAGATAAATATATTTACATCTGTGCGTGGCTTTCTTTAGACCTCTATAACTGTCCCATGCTTCCTAGGTCGCTCTGCTATTCCCTTTCATTTCCCTCTTGTGCCCACTGCCATGCTCAGTCTTCATTTGGGTTTCAGTAAATCCTCTTGGTTCCTTCACCCTTGATCACGCCCTACCAGGATTCCTACATCGCCCTCACCACGGATTTGCATCCACTTGTTGTTCCCTTGTCTCTGGGTTTCTTGACATCACTCCCTTTCCCCCAACTCCTTCTTTCCCGTGGCCCTCCCGCGAAGCGTTGGTCCCCTTTTTCTCTCCTGCAGATTGTGCATCCAGCATCTCTTTTTAGACATACAATAGAGGTAATAACATGCACAAACACAAGACAGAGCGAAAGCAAGCACCAAAAGAAAGAAAATAGCCAAAATCCAATGACCATCAAAGAAAACACAACTCTCAAAAAAGGAAAGCTCGTAGTTAGTTCACGGACTGTTGATGGCCCTTAGCAGTGCTTTCCAGTCCAGTCTGTGTGGGCACCCAGTCGTGCCCCCAAAGTCCTCCTTTGGCATTCCCTGGGGACCTTGTTCCACCTCCTTACTCTTCTGCTGCACCCCCTTAGTGCTATGCCTCGGTGTGGCGGGATCCGTTCCCGCACTGTCTCTCCAGTGTTGTCCCTTCTAGGGCTATGGGTCTTTGAGGGACGTCGTGTCGCATCTTGGGCTGGCCATGTGGTCTTCTGTGTGGACTGTCTTCTCTCAGTGGGAACATCATCCTCAAGGCCTGGTGGGCCAGGATGTGCTCCATTCTCCCCTCCTCCCCCTTCGTCTGCTCCGTATTCTCCATCAGATATGTCCCTCTCCCAGAGCTGCAGATATAGTGCCATCCTATGAAAAAACATATTTGGGTGTGGGAGAGGGGCATGTGTGGGGGGAGGATCTGCTCAGATCTTTCGAGGGTCCAGGAGAGGGTGACTGCTCAGCTGGGCACAGGCATATGGGGCTCTGAGCTCTGGCTCCAGACAATGGTTGGGAATGTGGCTTTGTTGTTAACCAGTTGTGTTCCAGTTGGTCAGTACCTGTGTCTTTTTGAGTGAGTTTTCTCATCTGGAAAGTAAAGGTATTCCAGGGTCTAGTGTCCCATGTCACTAAGTGATCAAGAGGGGTTAACCCGAACCTGATTCAAACCATGTGGACATGTCAGGCGCATTCTAGATCTGGGGTGGCGATTCAGAGTCCAGGACAATGATAATGTCCAAGAGGTGATATAGGTGGCTTCGTATTGATACGGGAAGCCCACTGTGGAGGTTTTGTCCTTCCGCTGATGGCCACTTCAACTCCTGCTAAAAGAGTTTCACTGGCTCAACAGCCGAACCGGGAGCCAGTGCCATGAAAACCATGTGGCTAACTGGGACATAGGGTAGAGAGACATTTTTTACCTTGATGGCTTGGGAAGCCCCCCAATCTCCATGCAAACCTTCTGGTGTGAGTAGTTTGGAAGCAATCATAGGCTGACAGTAATTCCAATCTTTCCTTTGACAATGTGTCCGTTCTCTTTTTTGAACCTGAGAAGATGGCCCCTGTGTCCTCCAAGACATTTCCTGGCTGGCCCCCAACTTGGACAGTTAGCACGGGATCCTGGGGGCCAGTGAAACAGAGCCCTGAGACATTCCTTCAGCTTCCTCAAGCGTTATTGTCTCTCACTTGGGTTTTTCTAGGCGAGGACGAGGCCCGTCCTCTCTAGTGGAGGTTTGTCCGTCTCTCCTGGAGTTTTCAATGCAATGTTTTTTCCAATGTCTGTCTCTTCTGTAGTAGGCACCTGGATCCTTCCTTTCTCAGGGCTTGGCGGTGCCACAGGTCAGTCTCTCCGTGAGTGGGCCATGATCTCTTTTTCTGAGTCTCTGTTGTGTCTCATGGCAATTCCTAGTATTTTAGCTATTTCTTTGTCTCTGTCGTGGTAGGGTCATCTGTGTTGTGATACACCCAATAAGACACTTCTACCAAATCACGAAGATTGTTCCCTTCAAATGCTTCCCATTTCTTTTTCATGTCTGAGGCAGGCTGAGTAATAAAGACAATACTTATTTCCCTCTTGTTCTCAGGGGCCTCTGGGTCCTTTGGGGTACAAAGAACGCAGGCTTCCATCAGCCACTCTAAAAAGGCAGGCAGGCAGGCAGACAGACATTCGCTTGTAGGCGCCTGAAAATTCTCACTGACCTTAGATAAATACATAGGTTTCCTAGTTGTCCTGCGGAGGCCCTGCAAGAGAGACTGGTGATACCTGGCTAAGCCCTCGGGGCCTTACTGGGAGTTTGGGTCCCACATTATTCGTGGAGTGGTAAAAAGAGTTTCTCTCCACTGGGGAGTGCCTGCTGGCTGACCATCAGTTCTATTGACTGCTTTCTGGGCCTCTCTCTGGAAGGGCTCGCATTCCTCTGCTGTGAACAGCACCTGCAGAAGTGGCTGGCACTTGTCTGAGGTGGGCTGATGCATGTGGAAAAGCTAGTCTAGCAAAGAAATCAGACCTTGTGGTTTCTCAGACAGGGGGTTTTGTTTATTCTAATTATGCAATCCTGGGGGAAATAATGGGACATAGACCCAAAGAGGGACTCTTGGGTTTTCCCCAGGTGTTTGGGCTGCTTGGCTTAAGCAGAGAATGCTGCTGACCAGTGATCCTTCTTGGGGGATGGAGAGGATATGCCAACACTAGTGCACGTGTTGTGGGGTGACTTTAAAAGAAGTGGTATTTCTCTTCCTTTTGCCCCCATGAACTGATAGGCAGGCAGCGGTCACAATGGGTATTAAGCCAGCTCTCCCGCTCTTGAGTTGTCCTGCAAAGTGGGATAAAGAGGACGGGGATGGGGAGGGGAGGGGAGGGACGGCCTCCACTTTGGTGGCTTTAGGAATTTGGACCGGTTGTCTTTCCTGGTCATGCTATGTTTCGTGAAATCTTGGAGAAAAGAACCCATTCTGTTGGGGGAGGGAGTAAGTCTTTTATATATGCTGGCTTACTAGTGGCCCTGTAAAGTCACACATCAATTTTATCTAACCCTAACCCTAACCCTAACCCTAACCCTAACCCTTTACCCTTTACCCTTTACCCTTTACCCTTTACCCTTTACCCTTACCCCTAACCCTTACCCCTAACCCTTAACCCCTAACCCTTAACCCCTAACCCTTAACCCCTAACCCGTAACCCCTAACCCCTAACCCCTAACCCCTAACCCCTAACCCCTAACCCTTAACCCTTAACCTTAACCTTAACCTTAACCCTTAACTTTAACCCCCCGCCCCCCCCCCGGGCCTAACCCCTAACCCCTAACCCCTAACCCCTAACCCCTTAACCCCTTAACCCCTTAACCCCTTAACCCCTTAACCCCTTAACCCCTTTACCCCTTTACCCCTTTACCCCTTTCCCCTTTCCCCTTTCCCCTTTACCCTTTACCCTTTACCCCTTTACCCCTTTACCCCTTTACCCCTTTACCCCTTTACCCTTTACCCTTTACCCTTTACCCCTTACCCTTACCCTTACCCTTACCCTTAACCCTTTACCCCTTACCCTTTACCCTTTACCCTTTACCCTTTACCCCTTATCCTTTACCCCTTACCCTTACCCTTACCCTTTACCCCTTAACCCTTTACCCTTTACCCCTAACCCCTAACCCCCTAACCCCCTTACCCTAACCCCTTACCCCCTTAACCCTAACCCCCTTACCCTAACCCCTTACCCCCTAACCCTCTTACCCCCTTACCCCCTAACCCCCTTACCCCCTAACCCCCTAACCCCCTAACCCTTTACCCCTAACCCTAACCCTTACCCCTTACCCCTTACCCCTTACCCCTTACCCTTTACCCCTAACCCTAACCCTTACCCCTTACCCCTTACCCCTTACCCCTTACCCTTTACCCCTAACCCTAACCCTAACCCTAACCCTTACCCCTTACCCCTTACCCCTTACCCTTTACCCCTAACCCTAACCCTAACCCTTACCCCTTACCCCTTACCCTTACCCCCTAACCCCTTACCCCTTACCCTTACCCCCTAACCCCTTACCCCTTACCCTTACCCCCTAACCCCTTACCCCTTACCCTTACCCCCTAACCCCTTACCCCTTACCCTTACCCCCTAACCCCTTACCCCTTACCCTTACCCCCTAACCCCTTACCCCTTACCTTTACCCCCTAACCCCTAACCCCTTACCCTTACCCCCTAACCCCTTACCCCTTACCCTTACCCCCTAACCCCTAACTCCTTACCCCTTACCCTTACCCCCTAACTCCTTACCCCTTACCCTTACCCCCTAACCCCTAACCCCTTACCCCTTACCCCCTAACTCTCTTACCCCCTTACCCCTAACCCCCTTACCCCTTACCCCTTACCCCTTACCCTTTACCCCTAACCCTAACCCTAACCCTTACCCCTTACCCCTTACCCTTTACCCCTAACCCTAACCCTAACCCTAACCCTTACCCCTTACCCCTTACCCCTTACCCCTTACCCCTTACCCCTTACCCCTTACCCTTTACCCCTAACCCTAACCCTAAGCCTAACCCTTACCCCTTACCCCTTACCCAATAACCCCTTACCCCTTACCCTTACCCCCTAACCCCTTACCCCTTACCCTTACCCCCTAACCCCTTACCCATAACCCTTACCCCCTAACCCCTTACCCCTTACCCTTACCCCCTAACCCCTTACCCCTTACCCTTACCCCCTAACCCCGAACCCCTTACCCTTACCCCCTAACCCCTTACCCCTTACCCTTACCCCCTAACCCCTTACCCCTTACCCTTACCCCCTAACCCCTTACCCTTACCCCTAATCCCTTACCCCTAATCCCTTACCCCTTACCCTTACCCCCTAACCCCCTACCCCTTACCCCCTAACCCCCTACCCCTTACCCTTACCCCCTACCCCCCTACCCCTTACCCTTACCCCCTAACCCCCTACCCCTTACCCTTACCCCCTAATCCCCTACCCCTTACCCTTACCACCTAACCCCCTACCCTTACCCCCTAACCCCTTACCCTTACCCCCTACCCCCTTACCCTTACCCCCTACCCCCTTACCCTTACCCCCTAACCCCTTACCCTTCAGAAGACCCCACCACAAAGCCAGCCTTTGGTGGTGGTGGTGGTGGTGAGCCATTTTCAGTATATAATGTCTGGCTCTACATTTTGCCAGACCTGTTAGATTGACTAAGTGCCCTTGTGGCATAGTGGTTAAAGTTGAGCTGACATCCCAAAGGCCAGTAATTTGATACCACCATCAGCCCTGTGGCAGAAACCTGGTGCTTTCTGCTTCCATGGAGTTAGTCTTGCAGAGTCACAGGGACAGAGCTACCCTGTACCATAGGATCCTGTTCAACAGGGTCCCTCACTATGAGCTAGTATTGACTTGATGGCCATGAGTTTAAGGGCCATTTTGGCTTCCTTTTCAAAGGAACCTCATTCAGTGAACTGACTCTTTCTGGTCAATCCTTTTCTCTGACTCTGGTCTGAATGTAGCACCTCACCTGGGGAGTGAAGAGGTCTGAAGCTTGGAGCTGCCTCCCAATGAAAGAAAGTAAACCATGATAGTTCATAAAGGCACTTGTGCAAATTGTAAACCACCAACCTTGGCTTAATTCATTTTTTAATTGGATAGAAATACTCTAATTTTGTTGATTACAAATAAACCAAACATATATATGTGGATACACACACACACACACACAAATACACACACACACAAGACGGATGTTTAGGGGCATCTACCCAGGTCTGTCAGAGAGATTTGTCCCAGGTCTGGGCATAGGAGTCAGTCTTCTTGCATTTCAGTGTCTGGCTCTGTACCTGACCTTAAGCCCCATGACCTTGATCAGATTGCTTAACATCTCTGAGCCCTTTTGGCAACACCGTGTATCAGGGCTGAGAAGGGGCACTGGGTAAGCCCTGACACATGATGGTGGAGGGACTCAGCCAAAATAAAGCATACAAGGGTAATGACCATGGCATTCTCTCCAGTGTGGGCCTCAGAGCAGCTCTGGTTCTAGAAAATCCCACAGAAATAATTTTACCAACCTGGGCCTTCAGCCCTCACGCCAAACTTAACACGTTTCTAATCCACACAGTGTTTACAGCTTTGGGTTCTCATCCCTCTCCTTCTTCCAAGAGACCAAGGAGAATGGAGTGTTTGAGCAATATCCAGGCCACATGACCATCTTTCTCAGTTCTTAACTCACCTTTTCCTCTCTCAAGCACAACTTTAATGTTTCCATGAGTGTCCGTGGCTATGATAAAGAATACGTGTTATGTGAGGTAATCAGGGCCTGCGTCTTCCATAAACCAGTTGCCAAAGACTCTTTACAGATAGGTAATGGTAGGCCCATATGTTTTACTTACCTATTGCTGCTTAGTGACTTTCAATCCCACTCAGTGTATGATTTGCTCATAATTTTGTAATTTGAGGAAGGTTTGGCTGGGGCAGCACATCTCCACTCCACGTGGCATTGGCCAAACCAGCTCAAGCAGCGAGACCCGGCAAGATGGGTTTGCTTTGGTTCATAGGTCTAGGGCCTGGGTTCTTGCTGTTGCGTTGGCTCCCCAATTTCCCTCCATGTGATCGTATCATGTGCTTGCCTTTAGCTTCCTCACAGCAGGGTGATTTTCAAGATAGATTTTTTTGTCAGGATAGTTGGACTGTAGGCCCAGTGACAAAATCCCTTAAAGGGATTAAATTGAATGCACAATTTAATACGTGACTGCCAAATATCCCCCAGAGCACACAAGTTGAAACCACAAGACTTCTCCCTAGGAGAGGTTCCTTGTAGCTTTTGATTGTCTTCTAAGTCCCCTTTCCTTTCCACAATAATGTCTGGGTTGCTTTATCAATCATCTTCTTTCTTTTTATGTAGCACTATCTCTGGCTGTTTAGTCCAAGCCAATGCAGTTCCTTCCCAAAGTTACTGGGTTTCCCTTGCACTGGATTACATGATGCATTCAATTTTATGAAAGCCATGTCCCCACATCTCTTTGAAATGGGTCCCTCTCTGTTTTAGGCTGCAGTTCAGCCTATTTAGGCTGTAGCACAGCCTTCTGGAGACTCTTAGAAAACCTTTTGTGTACACGAGACTGTCTACAAGGCACTGGATTACATTCTTTTGTGATCTTAGTACAGGGCATGAAAGCTATCTTCTTGATCTGATCCAACGCAGAAGCCCTGCTCATGCCATTCCTATTATGGGACATTATTTTTTGGCAAGAAAGACTTGGGGTTGAAAAATAGGTTTTGTTAGGCAGATAGGCAGGAATGAGATGTCCATTGACGCATGCCCAGGAGAACCAAGCATAGAACAAAAGCCTAGGTTTTCCCGCTGGTGGGTACGGATGGGCGTTAAACCTGGATCAGCCCACCTGGGCCAGGTGATTGCAATTCAGCCAATGGGATCGACCTGGGGTCATTCACCATGCCTCCCCCCGGGAATCCTTGAAAAGGCAGGAGCGAGGGGGAGAAAGGAAAAACTGGGGACAGGAACTGGGGAGGGAACGTGAGAAAGAACATGAGACAGGTGTTTTTTTGCAGGAAAACTTAGGAGAGAGATCTTTGCGTGACCTCGAGCAGTCTCTGCCAGGCTACATGGTGGGGAGGAATCCTAGGGGTGCCGCGTAAAACCTGAAACTTCTTTTAACTTTCATTAAACTCACTTGGATCACGAGCCAGGCTTTGGCGTGAATTCTTTCTCATGCAGAGCCAAGAACTGAGATGTAACTCTAGCCCGGAGAGAGATCTTACAGTTCATATTTAAGTCCAGCAAGTCCCTGCTCCTTCATAGTTCATATTTTCTGCTAAAAAAAGCACACAACTAAACCCCAAACAGAAGTAACTTCTTTAGCTTTTCTTTACCCTTCTGTAGTTTATAATTATTTGTCTGTTGCCTCCATTGTTAATGACGCTGAGAGTTCAGATTCTAGATAAAGCAGAAGAATGTCACTGCCACCCAAAATAGTTGTTCTTAGTGTTAGTTGGTGCCCAATCAATCCCTGCCCATCCACTCACTTGCTGCCATTGAGTCAATTCTGACTCATGGCAGCAGAGTATACTTGCCCTGGTAGGTTTCTGAGACTATACATCTGTACAGTAGAAAGCTTCAGCTTTCTCTCTCAGAGCAGCTGGTAGTATTGAACTGCTGACCTTATGGCTAGCAGGACAATATGTTACCAGGGATCCTTTTCAAGACTGTGCCCTTTCAGAAACAGATCACCAGGCCTGCTTTCCTAGGAACCGGTGGGTGGGTTTGATGCATCAACCTTTTGGTTAATATGCAAGTGCTTAACAAATGGGCTTTATCCTGGTTTGGAAAACCTAAGTCACTGGTCTTTTGCCTAAAGAGTCACTTTCAATGGCCCTGGCTTGTTTCATGGGAAGGGCCAGTTCAGGGGCTCCCGGACAGATGGTGGGGTAGGATCCTTATTTAGTAGGGCCATATTGGGTGGGGTGGCAGGGAAGTGTGTGTGTGCTGTATGTGTGTGTAATCTGCATCTTTAACAAATGCCCCCCCCCACTCAAATGAGAAACACTGGCCCCAATTGTCCTCTGCCTCTCTTGTTGCTGCCTTTTTTGGGGATTTTTCTGGCTTTTAGCAGCCCTGGAGGCCCCTCCTATCTAGGCAGGAAAAGGAGCCAATAAATAAGTTCACACTAAGGTGCTAGAGAGTGATAACAGCTAATCCCTTCCAAGGGCAATTGCTCTCAGAAAGAAAGGAAAAAAAAAAGAGAGAGCGAGAGCTCAGGGGGTTGGGGGGAGCAATTTAACTCCAATGAATAGTGTCTCCTGGAAGAGTCCTACACTTTGTCGCTGCAATGGGAGTCATATATGAACATGTGTGTGTGTGAAACCCCTCGCATCAGTCTCTTCTGCTTTTGTGTAAATTGGACTTTAAACACATTCTCTAGGAAGTGTTTGAATGCCTCTGTTTATGGAAGCTTCTTGACAGAAGGGGGATTTTTGTCTCTTTTGTTCAGTGAGAGAGCCCCAAGGTCTGGCATTTAATAAGTAAGTAGCAAGCTGGTTGAATGAATGAGTGAATGAGTGAGTGAGGTAAAGAAGCCTTCAGCAGCCTTCCAGGTCGAGACTGGCCCCCTCAGAAGCCTGGCTCTTGTCTACAGTGAGGTACACCTCTCCTCCTTCCCATTTCATGCTTCCCCGTGGTCTGCCTGGAATTGAGCTGAAAAATGATTTTTCATGCATGTCATCCTCATTATATCATTATCCCTCACAGCAAAGCTCTCTGACCACCCTGAAGACCTGTATTTAATGTGAGGAAAGGTGATTTAATGGAGTGGAGAGCGCAGCATAAAACAGAAAACCCTTTCAGAATAGCAGAGCAGGCTGTCCCTCCAAGGGGAAAGGGACAAAAAGGGAAAAGAAAAGAAAAATGGCGAGGGAGGGGGGGGCAACTCTCACTCTCCTAATAGGTTGAAATAAGAAGTCATTTTGGTCAACTTCATCAGAAGACAAACCTGAAAGGGGCCCCTTGCCCTCCCCGCCAGCGCATAACTGACTTACCATGCATTTTACCATGGAGCTGATTATGCGCTGAGTTGTGGCAGACGGGGAGAGTTTATTGACATATGGTCTCCCTTCACACCTTTTGTTACAGCCAGACATCAGGGACTGAGCTGCAGGATATTAAAGGATTTGGAAGCGTTATCAAGGAATGGTACATATTTATCAAAACCAGGGTGATATTACAAAGCTGGGTTGCTGCTACACCTGGGTGTGTTATGTGATTACAAATAATGACAATGCATCCTCTTGATGGATTTTGCACCTGGGCGAATACTGAGCAGGTCTGCTGGACCACCCTTGGTCGAGAATTCACACCTAACAACCCCTTTGGTCTCAGAAGAAAATTGTGGCTGCTAGCTCACACTTGGAATCCAGGTAGGGCAATGTTTAAGCACTTCACTGTTAACCGAAAGAGCAACACTTGGAATTCACCAGCTATCCCGAGTGAGAAAGATGTGACCATGTGCTGCCACAAAGATTACAGCCTTGGAAACCTTCCGGGAGGTTCTTTCCTGGCCTACAGGTTTGCTCGAGTCAGAATTGACTTGACTTCCATGGCATTGAGCTGTTTTGAGTTTTGGATGGCTGAATTGGAGACTTCAGGATTGCAGGAAGATTTGAGAACAGCCTGAAATATGCAGGCGACCAGCCTTGCTTGCTGCAAGGGAAGAGGAGTTGAAGCACTTACTGATGAAGTTCAAAGATGATAGTCTTCAGTATGGATTACAACTCGAGGTTAAAAGAACAAGAATCCTCACCACTGAACCAATAAGCAACATGATAAACAGAGAAAAGATTTAAATGATGAAGCATTTCATCTTACTTGGACCCATCCACAACCAACGCTCATAGAAATATCTGTAAAGAAATCACTGGATAAATTGCTTTCAGTGAATTTGCTGCAAAAGGCCTTTTAAACATTTTTTTGAACCAAGGTGACTTTGTCACCTTAAAAACTCAGGAGTATCCTATCCCAAGGCATGATTATTTTCATGTGGAAGCTGGAAAATGCATAAGGAAGTCCCACGAGAAGAATTGATGCATTTGAAATATGGTCCTGGTGAGGAATATTGAATACACCAAGGAACTTCTAGGAGAACAAACAAATCTATGTTGAAAGAACTACAGCCAGATTGATTCTTAGAAGCGAGGATGGTGACATTTGGCTTCATGTACTTTGGGTGTTATCAGGAGGGACCAGTCCCTGGAGTTGGGCAGCATGCTTGGTCAAGCCAAAAGGAGGACAAACCTCCACAAGATGAGTTGAATGTAGGAATGGCTGTGAGAAATGCGCAGGGCAGCGTGTTGTTTTGTTCTGCTGTACATAGAGTGGCCATGAGTTGGAACCAAATTGACAGCACCTGGTTACGCAATGGACTAATGGCAAGATCAACCATTCAAAACCACCAGCCACTCCTCAAGAGAAAGATGAGGCTTTTTTACTCCTGTAAAGAGTCACAGTGTGAGAAAGTCACAGGGGGAATTCCACCCTGTCATATAGGGTCACTGTGAATCGGCATCGACTCTACGGACGTGAACGGCAACAACAACAACAAACGCACTAATCGTGGCTGGGTACATGTGCAGACACCCATCCACTCGCACTGGAGCTAAGTTAGTGGTTTCAGCAGGAAGCTTACCTCGGTGGTTTCCAGAACTCCCCTGGGCTGAACCAATTTACACCAGATCTTTCAAATATCCCTGGTACCCCGGGCATCTCTCATTTCCCAGAGTTGGTTGCATGACTTAAGGCTTGATGATCATGGGGCCACATGAAGGACGCCTATGTGCTCCAACCACTGCCTTCCTAGAGAGTGCTGTGGACAATTGCCTTCAAGTCAGCCAGCTCCTGACTCATGCGGACTCCATGTGCAACAGAACTCAATGCCCACTGGTCCTGCCCCATTCCTTCAATGGGTTGTAGATTTGACCCCTTGTCAGCTGGGGGGTTTTCAGTGGCTGATGGCTTGAAGGAGTTCACCAGGCCTTTCCTCCTAGTCTGTCTGTAGGCAGAAAACATCGCTAAAATCTGTTCAGCATCATAGCAATATGCCAGCCTCCACTAGCAGTTAGGTGGTAGCTGTAACAGGAGGCGCACTGGCCAAGAATCAAACCCAAATTTCCTGCATGGCTAGTGAGAATTCTGCCATGGAACCACCATTTCCTCTCTCCTGGTTTCTAGTGTTTATGTATATAAAATTTCAGTACCTTCTAACAAGCAGTAAGTAAGACTGCACCACGGGTCACCTCTATTTAGCTCTCCCCCAAATTTTTCCACATGAATTATAAAGTGTGTGACAGGTGTAATATGTTTCTCTTTTTAAAAATTGCTGGGTGAACTTAAAACAGCACAAGGAAGTGCCAGCATAGCAAAATGATACCCACCTGCTTATTTACCTTAAGAGAAGAAAAGTCGTGAATGCATTCACTCAGGTGAAAATATCATTCATGGAAAGAAGTGCCTAATGGTCACCAGGACCCATGGTTAATCCAGGCGTGGTCATCTGATTCCAATCGATCAGACCTAGCTATAAATCACTTATATGTCTGGGTAATTAAAAGCAAATATAAATTTTCAAAAAAAATAACGTTGCATGGGATAGAAAGAGAATACATAACAACGTCAGACATAAATATGCCTCAAGACAAACTCACTGTGCACATCCAGAATACATAATGGCTCTTGCTAAGATGCGTTTCCCACTAGACCCTACCCCAAGCCAGTAAAAGCCAGAAACTCTACAGTAAACTGTGGATTGTACTACTCTGAAATGGGAGCTGTGTCTCTAGACCGAATTTGGGGCTGTTCGTGCTGAGGACTCACCAATACCTGCTGCAGTGACAACAGTCCAGGTGAGAATAAGGAAATCTGGATGACAGCCAGGATATAGGAGCACTGAGACCTCAAATTGCTTCTAGGCGAGCATGGCCTAATGGGCTTCCATTTCTGCACCTCTGGCAGGAGGAGTTTGTTCTGGAAAGTAATGGTTTCTAAGGAAGTATTTCTTAAACTTTCACATGCATGCACTTACCCAGGTTCCCGGAAATCGGGCTGGGGGGCAGATTCTGATTTTGTGGGTTCAGGGTGGGGTCTAGGATCCAGCAGTTCTAGAGGCCCTGGTACTCTTGGGCTGTTAAGCACAAGGACAGTAGTCCTAAACCACCAGCCACTCCTTGGGAGAAATATGAGGCTGTAGACTCCGGGCAAGAGTGACAGTCTGGGAAACACACAAGGGCAGTTCTACCCTGTCCTGTAGGGTCACTATGAGTCAGCATCAACTCGATGGCATTAGCATGGGAGAAGCTAATGCTGATGTTGCTGGTTCCTTGACCTATCATACTTTGAGTGGCGAAGTCCCAAGGGCCTTCCCGGATGTGATGGCCAAAAACAGTAGTGTTCACCCTTGGTCATACTTTGGAATCCCTTAGGAGCTTTCAAGCCTCCCATTGGCCTGGCCCCATCCCAGACCATTGAAGCAAGGCTTAGTGGAAGCAGGATTCAGGTCACGGTCAGTGAGAAAGCCCCCTTGGCAATGCCAACGTACAGCCAGTGCAGAGTCGAACTGGTCGACGACTCCACATGGTTCCATATACTTTGGTGAAGCCAGCTGTTTGGGCAAGGTTTTCAGCGTTACCACCCATGTAGACTTGTTGGTGATAGTGCATTAAATAGAGCACATGCAGTGCATTGCATGAGTGGCCTATGTCATGCAACCACATCAGGGGGATGTTGAGCCAATTTCTCTGGGAAACCAAGGGTGTTGGCTCCATCATGAACGTTGGCAGGGTAATGGACTGACACAGAGGAAACTCATTCTCTTTGTGGCGGTGTACTAATGGGTTCTTCACAGAAGGCCAAGTCCATGGCTTCAGATGCAGATGCTCAAGGGGCTGAGGGAGCAGGTCAAATCCTAAGTCCGAGGTGGGTGTTTGCATATTTACATGCCCTCACTGCCATCAAGTCCATTCCAACTCACAGGCCCATAGGACTGAGTAAAATGGCCCCCATGGGTTTCTGAGACTGTGATTCTTTAGAGGAGTAGAAAATCTCCTCTTTCTCCAGAGGAGCGGTTGGCCATTCAAACTGCTGACCTTGAGATTAACAGTCCAACTCCTGACCACTCTTGCCGTCAGAATTCTATTTATATACACAAGTATATATATATATATCCTTTCCCAAAAGAACTCCACATTTTCAAATCATTCTTGACACTCATGGTCTTTTTTCCTTTATAGCCATGCCTTTGGTTGAAACACAGATATAAGAGAAATATTTATCTACTTATAGGGGTACAAAAGGAGCTTTGGTGGCATAGTGTTTGCATGTTGGGCTGCTAACACCAAAGTCAGCACTTTGAAACCACCAGCCACTCCGTGGGAAGAAGAGTCTGTCTACTCCTATAAAGAGTTACAGTCTCAGAAACTCACAGGGACAGATCTACTCTGCCTCATAGGGTCACTATGAGTCAGCATCACCTCCCTGGCAGTGAGGTAGATTTTGGTTTCATAGAGATACAAGTCAGTCCTGAGCTGCTAAAGACAAGGTTGGCAGTTTGAACCCACCAGCTGCAGAGAAAGAGGAGGCTTTCTATTCCCATAAGGCGCTATAGTTTCAGAAATACCCACAGGGGAAATTTTAACCTCTCCTGTAGGATCAATATGAGTCAGAATCGACTTATCGGTGGTGAGCAAGTGGAGGGGACCCTAAACAGGTTCCGGTGGACCTTAAGCGTTCTACTCATTGTGCATGCTCTGTAAAATGTAAACCAAGATTTTACTTTTGCAAACATTATTTTTTCTAAACACATTAACTGTGAAACTATACTCGCATGCGGGTCTTTGAACCTGGTCAGTGGTCTGGGGAAGTGAAGGGCCCTGACATCCTTTGTTGTTGTTAGTGCTGTCCAATCATTCTGACATCACAGGGACCTTCTTTGCAACACAAGGCAGCACTGCCCGGTCCTTTGCCAGCCTCAGGGGTAGTATGTTGGAGCCCATGGTTTCAGCTACCGTGTCCTCCAGTTCACCAAGGAGTTTCCTCTTTGTGCTGCTTACTAAACCCGTTTCTGAGGAGTCCATTCCAACTCACAGTGACGCCGTGTGGGTCAGCACCACGGGACCCCACAGAGCTTTCAAAGGCTGGTCGTTCAGAAGTCAATCAGCAGGCCTTTCTTCTGAGGGGCCTTGGATTTGAACCGCAAACCTTTTAATCAGCAGTGGTTGAGCGTGCTAACTGTTCACATTACCCGGGGACACCCAACCCTTCTTACCCTCATCGCTTCATAGGTGATCCATCTCCAATCCAAGAGGGCAGAGAAGATAGATAATACAGCCTGAGCTGCGTATGTCAGGTCCAAACTTTTCAGTGTCATGGAACAAATAGCCAAAAACCTTGATTCCAAAGAAATGAGTAGCGGTGCACTCTTGGGAACTTGCGCTGTGACAGCAGCCACCAGGAAGACCCCGGTAGTCCAGAGCCTTGCCACCCCAAATATGGTCACAGACTAGCAACATCAGGAGCTTGTTAGAAGTGCAAATTCTCAAGCCCTACACAAGGTCCACTGAACCAGCGTGTGCAATTTACCAAGACCACCAACGGATCGGGGTACCTGTGAAAACCAAACCAAACCCATACTCACTGCTGTCCAGTCGAGTCAGACTCAGAGCAGCCCTATGGGCCAGGGTAGAGCTACCACTGTGCATTCCCAAGACTGTAATTCTTTAAAGGAGCAGACAGCTTGTTGTTCTCCTTCAGAATGCCTGCTAATTTAGAACTGCTAGTTTGGTGGTTAGCAGCCCACTGCCTAACCGCTAGGCCACCAGGGCTCCTTTTGTGCTTGTGAGAGGTCGAGCAAATACCATTAGCAACTAGAGAAGAACCTGGAAGAAGAAGAGCAGGGTGGGAACTGTGAGTCAATTTGGTCATTAGCACATTTCTGTGTTCACTTACTCTGTTCCTTCCCTTGTGTATTCAGTCAACAATTCTTCTTTGAACATCACCTCTGAGCCAGGATCTGTGATATGCTAATTAAGCTGGTTTAGGAAAGGGGTCTGCCTAAGTGACTCCTGCTTCCTGGCTTTTCCTGCTTCCAGATCCCCTCTCTTTACTTCCTTCCACATTAGAAGCACATCCTTACATGTGCAGCTGATCCCTAGTTCAGGACCGGAAGTTACGTGTTGGCATGCATGCATGCTCATAGCTCGCTCAGTGGGAGTGCAAAAAGTCAATTCCTTCAAGAGCCTAGCACAGTCTGTAAGGTTGGGATGGTGTTAAAAGTGGTGGGGTTGGTGTTAGTTCCCGTTGAGGCCATTCTGCACAGGATGCCTTCATGTGACAGAGTAGAAATGTCCCCATTGGGTTTCCTAGTCTGTCATCGTTACCAAAGGAGCCCCGGGGGGTACTTTAAGGGAAGTGTTGGACTGTCAACTGCAAAGTCAGGGGTTCACACATACCAGCTGCTCCGCAGGAGACAGATGAGGCCCTCTGCTCCCATGAAGATTTATAGCCTCAGAATCCCATGATTGGGTCGCTATGAGCCAGGGTTGGTTCCATGACAGACCCAAAGCCCACTTTCTGTCGAGTTGATTCCAACTCATGGTGATCTTATATACTTGTTGTTGTTGCTGTCGGGTGCCATTGAGTGGTTTCTGACCCAAAGTGACCCTATGCACAACAGAACCAAACACTTCCAGGTCCTGCACCATCATCACATTTGTTCTCTGCCTGAGTTCATTGATGCAGCCACGGTGTCAATCCAGCTCGTTGAGGGCCTTCCTCTTTTGTGCTGCCCCTCCACTTTACCAAGCAGGATGTCCTTCTCCAGGCGATATGTCCAACATATTTGGGAGGCAAAATCTTGCCATATATGCTGTCAAGGGCACTCTGGCCTGACTTCTTCCAAGACAGATTAGGTTGTTCGTTTAGTAGTCCATGGCAGGGTAGAATTTTCCCTATAGGTTTCTGAGATATTATGTCTCTATAGGAAGAGATAGCTTCATCTTTCTCCCACAGTGAAGCTGGTGGGTTAGAACTGTTGACTTTGCATTTAGTAGCTCTGTGAGTAGCCCGCCATGTCACCAGAGGTCCTTTGCGTTTGATGGCAGTGGGGTGGAATGTTTACAATGGCAAGACCTTTTTCTCATGCATTGCTACTGACCGCGGTCTAAAGCCCAAGTGCTTAGCCATTGGGCCACCAGGATTCTTCGTGGTAAGGATGTGTTCCTGCCAAAGTTCATGAACACTACACAGCAGTGGGGTTTTGGAACTGCTAGGTAGTTTAGCTTAGGGACTGAGGCATCCATTACGCATGGTCAGCAGTCTGAGCCTTTGTCCCATGAACGAGTGGTACACTGCGCATGCTCAGAGGCTCAGGTTCCCAGCCAGGAAGGGGAGGTACACCTGGGTGTGTTCTGCACCTGAATTGGCCCAACAAGGCCAGGTGAATTCAGTTCAGCCAATGAGTTCAACCAGGGTCACCAGCACGCCCCACCTCTGGGAGTAATTTAAAAGGCAGGAGCACAGAGCAGACCTCGTGACTTTCAGGGAAGCTTCTAAGGAGATGCACATTTCTGAAGAGCCCTGCAGGTGCCTTTATAAACCTGAAACTTCTTGTAATTCTCATAAAACTCACTTGGATCACAAACTAGGCTTGGAGGTGAATGCTTTCTCGTGTGTAGCCAAGGAGCAAGGTATATCTCTATCCTGAGAGATCTCACAGAACCGTTGATTGCCCTGGCATGTTTTGGAGTCCTGATGGTGCCATGGTTATGCTTTGTGCAACAGTTTAAAACCACTAGCCACTCACAAGGGAAAGCTGGGGCTTTCTATTCCTATAAAGAGATACATCCTCAGTAACTCACAGGGGAATTCTACCCTGTCCTATAGGGTTGTTATGAGTCAGCATTGACTCAATGGCAGTGAGTGAGTGCCCTGGCAAGAATGCCTTGGGTATCTACATTGACTCTCAGTTTCTGGTTAGCTTTTCACCACTTCACCCCATGAACTTGAACTGCAGTGGATGAGGGTTGGGAGCTCTGGCTCTGGGGCTGCTTGCTTGAATTTTCACATCAGGGCCCTGCCCGTGATGGGACCTTTGACAGTTGGGCAAATGAGCTCAAGCCCGAGTTTCCTTTTCTGCAGCATAGACTGAGGAAGGAGATGTCTTCCTTCTTGTGTGCTAACTGACTTTTACCAGTTAGTATGAATTAGATCTTTCCACGAGGAAGATCAGGGAGAAGGGGGAAGGATGAAGCAACTTGGATAGAGGTGAAGGCAGCGTGAGGGGTCAGAGAGAGATGAAAGGACCACCATGTCACCTTTGACTACTCTTAGTGAGGCTGGCTTGGAGTGCAGGAGACGGGGAGAGTGAGGACACGGGCTAAAGGCAGTGCTCATTCATTACTTCCGGGCAGAGTTCAGCCTTTGGCATGCTTGTTGGATGCAGGCGCTGTGTTCATCCAATGAAACTTCAAAATTCTGTCCTGTCATTAACCCTTTGTCTCTCCTTTATTCACGATTTAGAACTTCTATTCTCCGGTTCTCTTTAGAGCCCCAGGAAATCCGAAGTCACAAGTCACTTCTGTTTACAGAGAGGCCCCCAGCATGCAAAGGCAGGAGGGTGTGTTAACAGCACACCGGTCCAGTGGCTGGTCACGCCCATGCAGTACATTCTCCATCCCTTAGCTCAACAAAAGGAAAATCACCAAAGAAAAAAATTTTTCTTTTTCATGGATATTTACTTTTTCAGTTCCCTCCCCCACCCATAATCTGTGTGAATTACAATAGAACACGCACACACACACATACACACAATTTTCTGCCAGAATATGTTACTCCAGTACATTCTACCTTCCTCCCTCACTGCCTCCTACCCTTTTTTCTCCTATCTACTTTCTTCCCATGACACCCAATGTACAGGTAGGGGAATTCAAAATAGACCCCAGTCTCAAATGTAGTTTAAAGCTCAATCACGCACTGCTATTGTGCCAGTTCTGACCCATAGTTACAGGATACAACTGTCCTTGTGGATTTGTGAAACAACAATTCTTTGTGGGAGTTGAAAGCTGCCCTTTCTACAGGAATGCAGCAGGTGCGTTTGAACTGCCAACCCTGCAGTTAACAGGCCAATATGAAGGGATTTTGCCACTTTGCCACCAAGGATCCTAAAGGTAGCATGAGGAGAACATTTATTAAATCTTCCATGGTACACAGGCAAGGGGGAGACCTGAACTACAGCTCTCGGGATTCTTGGTGCCTCGCAGTGGACAGGTCCAGCCGCATCGGATCCAGGCTTCCCAAGATTTGCAGAACCACCAGCATAGTCTTTGCTCCTCTCCAGGATTCACAATTGCTTCCTGGTTGCTCAGGTATATAGGAGTTTAGTGGTTCTCTAATGCAATCATCCCATTTTGCAAAGAAGATGCTGATGCCCAGACCGGGGAGAAGATTATCTGAGGCCACTGAGAAGGACACCATCACCTCAAGTCCTTCTGACCCCCCACAAGTTTCTGCCAACAGCAATGAGCTCTGGGTTACCTACTCAGTCTTTTGAAGCCTTAGCCAGCTGATGCAGCTTCCAGTTGGATTGATCAGGGTATGTGACCCAGAGCTCCTTAGAACGCGCCCCGCCCCCAAATGCAAATTTACTGCCATAGAGTTGATACTGATTCATAATGACACTATAAGACAGGGTAGAACTTCCCCTGTAGGTTTCTGAGACTAACTTTCAGCCTTTCTCCTGAGAAGTGGCTGGTTGTGTGGTGGTTTAGATCTTGCAGTTAGCAGCCTTTTAGTATGAGAGGTAGGGTCACATTTCTGTTCTGATTATGCTCCATTTTCTGAGATGCCAGTGCCGAGGCTCCCCCCTGCAGGTAGCAGTGAGATTTTTCTCACTAAACTGAGCTGAATGGGAAACTTGGGGCAAGTAGTGCATCGCAGCCAAGGAAGATCTCATTGACAGTGCAGTACTTGAATAAGGCAGGAAGACACAGGAGTGGCCATCTGGCGGTGGGGAAAGTGTTCCAGGTAGGAGACAGACAGTGCAAAAGGCCTTGTGATTGGGTTCTCCAAGCTTCTTCCTGGTACAACAAGGAGACCAATGTGAGTGGGGCATGACACTCTGTGTAATGAGGAAAGATGATCAGTGTGTGGGCCTCCTGTATGATTGAGAAGCCAAGGGGAATTTTTAAACCCTAAGCCAGATCAATGCTCAAGGAAGCATCAGTCAAGACATCAAACGACACGTTGCATTGGCTAAATGTGCTACAACAGATCTCTTAAAAAGACTGAAGATCAAGGATGTTACTTTGAGGACACTGCCTGATCTTGTGCCAAATCTCGCCATGGTTGTTAGGTTGGAGTCCATTGTTGCAGCCATGGTGTCAGCCCATCTCCTTGATGGTCAGTCTCTTTTCTTGAGGACCTTCAGTTTTACCGAGCATGATGTCCCTTTCCATGGACTGGTCTTTCCTGATAAAATGTAGTAGCTACCAGATTGGTGTCATGCCTTTAGAACAGTGGTTCTCAACCTTCCTAATGTTGTGACACTTTCATATATTTTCTCATGTGTGGTGCTCCCCCCCAAAAATAAAATTATTTTTGTTGCTACTTCATAACTATAATATTGCTACTGTGATGAATCGGATGACCCCTGTGAAAGCATTGTTCGACCCACCCCCCATGGGGGTCGCGACTCACAGGTTGAGAATCACTGCTCTGGAACATTTTCATCATAGAAGAGAGTTCGGTTGCACAGCTCTGAGTTAGAGGGTGAGACGGGTTATTTGACATTCATTTGCTGATGTGTTTGCAAACCCAGTGGAAACACTCGGGAATGAGCATCTTCTTTAGCCATTTTCCTGGATCATTCAAATGCCATCTCCCCTGTGAATGCCTCACTCCATCCTTGGCTTTCCATACTTGCCATATGAAAATGGGATAATATTCAATACTTAGCATTATATATAACCCAGTATTTGGTAGTCTGCCTCAAACAGATGCGAGTCTCTCTCTTTTTCTACTAATATTTAATTTTGATATGTGAAAACATACAAAGCAAAATCTGTTCCATTTCAACCCTTTCTGGACACAATGTTCAGTGACATTGGTCACACTCTTCATATTGAATTAACATTCTTGTTCTTTCTATTCTATTCTATTCCTTTCTTTTTACTTAATCTCTCTGCCACAACCCTCTCACATATATATTTTGAATTATCTGTAGCCCATTTAGTTTTGTGCTGATTTTTTAAAGACTGCAATACTCAAGGATGCAATCCTTTAAGAGCTAAATTGTTATTTAGTTTAAAGATGACTTCAGGGGACAGTTTCAATTCAAGGTTTGAAGAGTAACTCAGGGTCATAGTCTCTGGGACTCTTCCAGTTAAGTAAGTCTAGATAATTAAAGAATTTTAAATTATGTTCCACAAGGTTCTCCCTTTCTATCAGCATCCTTAGGAATCATGGTGCTATGGTGCCTGCTAACCTCAAAGTCAATAGTTGAAACCACCAGCCACTCTGCAGGGGAAAGAAAAGGCTTTCTGTTTCCTTAAAGAATAGCAAGCGAGGAAACCACAGGGGGTGTTCTATACTGAGTCAAAATTGACTCTGTGGCAGTGAGTTTATGTTGTTATCGAAAAAAGAACACATTTTAATGGGGGCTCTGACAGATAATATAACAATCCATAAATCAATTAGATCAAGCGAGTTTGTACATATGCTGTCTCCATCATTTTCTAAACACTATCATTCTACTTGACCCCTTTGGTATCAGCTCCTGTTTTTCCCTCTTTCCTCAACCCTCACACCCTTACTAAATTATATATAAATTAATATCTTTATACACACCGTCTTCTGTGTCCCTCTACTCATATTTCTGTTATTCGGCCCCTAGGCTGTGTGTGTGTGTGTTCCATTGTTATCAGTTCCCTTTTCCTCCCCTTCCCTACACAGTCACCCTGTGCCCTCATAGTATCTGAGTCAGTTCGAGTTGACTAGAGAAGCACTTTCATAAACACTCATGTGTCTTAAAAAAGCTTTATATAGAAGAATAATTTTATATTAAGAAAACATCCCAGCCCAGTTCAGACCACGTCCATAAGTATGAAATTAACCCATATATCCAATAACAGTGTGTACATTTTTTTCAGACTTATGCAACACATGCAATGACACCAAGTGCTGGAAGATCACAGGGCAGTCGGTGGAATGTCTTATGGACCCAGTGGAGGTGGAAAGTGGCATGGGTCTCCACATGACTCCTCCTGTTCAAGGCTCTGGCTCCCGTCAATGTAGATCCATGTATCTTGTCAGCAGGAATATCAAGTCATGGATGTCTCTAACCCCCAGGAAAGAATACAGGAGTTGCCAGAATCCTCAAGAGAAGGCCATGCCCACATTGAGACCTCACTGGCTATGGCCTGAGTGACAGCCTGGACTCCACCCCTATGCAAGATGATGGGAGATTAAAAAGCTACCACAGTATCGCTACTCCCATTACTGTTCCTGAGGATTTTATCTGTCCTGGATTCCGTGCGTGGTTGCTATTTTTTATTATTTTACTTTCAGCATCTATCTGTGGTGTCCCTGATCTGAATGCCCTGATGCAGTATCTGTGAGTCTCCTGTGAGCAGGGACTGTGTTCTCTACATCTGGGTCGTCTTAAAGCTTTGCAAAATGTTGTCATTTGAATAACACTCAATACATATTTGTTGAAGGAATGGCATTGCAGGTGACAGTCAGTACCTATTCTCCCATCAGTTATATGGTTGGCGGTCTTTTTACCTCTCAGACATATAGCTGAATCATTACAATGTGAGGGTCTGAGCCTGGTTATATTATTGGGACATGTAGTCAAAAGACAAAATATGTTTGCCTAAAGCACCTTTTGAGTATGATGTTTCAATAAAATAAATTGGACAGATCCTGGCAGCAGACATGTTTCAGCCGCTCACAAGGTATGTGGCTTTGGGTAGTGTACCCTAAGCTCTGAATTCAAGGTAAGTAGTTTCAATGGTCAATATGCATGTGAGAGCTGGACAGTGAGTAAGGAAAACTGAAGAAGAATCAATGCATGTGAATGATGTGCAAACAACACCGAAAGTCGTCTGGGCTGTCAGAAGAACAAGCAAATCCCTCTTGGAGGAAGCACGGCCAGAATGCCCCTTAGAAGTGAGGATGGCAAGTCTTCATCTCACATCCATTGGACATGCTATCAGGAGAGACTGGTTCTTAAAGGACATAATGCTTGTTAAAGTACAGGGGCAGCAAGAGGGAAGAAGACCCTTGATAAGATGGATGTCCACAGTGGCTACAGCAATGGGCTCAACATGGACCAACGACTGTGGTGATGACACAAGAGCAGGCAGGGTTTCATTCCGTTGTACAGTTCCGGTCTCTGGTACAAAGGAAAATAAGTTGCCCTATACTGTGGGGTCGAGGCTATTGTGCCTGCTGTGTATTTTGTCCTAAGGACTTGCAGTGTTGTTCTTTATACAGTGTTGTTGTTATTAGCTGCTTTTCGGTCCATTTTGACTCATAGCGACCCCCATGCATTTCAGAGTAGAACTGTTCCATAGGGTTTTTAAGGCTGTGACCTTTCGGAAGCAGATTTTCAGGCCTACCTTCCTTAGGCACCTCTTGGATTCTGGGTGGGATTTAACTGCCGACCTCCTGGGTGCTAGTCAAACACTACCCAGGGAGTCCTCCCACTGAATAGTGTGAGTGTATTCCCACCTAGGGTGCTCCTCTTCCAGTACTTGTTTGGACGGTATTCTCTTTTGATCCATAGGGTTCCATGGACTCATTTTCAGTAGTACATCATCAGATCTTTCTTCCCAGTGTGTCCTAGCTTGGATGCTCTGGTGAAGCGTGTCCAGAGTGGCTTGCTCTGGTTATAATCATAGCTGGTGACACCACTTACAACAATCACAGCTAGAGACAAATGACAACATGATGACAAACTGACAGATGGGTGGCAGCCTAGGGAAGGAATGATCAACACAACACAACCTGAGTGGAAATCGAGCTATGGAGTCTCTGAGAGTCCAGGCTCTTCGTCCTGGCACAGCCTGGGGCAGGGCCTGGAGCCAGGAACTGTGGCTGCTGGGGTGAGGACCCCCAGCTTCCCCACCTGGCATTCCCTCCCCAAACACAGCTGGCAGCCTGTGGGAATTGTCTTTCCCCTTGCACATGACAGCACTGACGAGCATAACGCAACCCTGCTGGTGGTTAATGACTGGTGACATTATGAGGCCGCTGCCCACCTTTGGTTGAGGGAATTTGCCAATGCTCGGAAGTTGTTGGGCTCTAACGAAATGCAACCCCTGCAAGCAAGCACCGAGTCAAGTGCACGAGGTGTGGGGCACTCTGACATCCCCGCGTGACCGTGAAAAGCAGGCTGCGGAGCAGTGGTGGCTGCTGAGGCTCCTTTCTCCTGGCAATACTGGCGTGCTGAAATGGCGGGCTGATTTGCCATGGAAAGCAGGGTTTCATGGGAACTTGAGGATTAAGAATCCACATGCCTGCAATTAATATTGTATGTTCATCGTATAATTTACTTTGAAAGGGAGACGACACAGTTCTCCGAATTTTTGGGTGAAGTAAACCACTTTTCCAAAGGAGTAAGTGGATTCCTGTGTGTATAAATCATGCCCACCACTTGGGAGTGCAGAGGAGGATATGGGAGGATGGTAAAGAAGAGCAGCAGGAGAGGACCTGAAGACCTCCTGTTTCCTCAGGGTCAGGGGCCAGGCAAAACCAATGTCCCTGGAACACCACTGTCTCTCTGGAATGGTATTAGTACAGCTTGTTCTTTGCATACTGTACTGAGTTCATTCTGACTCGCAGCGCCCCTGTAGGGAAGAATAAACATGCCCCAATGAGTTTCTGAGACTATAATTCTTTACTCAAATAGAAAGCCCCATCTTTTTTCCATGGAGGAACTGGTGGATTCAGAACTGCTGACCTCGTGGTTAGCAGGCCAACACCGAACCTACTATACCACCAGGACATTTCTGTTTAGCCTAGAGACTTTCAAATGGATAGAACAAGACCCATCCCAACCCTGTTCACAGCTATCAACCCCCCTTTCTTTGAAGTCCCCACTACGTTCTGTGAAGTTCACCACTTTCTGTGTGTGTGTGTGTGTGTGTGTGTGTGTGTGTGTGTGTGAGAGAGAGAGAGAGAGAGTTATAAAAACAGGAACTTTGACCTCCTTTTAGAACTCTTGCAATTCCAGGGCTTGCTCAACAAAGCACGAATCCCCAGTGTCTTCAACCTGACTTGTCCCATGTGGAAATACACATTGGGGTTCCAGACGCACTGAGCTAATGAGTGAGTGGACACTACTGTGCTATCTAAACAAACCCTGTGTGACAGGGCTGCACCTGCCTTACTTAATTGAATGACCAGGACCGTTTTCTAAAATAGGTAATATCAACTTAATCTCCCTGCCATCGAGTCACTGCTGATGCATAGCGACCTTGTAGGACAGGGGAGAATTGCCCCCATGAGTTTCTGAGCCTGTAACTCTTGACAGGAGTAGAAAGCCTCATCTTTCCCTCACTGAGTGCTGCTGTTTTCGAACTGCTGAGTTTAAGGTTAGGGACACAATGTGTAACCCACTACACCACCAGGAGATGCTTGTGTCAACTTTCTATATACGAAAATGAAATGTCGCCAGGTCCGATGCCATCTTCATGGTCACTGCTGTATGTGAGTCCAAAGTTGTGGGCCAATACATCTCAAGGAGAATCGCCTGCATATCCAATGACACATCCCCGCACCAAACCCGATTTCCTTTTCTACTGATCAGCCTTGCTTAATGACTCGGCCAAAGTGAGCAAGCATAAATCCTCCCAGCCTCCCTTGCCAGGCACAGTGTGGTTTCCGAGAGCAGTGTTTCTTCTACAATGGGAGTGCTCATGCTTTTGCCACACTCGGCAGATTCTATGAATATTTGGACTTTTTTTAAAACTTATTTGATCATAGAGCATGTTTCCCTTTTCCCTTTGTATGAGATGACAAAATTTCACTCACTTCCTAGTCATCCAAGGAAAGTAAACTTCCCTGCCCTGCCAGTGAAGGGCTTGGCCAATAGAATAAAAGTGGAAGGAGTTGTGTGCCACTCTAGATCAGAGGTTTTAAGAGAAATGGTCCTTTTGTTGCTTACCTATCCTTCAAGAGGCAGGAACCCTGGTAATATAGTGGTTATGTGTTGGGCTCTTAACCTCATGGGTCACATGCATGCAAGTCTTTCAATTTCAAAACCTGATTGTTCCCCTGCACAAAGCTAACAGAGATAAGCAACAACTGCTTGTAGGCTGGAACGATTGCCCGAACATAGTGTACTTTGGGGATTTCTTACTGCCAGGAGAAATACAGGCGATGTGGCAGGTGACGGTCCTAGTATCTCTCAGCTGCCAATCAGAGGCAGGTTCTGAGCCTTCAGTCAGGGCCACTGGAGGAAGTGGCTCATGGTGCTGCTGCCATAGTCCATCCCAGGTCAAGCCCTCTGAGGTGCTGGGTTACAGAGTTTTGGATTGGCACTCAGTGAGGGCTGCTTCAAAGCTCTTTCCTTTCTTAAACTTGCTCCTGCAACCACATTCTTTCTGAAGGTCCTTGTCAGTAAGCCGAAATCCCAACCAATTTGCTAAGTCAGGACAAAACAAAATTGATGGTACCGAGAGACATTAAACCACCTACAGCCTTTTAGACCATGTCAACAGATCATCTCTAGCCTCAACTACAGAAACATTTCACTAAATCCTCTCTGTTTCTCCACAAAGATTAGGAATGCCCTTCTATCTTTTAAAAACAGATATTGGTGTGGCACCACTTCGGTTCCAGCTGAGGTAGTGAATTCACCTGAGCTAAGCTCTAGAGAGGATCACTTAATCTTCATTCAAGATATATGTCATGAGGACTGTAGATCATGCAGGGACTGCACAATCCCTCTGTGTCGGCAGGGGCTGCATCACGGCCTGGCCCATTGGGAAGAGAGATGGACACATGGCAATTATAAGGCAAGATGCTGAGGGTGCTGGGGTGGTCTAGGGATACAGGAAAGGAACTATTGGGCATAGAGGCAATTATGAAGGGTTCTTTTTTCCCATGGACCAAACCCATGCCAGTTGCCATGAAGTTAACTCTGATTCATAGGGACTCCTTTGGGCCAGAGTAGAACGACATTCTGTTGTTTTCTATAACTGATTTTGTTGTTGTTGTTTGAAATGCAGCACCAGGCCTTTCTTCAGAGACACTTCTGGTTGGGCTTGAAGCTCCAACCTATGAGTTAGTAGCCCAGTATGTTAACCAACTGCACCACCCAGGGACTCCTCCATGTGACTAAAGAATGACTTAAGGACTTCCCCCACAGACCAAAACCAAAACCAAATCCACTGCCATGGGGTTGACCTCATATGTGGCACAATAGACTGGCTCTGCTGATTTTCAGAACTGCACATCTTTACTGGAGCAGAAAACCCTCATCTTTCTCCCAAGGAGTAGCTGGTGGGTTTGAACCATTAATTTTGCCATTAGCAGAAGCCCAACTCTTAACCCAATATACCACCAAGAGTGGTTCAATTTGGAAAAATAGTATGTGATCACCTATCTATGAAGGGAAACCCCTCTCATAGAGTGCACTTACACAAATGAGAAAGAAATGAGTCCCCAAATGCCCATCTTAATCAACAATCTGGGGAAGGGTGTTCTGGGAAGCAGCTTTCAAATGTTCCTGGAGATTTTAAAATTAATCAACCTAATCCCTGTTTTAAAGAGCCCTGGTGGTACAATGGCTAAGGACTGGGTGGCTAAACAAAAGGCTGGTAGTTTGAACCTACCCATGGGCTCTAAAGGGGAAAAGTCCTGATGAGCTGGTCCCATAACAATCTCAGCCTAGGACACCTTTGGGGGCAGTTCTACTCTGTCCTGTAGGGTCACTATGAGCTGACATCAACTTAAAGACACACAGCACGTTTGACTCTAAGTCATTTGTTGATAGAGTTTGTGCAGAGCATTCTGAGTAGAAAACAGACTCAGGGACATCTGACATCAACCAGCAACAATCTCTTTCCTTGAGAAAGACTGTGGAAGGGGATGAAGAGGGAGCTTCCAAAAGCGTGTGGAAAAATGATACGAAAAAATAATGGAATTTTGCCATGAGCTTTTTGAAGCTCTCTTCATGAGAGCTAGTCCTCCATGGAGGTTTCTAGAAAAGTGAAACACGAAGGAAGAGGCTGGTAAGTCCCACTGAACAATTCCAGGGGAGATTGGGTCTTGACTCAGAGTACTTGAGCATTCTGGCTTATTCCTCCAAATAGCAAATCAGCCTAGATCAGGTTCTGAGACTCAGGGAAGGCAAATAAGACACACCAGGCCCATGATTCAGACTTATGGGGAAAGTCACACTGGAGAGGGAAGGCCTCTTTACCTTGTGTGCCTGACAAGTGTCTCATTTGCATCATCTAAAACCCAGCCCTGGAAAAAAGGTTAACAGTACCAGCTTCAAACTTGTATTTGAATCTTGTCTCTGTCACTTATTAACTTAGCCACCTTAAATCCCTTCCTCTAGTTTTCCATCTGTAAATGAAGCACAGTTCCAATCATAGGGCCTTCAGTAAATGGCTATTATTAGCTAGGCATGCACTCCTGTGTTCTAGGCGAGAGTTCTCAGCCAGGTTTTTGTGGGAGCTTGTTCTTCAGGGTATTGTCATAGATGAGTGTGTCACCCAGATTCCTCTCAGGGCCAAGAGACTGATTTCCCCAGCTGCTGAGAGAGCCACTGATAGAAAAGGTCCCAGCTGTCTGGCCCCTATCAGGATTGCCTCAGCTGATGAGAGCTCATCCAAGGTCTGCTCCTTCCCCAAACTAACCTTCATCCAACGACTTGTCAATGTAGGGGTATAAATGGCATAGTGGAGGCATTTGACCCCCCTGTAACTTCACAAAAGGCAATGGAGGAAAATCAAGATAAACAGCCGAAGGCTGATTCCTATGAGACAGAGCTCAAAATGCCTCCACCCACCTTTCTTTTCACAGTTTCTGACACCAACCATCCCTACCATGACACTCTCTTCTTCTCTGCTGGGTTTGATAATCCTTAAGTGGCAATGGCCACACAGAACTCGCAAACAATACTTATGTTTCTGGGGTTAATTGGGGACCTAGCAGGTGACAATTCAGGATCAGAAATGACTGGGGATATAGTTCTTCAGTCAGGACAGTCTCTTCCCAGTGGTGTCCAGAGGCAGAACTTTTTCTGGTCCTTGGCCTCTGCCCTGCAGCTCCTTGACCTCTGCTCTGCTTGGGACCGTGTACAAAGTTCTTTCAGCTCTGCTGATAAGTGCGTTGAGGCAGCCCGCTTTGTCTGGAAGCCTTGGCCCAAAGACACTCAGCTTTCTCATTCTGTGTGCTGGCAAGCTCCCTGTTCTGGGGTCTTGGTGCTGCTGCCTCTGCTTCCATGAGCTATTTATCTGCCACTGTTTTTCATTGTCTCCTGATGCATCCAGTGTCAGGGATCTCTGTCTCATGGACAGAGGTGGTGCTCAGAGTAATAATCCTGGGTCCAAAGAGCACACTCCACTGCTGGCTCGTCTTTCTCGGTGCTCTTGAAACACCACTTTCTGTTTCTGAGTTAACTCACCCAGGATGACCATACCGACCAATCCCCACATTAGGGGTCTACAGGTCTTATTTGAATGGTCTCACCTCTTCGAGGATGCCATGCACTTTACTGATATTATTAGCATGCTATCTACTTCCCTCGGTGGCATAGTTCCACCCTGTCATTGGTAGGAGTTACAAAGACTATAGCTAGAGGAGAACTAGTAAGCAATTCGCTGCAATGTATTAGGCTACAAAGTCCCAGGCTACTGGTCACCACTTGGCCAGGACCCAGTTACAGAGCTCCCTGTGATGGCTCCTTTTGCATATCAATGTGGCGAGGCTATGGTGCCCAGTTTTTTTGTCAAACAAGCATTCATCTATTTGCTCTTGTTTTTTAAACATTTTATTAGGGGCTCATACAACTCTTATCACAATCCATACATATACATACATCAATTTCATAAAGCACATCTGTACATTCTTTGCCCTAATCACTCTCAAAGCATTTGCTCTCCACTTAAGCCCTCCACATCAGGTCCTCTTTTTTTGTCCCCGCTCCCCCTCCCTCATGAGCTCTTGATAATCCACAGATTGTTATTTTGTCATCTCTTGCCCTTTCCGGAGTCTCCCTTCCCCCCTTCTCTGCGTCCATCTCCCAGGGAGGAGGTCACATGTGGATCCTTGTAATCAGTTCCTCCTTTCCAACCCACTCACCCTCCACTCTCCCAGTATCACCCCTCACACCCCTGGTCCTGAAGGTATCATCCACCCTGGATTCCCTGTGCCTCCAGCTCCCATATTCACCAGTGTACAGCCTCTGCCCTATCCAGTCCTGCAAGGTAGAATTTGGATCCTGGTAGTTGGGGAGAGGAAGCATCCAGGATCTGGGGGAAAGCTGTGTTCTTCATTGGTACTACATCTCCTAAAGCCCTCTATGAGGGGATCTCCAGTGGTCGACATTTGGGCCTCTGGTCTCCACTCTGCACTTCCCCCTTCATTCTCTATGGTATATATATCCATACACACACACACACACACACACACACACACACATATATATATATATATATATATATATATATATATATATATATATATATATATTCTTATTTTTTTTGCATGATGCCTTATACCTGGTCCCTTTGGCAACTCATGATCGCACCGGCTGGTGTGCTTCTTCCAGATGGGCTTTATTGCTTCTGAGCTAGATGGCCGCTTGTTCACCTCATCTATTTGCTCTTATGAAGGAGTAGGTCTCAAGCAAAATAGAATACCTTCCATAATGTGGGAAGGGGTAAACCTATTAGCCAAAGGCCTTCAGCGCACCCTATGGTGTGTTCTGACCATTCTTATTCTTGTCTTTTCCCATCACCTAACCTATGGATTTTAGGATGAACATCTACAGAGCTCTTTAGGCTGTTGCCTGACCTATGAATTTGGAACTTGCCATTCCCCTATGTGAGCCAATTCCTAGAAATAAGCCTCACTCTCTGGGGCTCTGGTGTCGTAGTGGGTGGCCCATTGGGCATCCAACAGCAAGGACATCAGTTTGAAAACACCAAGGGCTCCTTGAGGGAAAGATGAAGCTTCGTAATCTCCTGAAGAGTTACAGTCTCCAACGCCCAAAAGGTCAGTTCTATACTGTTTTACACAGTCACTTTGAGTCCACCTTGATGGCAATGAGTGGCCGGTGCAGTGGTTAATCATAGGAGCCCTGGTGGATATATCGATATCTCCAGTTACAGCTATATAACTGGTTTGGTTTCTCTAGGGAACACTGACTATGACACTCTCCATAGGCAGGGCTGAGACCTCTGTTGAGATTTCCCTCTTGTGCCCTTCCTTGATTCCCCCCACAGGTGCTTATTCCCTGAGCATTCCTCAATAAATGTCAGGAATCCAGAGCTAATTCCATCACAGTGTCTCCTTCTTCCAGGGAGTCTGAATAGCTTCCGGGGAGTATGAACTGCAGTCTCCATCCAACTTACTCCTTCTATTTCTATGATATGGATCTTATTTGGGGCTCCTTTGGTTGTAAACAGGCAAAGAGACCAATACTTGGAAGAGAGAATCCTAGGAAAATGGAAAGGTGGGGAGAACAAGAGGACAGCTGGCTCTGTCGACGGTTCCTGACCACCACTGGCATGTTCCTGTGTTCTTTGTGTCTGTCTCTCAGGGCACATGCTGTAATCTCACAACATAGACCACCTCCTCCACATGGCGGGACATGTGCTTCTGAATTATGCTTCTTAGATGCCAGGCCACTTGCAAAAGCGGGACTATCTTTTTTGTTTTTTGTTTGGAAATGCTCCAGAAAAAGCGTCTAGTTGACCCATCTTATGTCAGTGTCTCCACTGGGCCAATGAAAACAGCCTTGTGACCATATTGAAATGTGGTGTCTTCCCCAGGGAACTGATGTTTCAGCCAGTGAGGTAGTTCACAGGGACAGATAAGAAAGGGATTGGGACAGATTAAAATAATAATAATGTCTATTTGCAAAGAATAGGGCCTTATTATTTTTCAGATGCCCCCATCTGAACTCCCTACCACTAAATATAGGCAGGAGGTAGGGCCCACCTGTCACTCAAGCAGCTAAAAATGTACAGCACTTGCTGTAGCAGCTGCTAATGTGCCCATGTATTAGCACTTGGCACCCAACACTCCCATAAATGCCAATGGTCTCACAGGAAGCACATGTAACTCCCCACACAGGGAACAGTCATTGAGCAGACAGGGGAGTTGACATCCTCCAGGACCTAATGCCACTTTAACCAATGACACATGGGGATAGGTGGAGCCACACTCCAGTTCCCTCAGCCTTTGGGTGGGACAACTACAAGAGGATTTATACTGTCTCTGGGAACCTACTCAATGACATTTCTTTATCGGCCCCTTCCCTTTGCTCTATCAGTATTACCCTTCTCTACTGGTCCTTCCTGGAGGCACCTCCCAAGGAAACAATAGTCTAGCTGCCATTCCAATTCTAGTGGATTCCAATTCTTGGTGACCGCATTCATGTGAGTCAATCAGAACTGTGCTTTCTGCAGATTCTTTCTCTCCCCTTTTTAAGAGTAGTTTTAAGGACACTGTGAAAGCTTCCCACCATCCAGTTCCAGAACATTTTCATCGACCCTGCAGCCATTAAGCAGTCATTCCCCATTGCCCCTCCCACCCCACCCTGGGAAACCACCAATCTACTCTATGGCTCTACGGGATTTACCTGTCCAGCATTTTTGCTCTAAATGGACTCACAATACATGGCATTTGGTGTTTGGCGTCTTTCAATTCATGTCTTGCGTTCACCTGTGTTACAGAGTCTGTCCGAATCAAAGGCCTTAGGTTTCTTGTGGCAGACTATATGTATATCCCACTCTGTGTAGATCATATTTTCTCTATTCTTCTACTGATGGGTATTGTTGGCTTATTGTTTACCTTTTGCCCATAGTGATTAGTGCAGCATCCATCTGGGTACTCGTCTTTCATTCTTTTAGATATGCACTTGGGAATGGACTCCCTGGATCAGCTGGCAAGGGTTCATGACCAAGTGGGTTATGTTGGGCTGCTAACCATAAGGCCAGCATTTTGGACCCTTTAGCTACTGCGAGATAGAAATGCTCTCATAATGATCCACAGCCCCCCAGACCCACCAGCCGCAGTTCTAATCTGTCCTTTTGGGTTGCTGTGAGTCAGAATCAACTCGATGGCAGTGGTAGTGATGAAGCCAGCGACTTGAGAGTGGAACCAGGGACCGTGGAGAATTCTGGCAGTAGCCATGGTGTCCTCACTACCCAGATGCCAGCAGCCACCAGTGAACAAAGGAGGCACAAGCAACATTCTCGCTGACTTCATGCTGGTGACCCAGCTGCCCCTGCTACCTCAAATGCCATTTCCTCAGCTTTACTGGCAAGGGGGTGTACTCCCTATTATCATGTCACCAACTCTTTCAATGGTCCACCTAGCCAGGTGTGATTCCAGACACTGTGCAGCCACCATCAGCGAAGGTGGCTGCCCACCTCATTTGTACACATGCAAAGAACGTGATCATTCTTGGCACTGGTGTCCTTAGTCATCCTGGTTGGTATATTTACATCCTTGGGGAGCTGGGTCAGTGAGCAAGCACTTCTCAAGTTGCCCATATGATCTGTTTACTGAGAGTGCCAGCCCAAGGATCTGACTTGCCACCCACAGTGAACGCACCTCTGAGGCAAAGGGGAAGGCTTCTTTCTAACTGGGACACCAGCAGGTCTTCTGCAGACATCACTCCCCTGCAGCACTATGATCCGAGGCCTTTCATATTCCAAAGAGCAGCATTAAGATTCCCATCTGTCACCCAGTCAGACTCACATGTGCGAATTCTCTTTTCAGAGCAAGACAGCCAATGCAGTGAGCTGGGTAAAGGGGCAGTCTCACTCTGAGGAGACTCAGCCAAGAGTGTAGGGACAGGGAGTGAAATGTGCAGCTTCCAGCTGCCACCCAAGCCTCCTTAGTGCAGTGGCATGAGAGCAAAGAGATAGTCCTTTGTGACTCTTTGATCTCCTTCCTGGCCTTGGTGGAATTAACACTGCTCAGTGCCAGTCTCTTCTGAATATATGGAAAAGATAGCTCAGAAAAGAATAGAGTTAAATAAGAGCAGGACAGAGTAAGGTGGCTTCATGGTGTTGCATTTGTGTGTCTCAGAGCCCATCCTGGCTCACAGTGACCCTCTGTGACAGAGAAGAACTGTTCCACAGATTTTTCTAGGCAGAATTTTAAGGAAATTTACCTAGCAGCACAGTGGTTGCATGTGCGGCTGTAACAGAGAGACTGGCAGTTTGAACTCACTGATCCCCATCGAGAGAGTGAAGACGTGACTGCCTGCTCCCATGAAGACTCCTGTCCTGTTGTTGTCTGTCCATTTGTGGTGCTGTGGTGAGTTGTGTGTTACTGTGATGCTGGAAGCCACGTGACTGGTATTTCAAATGCCAGCAGGGTTACCTCAAGTGAAGAGGTGTCAGGGAAACTTCCAGGCTATGAACAGAATACAAGGAAGGGTTCCACTGCCCACTTCAGAGGAAGTAGCCGCTGAAAACCCTTACACTATAGCACAGTGTGCCTTTCCTTCCCGTCACAGGGAGTCAGAATCGCCTCAATGGCACATAACAACCAACAACACCTTTGAGGAGGGAAATCTCCTTCAGTAGGGCTGGGTGAGTTTAAACTGGGTGGCTTCTTGGTTGGCACTTGAGCTCTGAATCATCTCACCACCAGGGCTACCATCTTCATGATGCAGGCAAATAAAACCATCTTGGTCCTGCTCGGTATTGCCAGCATCAGCATGCTCTTTCTCCCATAAGCACATGTCTGGTGGTTGGACCACAGCAAACCGGTTGACACTATTTCCTCATCACCCCGTGTGTGTCAGAGTAGAAGTGAACCATGAAGTTTTCTTTGATTAAAAGCATTTTTATTGTGATTTGGGTGAAGGTTAAAGAGCAGCTCAGCTGTCCATTGAGCAACGCATACACATTTTGTTTCATGTCATTGATAGCAATTCCCACAATGTACCATCACTTCCCCCACATCTTCTTGTTTCTTGTCTCCAAGCTTCCTTCATTCTCAACTTTTTTGAACTTCGTTCTTGGGGGAATGCTGTCTTTTGATCTCATGTGATCTATTATTCTACGGTATTTGTATGTCTCTAATGTCATTGTTCCCATTATAGACCTGTCTATTGTTTGGTTGAACATCGAGCCATGATGAGTTCAGTTCCAGACCTGCAGGGTAACTAAGCACCATAGTCTTGCAATTTCACCAGCCTTTTTCCCAACAGTAAGCTTGGTATTTTATCATGATTTTGAGTTTTGCCCCACATTTCCCTTCTACTCTACTCAAGCCCTTCTAATGTGATCTCTTTCATAGCAGTCGATAGTGAGAGCTAGGCACCATCTAGTTCTTCTGGTCTCCAGTGGTGGAGGGTGATCGTTGCTTGAGTCACTAGTCATTGATTCATTGTGCCCAATCAGTTCTCCTCTTCTGCTGTCCTCTGGATGTGGAGAGACCAACTGTTGCCCCTTTCCTGATTGCTCAGGAACTTTGAAAATCCCAGAGACGATGGTCCTGATCCCCCAGGCTCAACAACTCATTCCCTCACAGTTTTTGCATCTGTCTCAGAGATTTTTGACATTGGTCCCTGTATGCTCCACCATATACCTGGATCTATTTAACAACCAAGGTCAATACATTCTATAAACTTTTCAATGGCCGAGGATTCTGAAGAAGATTGCCAGGCTTCTCTTTCACAGCTCCTCTAAGTGGGTTGGGAATGACAACTTTTCCCTTAATAGCAGAGCTCATTAACTGTTTACACCCCTAGATACTTCTTACTCTTAGAAAACTCACTGCCATCGAATCCATGCTGACTCACAGCCAACTTATAGGGCAGCGTAGAACTGCCCCTGTGAGTGTCTGAGACTCGAACTCTTTATGGGAGCAGAATGCCTTGTCTTTCTCCCACAAAGCAGCTGGTAGTTTCAAACTGCTGATATAGCAATTAGCAGCCCAACTTGTAGCCACTAGGCCACAAAGGCTCTTTTTCTTCTTAGCAAAGAGAGGGAAAATAAGCAAACGGAACATTCCCCTGGTGCTTCCCGTGGATGCTGCGATGGGAGCTGGATCCTGAAGGCCCGGATTGGCTAAAGCTCCATTTACACAGGAATACATGCCTCCCTTGTTAGTATTTGCATTGGGCAAGCCATTTCCTGCGTTGACATTTTGCATCTAGTTAAATGCCAGCAACTCCAGAGAGACGTAGCTTTTACCTGTGGCTCTGCCCTTCTGGACAAGCCTTTGGTGCTCGATGGGGCTACTTTCAGTCTATGATCTTACATGTCCTTTTGGATCCCTTCGTCTCTTGTTTTTGTTTTGATTAACACAAACTGGATGAACAGCTTCAGGCTTAATATAATCGCTGCTGAATATTTCATTGGGAAATGTTCTTAAGAAGGCAGTTGGCATCCATGATCTAAGTGTATGCATAGAGATTTCTTTTCAGATGGTAAAGTGGCTTTGAATAATTATGGTGATTATTAGTGAATTAAAGACAAATGTGCCTCAAAATGTGAACATTAGGTGTGTGTGTGTGTGTGTGTGTGTGTGCATGTTTTAAAGAGCACATGGCTTGGTGATAGAGAGGGCGAAGCACTGGTGAGGAGCACATGACAGTGTTCAGAGAGATGACAAAGGGTAGTGATGAAACAAAACAGATTCCAACCTCACATCCTCTGCTCCCTGCCTCAGCGGGAGGTCGCAACAAGGAGCAGAAAAGCCAAGGGCATTTCCTGCCCTCTCACAGCTGGCAAGCGCCACAGAAGGCACGGGGTTTTAATGCCGAGGCTTTGCTGCTGTGAGGCAGGGAGGGGGGCTTGCCATAGTTTCCACACGCTGACATCACAAACATACCGCAAGTGGGTGCCTTTAACACACCAAAGTCAATGTTCTCACAGCACCGGAGGCTGACAGCATCATGCCAGTGCACCAGCTTGATGGGCAGGCTCTCTTTGTCCATCCCTGGGGGCTGAGGGCTGGTGGGCGGTATTCTTGTTTTGGCTTCAATAACCTCCATGGTTGGTGGTCCTTGGAGCTCTCTGCATGGCAGCTGCCTTCTTCCCTTGGAGTTGGTTTGCTTCAGTGTTGAATTGAATCCTTTTGTATCAGCCAAGTGTTTGGTGTAAGGTACAACCTCTTTAATGTCACAAAGAAAATCTCTGCCCAGGTGGGATTACATCCACAGTAAAAAATCCCACTCCTGTAGAGCTCACTCCAGCTCATCATGGCCCTCCACAGTTTTTCTCCAGAGAAACAGCTAGTGGGTTCTGAACTACTGACCTTGTTGTGAATAGCCCCCTTCTTAACATGTGCGCCAGAAGCCCTGCTCTGCGGTTTGATGAGCAGCCCTTCTGGCCATTGCTAAGGGCTACATGGCAAAGCCATTTGGTACAAGCAACGTTGTCATCAGCAAAGAATGAGTTTAGCTGGCCTCAGTAGGATACTCAGCAGGGAAGTGATAAACTGCTTGGCTTGGTTTTTATGCAGGAGAACCTTGGGAGTTGAGATGTGCAGTCTCTTGATTTGAACCCAGACACTCTATCTCCCAGCCTGAACTCTCACCATCATACTCAACTTTTGGGGGTCAAATGTTTGACTCACCTGAGAGATGTGCAGGTGAAAGCGTGCCCCAGAAACATCTCCCTCCCATCCCTGTCATCTCGGAGAGTTCTCCAGATAAGGATTGGTGGTTCATGTGAAGGGACATATTGTAGCATTTCCCTTGCACTCCTCAAAGGCAAGAAAATGACCCACAGCACCTCGAGTTGCCAGCAGTGTCAAAGGGGATGTGCTCCTTGAGACTCAAGCTGAGTCCCCAGGAGACGAGCTCTCAACTATGGAATTAGCGCTTTGGAAAAGGGGCAAATCTTCCAGCAGTTCTCTCTTCAGAGGCCTGGCCGTACACTCTGCAGACTTGTGGGCACGCTCACTCTGGTGAACCCAAATTCTTGGGAGAGGCTGATCTGTCCCTAGAAAACTGGCCACATGCAAAAGCATAGAAACCAATATCTGCCTCCTGCTGGAAGGATCTGGAAGGAGAAGGGTGGCTAGAGTCCTCTAGGAGGGAAGTTGAGAGCCAGGAGAGGCAGCAAAGCCACGGTTCCAGCAGGTGGTGTCCTAAGGCTAAGGGAGCTTGCCAAGGATCAAGTGAGTCCTGGAGGTGTCTGCAGCCCATCTTGCTGAGGGCCTCCATTTATTTCATATATCTGTGGATAATGGGAAGGGCCCCCAAGGCCCGCTGGCTGACCTCATATGATACGCCGTGAACTATCCACCTTGGCATCCTCCAAAGTCTCTGAAAGCTGCAGCCCCTCCCACCCACTGGCAGCCTTCTTGGACATGATCTCCTCCACACTGCTGCAACCATGGGCTCACACACAAGGACCATTGTGAGGACGGTGCAGGACCAGGTGGTGCTTCAATCTCTTGTGTGTACTTTTGCTATGAGTCAGGAGCTCACTCAATGGTATCTAACAAGTTATTGTGAGATGACATGAGAGGACTTCGTGGAGGCCCTTCCAAGAGAGGGTTGGAACATAGCATGGTAAGAGGCCTGGTCAGGATGTGCTCATTGTGCTCATTGTTTCCATCCCCTTCTCCCGGAAGCCACTGCTCTAGGGAGGAAAGGCAGGCCCAGAGACAGGGAAGGGCTAGGGAAGAGGGAGCGATAGGAGAGCAATAGAAAAGACAGGTTACTCTCCCTCATTCCCAGTGTAGCTCCTCAAACCTCAGGTAAAGCCTCTGATTCTGAGGCTGAGGCTTATAATAGGATCAGACTGAATATTTAATCCCTCAAGCTGCCTGGAAAGTGTGGGAGCTGATTAAGATGGCAAGAGATGAAGAAGGAAGGAATCTACTGGTTACAGATAAGAAAGCACCTGTTAGTGAAACCTTCTCAGTTTCTTATTGCCTTATCAATGTCATCAGTCCACTTAATGTACTCACTTTCCAAACGCCTATTAACCAATTGTACATACCTTGAGTTCTTTCTAGGAGGCAATATTAATATTCTCATTTCCGAGTTGAGGCCACAGAAGTTTGGACAACTTCTGGTTGTTGTTGTTGCTGGCAGGTGCTCATCAAGTTGGTTCCAACTCATAGCAACCCCTGTGCATACCGGAAGGGAGCATGGCCCCGTCCTGTGTCCCCCTCTCTGGAGGGCACTTGCCTCAAATCTTTAAATTCAAAGCTTCTTGTTTTGTCAAAGGAAATCATTTCTTCAGTCAATCTCAGAAATCTTTATGTAAAAACGTTGGAAACGCCTTTCACTCAAGGTCTAGGGAGGCTGAGTAAGGTGGGAGGGGCTCCAGGACAGATGGTGGGAATCACTCCTGCAGGTGGGTGGTAGGTTGGCGAGGCCAGTCTGACTTGCCTCCCTGGTGACTGACCTCAACCAGCAATGGGCAGCTGGACACATGGCATGAAGTGACCTCTGGTCTTCGTGGCGGTGGATGCCAGTAGACTGTCAGGTATGGGAGGCCCATGAGAAAATAGGTTACTTTTCTCTTTCTCTCCAAGTTTCTCTGTGATCTCTTTATGCTGCCTGAGCCCGCATGCATACTGACAAAGGCAGACACGTGCACACACATGACAAAGTAAATAGAGACGCCCACATTCACAGACGTATTCATCCACGTGCAAATAGGCACATATGTGCACATGCATGCCAAAGCAGACACAGACATCCCTGAATGCACATGTATTCGTGAAAGCTGATTTTCATGGGGAAAAAGATCAGATCTATCACTGTCACGTCCACTCCAACTCAAAGCAACTGTAGAACACAGAGGAGAACTGCCCCATTGGGTTTCCAAAGCTGTCATCTTGTCAGACACAGTCAGCCACCACTTTCTCCTGCAGAGCAGCTGGGGTTTTCCAACTGCCGACCTTTCACTTAGCAGCCGAGCACTTGCTGATTTTCATAGGAGTCTGGAAATCAGTTTCATTGCCTGCTAGTCACACCTCCTCTGTGAGTTAGCAGAGCCTGGTAAGCTTGGAAGGAGAAAAATCTTCCTTCCCGAGGTAGTTGAGTGGTTTTCCCCTGAGGAAATGGTTCAGAAAAAGATTTCCTTCAAGAAATCAGAACACTCTTGAAGAGAAATTTCCTGAGAAAACATTTGTTTGCTTGACACTGAGACAAGTGAAGCAGCCCCCTGACTTCCCCCTTGGGTCCTCTTTCTCATCATGACTGCTCTGCTCAGCTACAAGGCTCCAGGTCCTGGGAGCAAGGGTGCCCTTCTATTTGGAACCTCACAGGGCTCCACTGTGAGTCAGGGAAAGACCTGGAAACTTGAGCATCCTGAGACGAGGCCTGCATAGCAATATCATCTGTCATCAGGCTCATCATTTCTCTCATTTTTTGTAAGATCATTGAGCCCTTGGAGCCCTGAGAAATTCTCTCAGAGGAAGCCATCCTCCTCCCATGAATCCAAGAGGGACTGCTTAAAGATTGTTGTCTTCTACTTACAGGAATACCAGCAACCAATTGCCATTGAGTCAATTCGGACTCATGGAGAGCCCAACTGTGTTAGAGAAGTCCGGTCCCTAGAATTTTCCATGGCTGGGGTGGGTATTTTTCCAGAGGCATATCACCAGGCCCTTCTTGGAAGGCACCTCTGGATGAACTCAAACCTTTAACCCGTAGTTCGCAGCCTAGCTCATGAGCAATACCATCCAAGGACGGTACAGTTACTTGCTAATGGTCACCTGCAGTAGATGAACCGAGGTCAAGTAACTGCCTGAGAAACATCAACCAGAGGAAAGCAGAGTGAACCCCAGGGTTCTTGGGAAGAGGGCCAGAGAGAGAAAAAGGAGAAAACAGCTTTCTCGGGACATCAGAAAGGAAAGGACTCCACTTTGTGGATGCCATAGAACAATCCCAAGCCAAGCATGGGTGAGAAACAGACCCCACCCAAACCCAGCGGGCTGGATTCTGTCGCCAAGTGTTGAACACCAGACATGGATATGACAGAGCCGCTAGTCGTCCGTGGAAAGAAACTGTTTGCCCATTGTCTGGTAGTTTGGCAGCATTTGAACAACCAGGCCTCTGCTGCCTCTTCTGGCCTGAAATATAATTGCAGCCATAACCGCCCAGCGTTTCAATGGGTAGAACTCCCTGGGGAGGGCTAACTACCCCAATCATTTGGGAGATCATTTTAGGATTGTCCAGGAGATCTTTGGCTGTGTCTATAATATGAACGATGGTGTCTTTGTTTTAAAAAAAGAAACTTTTTATTGTAAGGTGGGTTAAGATTTACAGAGAAAATCAGCTTTGCACGTAACAATTTATACACGTTTTGTTATGTGACATTGATGACAATCTCCTGCAATGTAATATCACTCATGCCATTGAAACTCTGCTTCCTGTTTTCATTCACCCTTCTCCCCTAACCTTGCCTGCCTTTTGAATTTGGCCTTGGGCAAATACTGCCTATTTGCTTTTGAATGGTTGATGGTTCTGAGGAATGTGTGCTCCTCAGTGCTATGATTCATTTTGGTGTAGTTGTTCTTATCAGGTGCCATTGAACCAGTTGCAACCCACATTGACCCTATGCCAAACATTCAGAAACACTACCTAGCCCTGAATAATTCTCCTAATTGTTCCCAAGCTTGAGCCCCTTGTTTCAGTCACTGTCAATCCATCTCCTTAAGGGGCTTCCTCTCTTTCACTGTCCCTCTACTTCACCTGGCATGATGTCCTTCTCCAGGGACGAGTCTCTCTTAATAACATGACCAAAGTATGTGAGAGGAAGTCTCACCATCCTTGCCTTTAAGGAGCCCTCTGACCATACTTCTTCTAAGACAGATCTGTTTGTTCCCTTGGCAGTCCATGTTACTTTCAATATTCTTCACCAGCACCACAATTCAGACATATCAATTCTTCTTCAGCCTTCCTTATTCAATGTCTGACTTTCACATACTTATGAGGCAATTTAAATTACTATGGCTTGGGTAAGGTGCACCTTAGTCCTCAAAGTAACATCCTTGCTTTTTAGCACTCTACAGACGTATTGTGCACCAAATGTATCCATATGGAATGCGTCATTTGATCTCATGATTGCAGCTTCCAAGAGCATTGATTATAGACCTCATCAAGACAAAAATCCGTGACAACTTCAACAAATAACAACAAGTAAAAAAAACAACAAACTTCTCCATTTATCATGGTACCTATTGATCAAGTTGTGAGGATGTGTGTCTTCTTGACATTGAGTTGTAATCCATACTGAGGGCTGCAATCTTTTCTCATAAGGTTCACTTTATAAACCTGTCTATTTTTCAGGGGGTTGAATTCAGTTCCAGACCTGAAGGGTGATGAAGGACCATAGTAGTGGGGATCTCACTAGTCTATCTAACCAATAAACCTCATCTTTTATCATTATTATTATTACTATTGGTAGTAGTAGTATGACTTTCAGTTTTCTTACACATTACTCCCCACTCTATCTAGGATCACGTACCATGATCCCTTTCAGAGCAGCTGTTTGTGATAGGCAGGCACCATTTAGTTCTTCTGACCTTAGCATCATAGAGGCTGAGGTACGCATAGTCCATTACTGATTTGGACTAATTGTTGCCAGGCATCTTGAGCTTCTTCAACGTTATTTGCTCCAGACAGGGTGCAATAGTTTATTGTGCCAGCCTGGCCGATAAACACAAGTAGGATTAATCGAGGGGCAGAGGGATAAATGGCTTCGTGAGCCTCACCTTGCTTGTTCTGTGCCTCAATTTAAAGGGGTACACTGTCTGTGGGATGCCTAGCTTGTGGACTGTGTCGCTGTAAGTTGAGGTCCATTTAATCCCACAGGATTGGAATGTTCGTCTCTGGAGCTGGGGACCGACAGTTGGTGACAGTTGGTGACTTGCCTTGCTGTTTGCTGCCTGGGTATATATAGCCCAACTCTCTCTACAGAAAGGGACTGGCAACTGGCGGCTCTCAGCCTTAAAGGACTGCTAGTGTCTCACTGTTTTATAATTTAACTGTTAGTTTCTTGTGTTATCTATCTGTATATAATTTAGTGGTTCATTTCTTGTATTGAATATCTAGCTTTATAAATATATTTATATATAATTACTAGCAATATGGTTTTGTCTCTCTAGAGAACCCTGTCCAACACATAGGGTGAGACCAAGAACCGACTTTTAGTTTGCTACTCACTAGCTTTTGAAGACCCCAGTCACTTCCCTGATGGATACAGAACATTGTCTTTGTGAGCTAGTTTGTACCAATTGATCTTGAGGTCTCTCAGAGCTATGTTCCTGATCCCCGATATTTAGGACACGCTCCCTCAAGGGGTTTTGTTCTAGCTAAGACATTTTCATAACTATGCCTCCTGGATGCACTATTATATTCAGGGTCATATTTGTAGTATATGCTAATATGTATATAGAACTATTCTCTGGCAAACCTATATTTATTCACGGGGCTAGTCCCATTCTCCTTCCCACAACTGCTCAGATTTTGTGGTTTTTCTATCTATCTATTTATCTCTCTAGCTATCCTTGTATGTTATTGTTATTATTGGAGTATTTATCTCTGTTGCCTTTAATGCTTGTAGTCTACTGAGAAAGGATAGTGTTTTGATGTTCCAAATGTTTCCCCATTTTCTGGGGTACATGACACAAACCAATAGAAGAAGAGAAAAGAAAAAAAATTTAACCCAAGTAATAACACCAACAATAAAACCAATTTAATCTTTTGGTTAAGAATTAGTCAGACTTTCCCACTCCTTGACTAACCCTTGAAAGAAACGAATGAGATAAAAGACCATAGGGAGGAAGAAAGGAGAGTGGGAGGCAAGGGAATAAAGAAAGAAGGTGGCAGGGTTGTGTGAACAATTAATGTGGACCTTCTTTGATGTGTATTAAAAATAATATTGACTGGTTTTTTCAATACTCACCAAAAATTATTTATATCAATCAAGAAAACCTCACTACCCTGGAATCAATTCTGACATATAGCAACCCTTTGGACAGAGTATAGAACTGCCCCTGTGGGTTTCCAAGGCTGTAAATCTTTACAGGAGTAGAAAATCTCATCTTTCTCTTGTGGAGTGGGGGTGGGGGGAGTTTCGAACTTCTGATCTTGCAGTTAGAAGTCCAACTCGTAATCTACCTCACCAACAGGGCTCCTCCTTTCATCATTAATCTAGACTGTTTGACCTTCTTGGCTTACTGGGTTTGGTTTTCTCGCTTTGGAAGACATGGTACCAAAATACACACCATTTCCTAGCCCCCCCCAAAAATCAAAAGTAAGCAAAACAAAACAGGAAAAACTAGCAACCCAATCCAAACCAACTAACCTATTTAGCCATATAGATAAAGGATACTTGTAGCCAACCTCTGTGTTGGGGGCAATAGGGATAGATGGGGACTGTGGTTAACAGGCACGTGTCAGCTCATCCACAGGGGACATTCAAATTCTAGCTCCAGACTGTTGTTGCCTTGGGGAAATGCAAGGATTTTAAGGCCTGATTTTCTGTTTGTAACTGAGATGCTGAGAATATAAAATTCGATGTGAAATCGTCAACTTTTCAAATATTGGATCACATTAGTTAAAACCACTTTTCAGGCTGCTCATCATCATACTAGCACATCATTAGGCTAAAATCATATCAAAGACGTCTGGTTTGTCCCCTGTGCCCTTTAAGGACAACTGAAACATAAGGACGGGAATGGGACATTCATTCTTCCTCTAGACCCTCACCCTTTGCCTCCATCGGCTGGCGTTCATAGAAGAGGCAGACGGTTTTGTTCAACTTCAGCATAATCAGAGTCCTGAGAGTTAAACACAATACATATATAATTTCATACTAGTCGTTTTAATATTAGCCCAAACAAAACCATCAAAAACCCAACCCGTTGCTGTTATGTTGGTTCTGGTTCCCGAGGACCCCCTGGGTGCCAGGGAGAAACTACACATCACAGGATTCTCAAGCCTGTGGGCTTCTAGAAGCAGGCCATTAGTTATTTCTTCTGAGGGGTGCAACTGCCCACCTCTTGATACGTTGAGTCCTTAACCATTTGTGCCACCCAGGGTCTCCCAGTCTTCGTATGTGACCCCCAAATTCCTTGACAGGCTACCTATAGGAAGGTAGAGTCTATGCCCTTTGCCCTTAAATTGGGATGTTTCATGACCTCTGTGACCAATAGATTATGGAGAAGATGACACAGTGACATCTAGTTTGGGCAACCCCCTTCCCTCCCACAAAGTGCTTCACAGCTTCTGAAAAATCCCTTCAAAGACTTCTTCTTGAGTGCTCACCCTTAGAATGTCCAGCCTCCACGTGCTACCTCTCAGGACACTTCTCAGCACCCGGACACTATGCTGAAAGAAGCCTGAGCCGCCTGGAAAGGTCACGTGGAGACACTCCAACCAACAACCCAGCTAAGCACCCAGCTAACGGCCAGCTTCAGCTGCCAGCCCTCTGAGTGCACGTGTAGGCACTGGAGTCACCAGAGGCCCCTGCCCCAGCTCCCATGTGACTGCCAACTCATGGGAGACTCCAAGCACGACCCAGTGGCGTCCCAGCAACCACACGATGATGGTCCTTGTTTGAAGCCACTGCGTTTGGGGAGGGGGCGTTTCTTGCCCAGCCACAGGGATGAGAACCTGCATCTCAACAACATGCAGGTGGTTGAGGGGGGCCGTCTTTCGAGCAAGGCAGCCTCCCTTCTTGTCAACTGCTGGGGATTTTTGTTGTTCTTGCCATTGCTGCCCCAATTCCCCAGGAGCTAGTGGAAGGCGGTCAGCAGGCCTCAGGTGCCCAGGAGGCAGGAGCCTCTGTGGGATGCAGTTACAATGGGAGACATAACCTTAAAGGCAGGAGCCTGACTTTACCTTTGCCTCCTGGAGATTTGGGATGCAGTACACCTGTCAAATCCCATCTTCTGTCCAACCCTGATCATATGTCTGTCTTATGTTTGCACACAGGACACAGACTTGTGAACACCCAAAGAACAGGGTCTGGTGCCAAGAAACCAGCGCCACAAGGAACTGATGTTTCTCCAGCAATGGGGATGGGTGGGATGAGAGGAAGAAAGGAGTACAAATCACTGGATCAAAACAAGGTGGGGAAAGGAAGGAGCAAAGGGAGAGAGTGAAGGAGGGAGACTGAGAGGCTGAAGGGAAAAGGCAGGGAAGGAAAGGAGAAAGGTGGCGGTGGGGAGAGAGGAGCGAAGAAGAAATGGAGGAGTGTGGGAGGGAAGATGGAAGGTGAAGGCAGGCAGGAAGACGTGAGCAAAGGGAGGGAAGGAAGAAAAGAGAAAGAGAAGGGCAAGAAGAAGAAAGGAAGGTAGGGAAGAAAGGAAGAAAATGAGAAACCTAATGTCAATGGCACCCTCTATGTTTTTATTTCCTGTTTTTCCGAGGTAGCCTCTTCAGCAGAAGCAAATGGGCTGATTCGCCTGAAACTCCACCTAGGTAGTAAGCACGGGTTTCATTTCGCCAGGGCCTGTGAAAATGTTTGAACTGAGCAGCATTAACACGGAGACAAACTTTGTCTCAACACAAAAGAGACAGCTCTGTGGTGAACCGTCTTCCACGGTAAAACATTTCCTAGCGAATAAGGAATCTTCCCATCGCAATGACAATATGAGAGAATTGCCACCGATGGATTTGCCGCTGTGCCTACAAACATCATCTTGAGGCCATACAGTAGTGAAGCACGGGAACCCAGGCGCTTCACCCTTTACCCTAGACCAGTGAAACTCAGAGAAGCACTATTGACCTGTGAGACATGACGTTGCTGGAAACATCAGTGTACAGAGGCATGGGAACCCCGAAGGAGCTTCTTCCGTGTGAATAAGACGCAGGGTGAACTTCATGGCAGGTTCCAGATCCTCAGGAATTCCACGGGCTGTTTTGCTCAGAGGTAGAACCCACTGCTTGGGGCACACTTGAACTGAAAAATCTTGCTGGACTCACGGCTTTCCCAAAGACCCAAGGTTCTCAAAGAGAGAGCATAAGTTTGACGGAAAAACCAACCGCCGGTGGCGCCTTTTTGCCTTGAAACCGGCAAGGAGCAAGATTTTCCTTAAAACATGAATATCAGAAACATTGTGATCGTGAAGGAAAACCAGGGAGAGCAGATGTACTTCCAATAATCCTACACTTAAATGAAACCTCAAACCTAAATCCTATCTTAAAACCAACCCTAATTCTAACCCTAACCTAGGTCAAAACCTAGCCCTAGGTCTAAACCTAAAAAGAGGTGTAACCCAAGGCTAGGTGTAATTCTGTAGACTCCTAACCTTAAACTGAACCCTAACCTAAGGCTCACCCTAAACCAAGCCCTAACCCTAACCGTATGTCTACCCTAAGGCTAAGCCTAATCCTTCCTAACCCCAAATCTGATGTGAACATGCAGCTCCCCCTACAACTAACCTGACTCCTAACCGTCACCCTTCGCCTGAACCTAACTTAACTCTATCCATCACCTTCAATCCAAGCCTCCATATCACCGTTAATGCAATCCAAACCCTTAAACTAGACAGAGAGCTAAACTTATCCACAACCAAAACGGATGTAACACACAAGCCGCAAGCCTGACTCCAACTCTTAACCTCGCACACTTTCTAACGCTCACACAAATATTAACCCCAAACCATACCTAAACAGTCAAGTTTACCATAAGCCTAAATGAGACAATAGGTTCATTCATCCTTAAGCACTAAACCCTACTCTGACTTTCAACCTCACACTCACCCTACATTTGATCCACAACCTTACCATAACCCGAATCATCACGCAGCCGTAACTCTAACCTGAACTCTAACACTGTCTCTAAACATGCCCACATGCCTGTACCTATGCCCGTTTAAAGTTAACCCTAAACCGCAATCTGCTGTCCCACTATTTTGCAGCATTTTAACGAAGTACACTGGGAAAGATTTTTCTGCAAGGAAGAAACTGCAGGCGGCGTGGCTGAAATGAGAATATCATGCTGCACGAGCTCTTTGCCCTCAGATGTAGAAGTGTCATCAGTGGGCTTTATAGAGAAACGGCACTTTAATAAGTGATCATCAACCTCTGTGAATTCCCTTTGTTCTAGACGCCTGAAATAAAGAGTTGTCCTGAGTCACATAAACCTCCACCGAGTGGTCTTAATGTGGCGCGTGAACATGCCGGCATAAGAGTATTCCGAAGAAGGCTGAACGTGCACAATTGAATGGTCATTGCCAGAAATGAAGTGGCAGCCGGATCAGACTGGGAAACTTAAGCTTCCATTAAACAATGAAGATGTGAGAATCTGGTACGTCCACAATTCACGGTTTCCTTAGATCCATGAAATTCCGTGTTGAATTTTAGTCAGAAAATGAAAACTCTGGAGCCTCTGTTCAGCAGGCCCGGGTATAACTCCCAGAGGCACACTGGTGCTCCTCTAGTATTTGGATAAAAATCGTTTTCACTGGAATAAAGAACGTTGATCAAGCCAGGTGGGTCTTGACAAACGAAATTGCTGCGTGTGCCTGGTATACTGACAAGCACCCACCTGTGCTAGTCCATGGCGTATTCACCACAGGAATCTGCAGGAAAGCTCAGGGTGGCAGCACACGTGTCGAAAAGCATTTGTACTTCAAAAATGAGGCCAATGAGGTGAAAGGACAAACACATGCAAATAGTTTTCATCATTGGCAGAATTTCACGGAGCAATATTGCTGGGAGAGAAAAGGCACCACCTGAGGGAGGCATGCTCAACAAAACTACCTAGGGCAGGAGCCGAGTTGGCCCCAGGCACTAGGCGGGTCAGGCCTCAGCATTGTAAAGAGAGTTCACTGAAGTCCCTGAGTGAAGTTTTCTCCTCTGTCTTACGTCTACGTTCCTAAAATTTCCTCTGCGGTTTCTCATGATCCTGGGTTATGAACGGCCACCATTCACCGTTCTCCTTACACTCGTGCGTCACCATCCACCTTAAAAAAAGGGAGGACACGCAACTGCTGGCAGGTAAATTCAGCAAAGTTTGTCTCAACACAAAAGAGATAGCTCTGTGGTGACCCGTCTTCCATGGTAAAACATTTCCTAGCGAATAAGGAATCTTCCCATCGCAATGACAATATGAGAGAATTGCCACCGATGGATTTGCCGCTGTGCCTACAAACATCATCTTGAGGCCATACAGTAGTGAAGCACGGGAACCCAGGCGCTTCACCCTTTACCCTAGACCAGTGAAACTCAGAGAAGCACTATTGACCTGTGAGACATGGCGTTGCTGGAAGCATCAGTGTACAGAGACATGGGAACCTCGAAGGAGCTTCTTCCGTGTGACTAAAACGCAGGCTGAACTTCATGGCAGGTTCCAGATTCTCAGGAATTCCACGGGTTGTATTGCTCAGAGGTAGAACCCACTGCTTGGGGCACACTTGAACTGAAAAATCTTGCTGGACTCACGGCTTTCCCAAAGACCCAAGGTTCTCAAAGAGCGAGCATAAGTTTGACAGAAAAAAAACTGCCGGTGGCGCCATTTTCCCTTGAAACCGGCAAGGAGCAAGATTTTCCTGAAACCGTGAATCTCAGAAATATTGTGATCATGAAGTTAAACCAGGGAGAGCAGTTGTACTTCCAATAATCCTACACTTAAATGAAACCTCAAACCTAAATCCTATCCTAAAACCAACCCTAATCCTAACCCTAACCTAGGTCAAAACCTAGCCCTAGGTCTAAACCTAAAAAGAGGTGTAAGCCTAAGTCTAGGTGTAATTCTGCAGACTCCTAACCTTAAACTGAACCCTAACTTAAGGATCACCCTAAACCCAGCCCTAACCCTAACCGTATGTCTACCCTAAGGCTAAACCTAATCCTAACCCCAAATCTGATGTGAACATACAGCTCCACCTACAACTAACCTGACTCCTAACCGTCACCCTTCGCCTGAACCTAACTTATCTCTATCCATCACCTTCAATCCAAACCTCCATATCTGCGTTAATGCAACCCAATCCCTTAAACTAGACAGAGAGCTAAACTTATCCACAACCAAAACGGATGTAACACACAAGCCGCAAGCCTGACTCCAACTCTTAACCTCGCACACTTTCTAACCCTCACACAAATATTAACCCCAACCCATACCTAAACAGTCAAGTTTACCATAAGCCTAAATGAGACAATAGGTTCATTCATCCTTAAGCACTAAACCCTACTCTTACCTTCAACCTCACACTCACCCTACATTGGATCCACAACCTTACCATAACCCGAATCCTCACGCAGCCGTAACTCTAACCTGAACTCTAACACTGTCTCTAAACATGCCCACATGCCTGTACCTATGCCTGTTTAAAGTAAACGCTAAACCGAAATCTTCTGTCCCACTATTTTGCAGCATTTTAAAGAAATACACTGGGAAAGATTTTTCTGCAAGGAAGAAACTGCAGGCGGCGTGGCTGAAATGAGAATATTATGCTGCACGAGCTCTTTGCCCTCAGATGTAGAAGTGTCATCAGTGGGCATCATAGAGAAACGGGATTTTAATAAGTGATCATCAACCTCTGTGAATTCCCTTTGTTCTAGACGCCTGAAATAAAGAGTTGTCCTGAGTTACATAAACCTCCACCGAGTGGTCTTAATGTGGCGCGTGAACATGCCGGTATAAGAGAATTCGAAGAAGGCTGAACGTCCACAATTGAATGGTCATTGCCAGAAATGAAGGGGCAGCCGGATCAGAATGGGAAACTTAAGCTTCCATTAGACAATGAAGATGTGAGAATCTGGTACGTCCACAATTCACGGTTTCCTTAGATCCTTGAAATTCCTTTTTGACTTTTAGTCAGAAAATGAAAACTCCGGAGCCTCTGTTCAGCAGGCCCGGGTGTAGCTCCCAGAGGCACACTGGTGCTCATCTAGAATTTGGATAAAAATCGTTTTCACTGGAATAAAGAACCTTGATCAAGCTAGGTGAGTCTTGACAAACGAAATTGCTGCGTGTGCCCGGTATACTGACAAGCACCCACCTGTGCTAGTCCATGGCTTATTCAGCACAGGAATCTGCATCGAGTGAGCCAAGACAAAGGAAAGCTCATGGAGGCAGCACCTGTGTCGAAAACATTTGCACTTCAAAATGAGGCCAATGAGGTGAAAGGACAAACCCATGGCAAACAGTTTTCATCATCAGCAGAATTTCACGGAGCAATATTGCTGGCAGAGAAAAGGCACCACCAGAGGGAGGCACGCTCAACAAAACTACCTAGGGCAGGAGCCGTGTTGCCCCAGGTACTAGGCGTGTCAGGCATCAGCACTGTAAGTAGAGTTCACTGAAGTCCCTGAGTGAAGTTTTCTCCGCTGTACTACGTCTACATTCCTAAAATTTACTCTGCGGTTTCTGATGATCCTGGGTTATGAACCGCCACCATTCACCGTTCTCCTTACACTCGTGAGTCTCCATCGACCTTAAAAGAAAGGGAGGACACGCAACTGCTGGCAGGTAAATTCAGCAAAGTTTGTCTCAACACAAAAGAGATAGCTCTGTGGTGACCCGTCTTCCACGGTAAAACATTTCCTAGGGAATAAGGAATCTTCCCATCGCAATGATAATATGAGTGATTTGCCACCGATGGATTTGCCGCTGTGCCTACAAACATCATCTTGAGGCCACACAGTTGTGAAGCACGGGTACCCAGGCGCTTCACCCTTTACCCTAGACCAGTGAAACTCAGAGAAGCACTATTGACCTGTGAGACATGGCGTTGCTGGAAGCATCAGTGTACAGAGACATGGGAACCTCGAAGGAGCTTCTTCCATGTGAATAAAACGCAGGCTGAACTTCATGGCAGGTTCCAGATTCTCAGGAATTCCACGGGCTGTATTGCTGAGGTAGACCCCACTGCTTGGGGCACACTTGAACTGAAAAATCTTGCTGGACTCACGGCTTTCCCAAAGACCCAAGGTTCTCAAAGAGCGAGCATAAGTTTGACGGGAAAAAACTGCCGGTGGCGCCATTTTCCCTTGAAACCGGCAAGGAGCAAGATTTTCCTGAAACCGTGAATCTCAGAAACATTGTGATCGTGAAGTTAAACCAGGGAGAGCAGATGTACTTCCAATAATCCTACACTTAAATGAAACCTCAAACCTAAATGCTATCCTAAAACCAACCCTAATCCTAACCCTAACCTAGGTCAAAACCTAGCCCTAGGTCTAAACCTAAAAAGAGGTGTAACCCTAAGCCTAGGTGTAATTCTGTAGACTCCTAACTTTAAACTGAACCCTAACCTAAGGCTCATCTTAAACCCTGCCCTAACCCTAACCGTATGTCTACCCTAAGTCTAATCCTAACACCAAATCTGATGTGAACATGCAGCTCCCCCTACAACTAACCTTATTCCTAACCGTCACCCTTCGCCTGAACCTAACTTAACTCTATCCATCACCTTCAACCCAAGCCTCCATATCACCGTTAATGTAATCCAATCCCTTAAACTAGACAGAGAGCTAAACTTATCCACAACCAAAACGGATGTAACACACAAGCCGCAAGCCTGACCCCAACTCTTAACCTCGCACACTTTCTAACCCTCACACAAATATTAACCCCAACCCATACCTAAACAGTCAAGTTTACCAGAAGCCTAAATGAGAAAATAGGTTCATTCATCCTTAAGCACTAAACCCTACTCTTACCTTCAACCTACACTCACCCTACATTTGATCCACAACCTTACCATAACCCGAATCCTCACGCAGCCGTAACTCTAACCTGAACTCTAACACTGTCTCTAAACATGCCCACATGCCTGTACCTATGCCTGTTTAAAGTAAACGCTAAACCGAAATCTTCTGTCCCACTATTTTGCAGCATTTTAAAGAAATATACTGGGAAAGATTTTTCTGCAAGGAAGAAACTGCAGGCGGCGTGGCTGAAATGAGAATATTATGCTGCACGAGCTCTTTGCCCTCAGATGTAGAAGTGTCATCAGTGGGCATCATAGAGAAATGGGACTTTAATAAGTGATCATCAACCTCTGTGAATTCCCTTTGTTCTAGACGCCTGAAATAAAGAGTTGTCCTGAGTCACATAAACCTCCACCTAGTGGTCTTAATGTGGCGCGTGAACATGCCGGTATAAGAGTATTCCGAAGAAGGCTGAACGTGCACAATTGAATGGTCATTGCCAGAAATGAAGGGGCAGCCGGATCAGACTGGGAAACTTAAGCTTCCATTAGACAATGAAGATGTGAGAATCTGGTACGTCCACAATTCACGGTTTCCTTAGATCCATGAAATTCCGTGTTGAATTTTAGTCAGAAAATGAAAACTCCGGAGCCTCTGTTCAGCAGGCCCGGGTTTAGCTCCCAGAGGCACACTGGTGCTCCTCTAGAATTTGGATAAAAATCGTTTTCACGGGAATAAGGAACCTTGATCAAGCCAGGTGGGTATTGACAAAGGAAATTGCTGCTCATGCCAGCTATACTGACAAGCACCCAGCTGTGCTAGTCCATCACTATTCAGCACAGGAATCTGCATAGATTGAGCCAAGACAAAGGAAAGCTCAGGGAGGCAGCAACTGTTTAGAAAAGCATTTGTACTTCTAAGAGGAGGTCAATGATGTGAAAAGACATACCCATGGCAAATAGTTTTCATCATCAGCAGAATTTCACGGAGCAATATTGCTGGGAGAGAAAAGGCACCACCTGAGGGAGGCATGCTCAACAAAACTACCTAGGGCAGGAGGCCGGTTGCCCTCAGGCACTAGGCGTGTCAGGCCTCAGCATTGTAAGGAGAGTTCACTGAAGTCCCTGAGTGAAGTTTTCTCTGCTGTCCTAAGTCTATGTTCCTAAAATTTACTCTGCGGTTTCTGATGATCCTGGGTTATGAATGGCCACCATTCACTGTTCTCCTTACACTCGTGTGTCTCCATCGACCTTAAAAGAAAGGTAGGACACGCAACTGCTGGCAGGTAAATTCAGCAAAATTTGTCTCAACACAAAAGAGACAGCTCTGTGGTGACCCGTCTTCCATGGTAAAACATTTCCTAGCGAATAAGGAACCTTCCCATCGCAATGACAATATGAGAGAATTGCCACGGATGGATTTGCCGCTGTGCCTACAAACATCATCTTGAGGCCATACAGTAGTGAAGCACGGGAACCCAGGCGCTTCACCCTTTACCCTAGACCAGTGAAACTCAGAGAAGCACTATTGACCTTTGAGACATGACGTTACTGGAAGCATCAGTGTAGAGGCATGGGAACCTCGAAGGAGCTTCTTCCGTGTGAATAAAACGCAGGGTGAACTTCATGGCAGGTTCCAGATTCTCAGGAATTCCACGGGCTGTATTGCTCAGAGGTAGAACCCACTGCTTGGGGCACACTTGAACTGAAAAATCTTGCTGGACTCACGGCTTTCCCAAAGACCCAAGGTTCTCAAAGAGAGAGCATAAGTTTGACGGAAAAACCAACTGCCGGTGGCGCCTTTTTGCCTTGAAACCGGCAAGGAGCAAGAGTTTCCTTAAACCATGAATCCCAGAAACATTGTGATCGTGAAGGAAAACCAGGGAGAGCAGATGTACTTCCAATAATCCTACACTTAAATGAAACCTCAAACCTAAATGCTATCCTAAAACCAACCCTAATCCTAACCCTAACCTAGGTCAAAACCTAGCCCTAGGTCTAAACCTAAAAAGAGGTGTAACCCTAAGCCTAGGTCTAATTCTGTAGACTCCTAACTTTAAACTGAACCCTAACCTAAGGCTCACCATAAACCAAGCCCTACCCTAACCATATGTCTACCCTAAGGCTAAGCCTAATCCTAACCCCAAATCTGATGTGAACATGCAGCTCCCCCTACAACTAACCTTACTCCTAACCGTCACCCTTCGCCTAAACCTAACTTAACTCTATCCATCACCTTCAATCCAAGCCTCCATATCACCATTAATGCAATCCAATCCCTTAAACTAAACAGAGAGCTAAACTTATCCACAACCAAAACGGATGTAACGCACAAGCCGCAAGCCTGACCCCAACTCTTAACCTCGCACACTTTCTAACCCTAACACAAATATTAGCCCCAACCCATACCTAAACAGTCAAGTTTACCAGAAGCCTAAATGAGACAATAGTTTCTTTCATCCTTAAGCACTCTTACCTTCAACCTCACACTCACCCTACATTTGATCCACAACCTTACCATAACCCGAATCCTCACGCAGCCTTAACTCTAACCTGAACTCGAACACTGTCTCTAAACATGCCCACATGCCTGTACCTATGCCCGTTTAAAGTTAACCCTAAACCGAAATCTTCTGTCCCACTATTTTGCAGCATTTTAAAGAAGTACACTGGGAAAGCTTTTTCTGCAAGGAAGAAACTGCAGGCGGCGTGGCTGAAATGAGAATATCATGCTGCACGAGAACTTTGCCCTCAGATGTAGAAGTGTCATCAGTGGGCTTTATAGAGAAACGGGACTTTAATAAGTGATCATCAACCTTTGTGAATTCCCTTTATTCTAGACGCCTGAAATAAAGAGTTGTCCTGAGTCACATAAACCTCCACCGAGTGGTCTTAGTGTGGCACGGGAACATGCCGGTATAAGAGAATTCCGAAGAAGGCTGAACGTCCACAATTGAATGGTCATTGCCAGAAATGAAGTGGCAGCGGATCAGACTGGGAAACTTAAGCTTGCCTTAGACAATGAAGATGTGAGATTCTGGTACGTCCAGAATTCACGGTTTCCTTAGATCCATGAAATTCCGTGTTGAATTTTAGTCAGAAAATGAAAACTCCGGAGCCTCTGTTCACAGGCCCGGGTGTAGCTCCCAGAGGCAGTGTGGTGCTCCTCTAGAATTTGCATAAAAATCATTTTCACTGGAATAAGTAATCTTGATCAAGCCAGGTGGGTCTTGACAAATGAAATTGCTGAGTTTGCGGAGTATAATGACAAGCACCCACCTGTGCTTGTCCATGCGTATTCAGCACAGGAATCTGCATCAGTTGAGCCAAGACAAGGAAAGCTCAGGGAGCAGCACCCGTGTAGAAAAGCATTTGTACTTCTAAGAGGAGGCCAATGATGTGAAACGACATACCCATGGCAAATAGTTTTCATCATTGGCAGAATTTCAGGGAGCAATATTGCTGGGAGAGAAAAGGCACCACCTGAGGGAGGCACGCTCAACAAAACTACCTAGGGCAGGAGCCAGGTTGCCCCCAGGCACTAGGCGTGTCAGGCCTCAGCATTGTAAGGAGAGTTCACTGAAGTCCCTGAGTGAAGTTTTCTCCGCTGTCCTACATCTACGTTCCTAAAATTTACTCTGCGGTTTCTGATGATCCTGGGTTATGAACGGCCACCATTGACCATTCTCCTTACACTCGTGAGTCTCCATCGACCTTCAAAGAAAGGGAGGACACGCAACTGCTGGCAGGTAAATTCAGCAAAGTTTGTCTCAACACAAAAGAGACAGCTCTGTGGTGACCCGTCTTCCACGGTAAAACATTTAATTACAACTCTCTTTTATACACGTGTGTCTGTGGATTTCAACATTTCAGTGCACAGATTAGCACATTCCCATAGCGGAGTGAACCTCCCTTCCGTCATGTCTATAGGTATTTCTCCTTCCTATGGGCAGCTGGACAGTAATTTATCTGGGGAACGTCTGGTAAACCAGGACAATGGTGCTTCCCCAGCTTTCTGTGATGAAGGGCCAGGCCATTGGTTACCTTTATAAAAGTCTCCTGACACGTCCTAGTGATGTCTGTTTCTGGGACCATAGTGGCTTCCTCTTCCTCGGTTGGTCTTGTTGGTAGGTGCTGTCCAGTTGGTCTGCTTCAAAGCAACCCCAATGTACAGGACAAGGAAAGGCTTGCCAGTCCTGGGCCACCCTCATTTCTTTCTGATGTTTGAACCCATCGTTGCAGCTCCCGTGGCCATGCATCCTGCAAATGGCCTGGCTCTTTGTCACTGATCCTCCCCCTTAATCTGACCAAAAGTGTTCGTCATCTGGTCCTCTCTCTGACAAGGTTCTGCCTAGTTTTACTAGTCCTCCACTACCTGACAGTGTATCAATGATTAGCATAAGGTTTTCAGTGGTGTATTTCGTCATCCTCAGTGTGTCCTTATTGGGGGCTCTTACAACTCGTGTTACAATCCATACACCAATTGTATCTGACATAGTCATACGTATATTGCCATCATTCTTTTCTAGACATTTACTTTCTATTGAGCCCTTGGGATCAGCTCCCCTTTTTTTCCTCCTCCCCCACTCGTGGTTCCTTGATAGATTATAGATTGTTATTATTTTCATATCTCACATCGACCATTGTCTCTTTTATCCTCAGCTTTCTGTTGCTCCTCTCCCTGCGAGGGGTGTGCGGTTATATGTCATTTGGTATCTCTATTCCCATTCCTGTTCCTGGGTTCCATGTGTTGTGAGTTTTATCTCTTGCTAATACCTATGCACTCTAGTCCAGAGTGGGAAGCGGCACTGGGGTGATGATAGTGGGCGGTGATGAGACCTCAAGGGGTCAGAGGCAGATTGTGTCATTCATTGGTGCGATCCATATCTCCTCAGGGGGGCCTCCACCCAGTGGGACACAGCATCTGGGAGGCTTGTGGCTTTCTCCTGAGACAGCATGGTGGCCAAGGGCCCGGGCATTGAGGGTGGGACTCTGGGCCTGGGGTGGCAGCACTTGCAGAAGCCACCCCCTCCCCCAGGCACCCACCTGGATATGGATGAGCACATGAGACAGTTGGCTGTGAACTTTGAGGGTGGCCTCAGTGTCTCAGAGCAGGTGGGGTCTGGCCTGAGTCAGCTCCCACAGCTCCAACCAGGAAGCCCTGCCCCCAGGCGGGGGTCAGCAGTTATCCCAGCATGCTCATTCCTCCCCCTCAGCTTCTGTCTGGTCAGCCCTTCAGCTTCCTGGCTGGGTTTAGAACTTGTCCTAAGCTCCCAGAGGGCCACCGTCCTGAGATCTTGCTCAGCGCTTCAGGCCTTTCTGCAAACTCTCCTCCCAGGAGCCCATTATCACTAGCAGTTTACCCCTTGCTCTAACGATGCTCCAGGAGGCCTGCTTGGGAAGTGTTGGGCTGTTGCCTGGTTCAGTCCCACTAACTGCTCCTCAGGAGAAAGAAGAGGTTCCCTGCTCTTGGAAAGATTTACAGGCTTGCAAACCCTCTGGAGGATCCCCATGAGTCAGCAGGTGGGGTCATTCTAAAGCCCGGCACTCCGCAGGTAGCCACGTTGTGTGCCACCCAGGCATGCTGTGTGTTTGGAGGAGACTGCACACCCTTCAAAGGTAGAAGCTGCACCCCTCCATGGTTCTTGCATGCAGCAAATGCAGGGCCCCTGAGACTCCGGGCCAGCCTCTGGGCTAGGATCATGGGCAAATCGTTATCTCGCCTAAGCTCCATCTGGGCTGGAAACGCAGTAGCTTGTACTGTGACCTGGGTCAGCCTGGGGCTGTGCAGGGCATCCTCAGCCCAGCTCAACTCTTCCCAGAACACCCCTGCAGGTGCAGGGAGCCCTTGGCTTGGGAAAGTGACCCTGCTAAGTGGGCTTTGTGACCAGGCTCCCTGATCCACCGACCCAGCTTTGCCTCCTCCACAGGCTGCAGACAGCAGGGGCTGCCCTGGGTTCCCTGAACTCGGGCTATCTCCAGAGACAGTGTGGGCAGGACCTGAAGGGTGTGGAAGTGAGTCGTGCTGGGAAAGTGGATGGAGGAACGGAGGGTAGGGTAGATGCTGGGTGGGCTGAGGGGGCAGGAGATGCCATGCAGAGTTCTAGAACCAGGGCTGAGGGATGTGGGAGCTGTTGGGGCCAGCTGGCCCTTTCGTGAGTTTTAGGAGCTGCCTGAATTCCATCCACATTGACCCTCTCCAGCCCCACCTTTGGCAGATGCTGGAAGAGAAGTTCAAGGTCTTCCGGGAGAAAGGGCAGAGTGTGGGGCTGCCAGGGTGCAGGCCCTGAGGGAGCTGGCAGGTGCCCTGGAACTCGCCTCCCCCAGCTCCATGGCCCAGAGTCAAGTCCATAGGAGCGGCGTTGAGGCCACATGGGTGAGGCTGGACAAGGCAATGAAAGCCCGCACAGAGGTGGGTGCCCAGAGGGACAGGCCAGTGACAGCCAAGGGGCTCGGGACACAGGGACCTACCCCAGATGTGTGTGCATGTGTGTGCATGCTCATGTGTAGGGGTGGGCATGTGGGTGTGTGCATGCATACTTCTGTGTGTATTCTCGTGTGCACATGTTTGTATGAAGGGGCATGGCTGACTCCAGCTCCCAGCATCAATCAGCCTTCCCCGTCCAACCACGCTCCTTCCTGCCCTCAGTTTGGAGTTGTTCAGCGCAGGTCACTCCTTGTGGCAGGACCACGAAGTGGGCTCTCCCAATGCTCCCTGAGCACGGGCCGCAGTTTCGTTGGGGGCACAGGCCCTGCTGGTCTTCTTGCTGACCGCCACTCTTAGAGCTCCCTGCCGCCCCTCCCCACACCCTCCTTGCTCGGGATCTGGTGTCTCAGTGCACTGAGCACCTGACAGGTCCTGCATCCGAAATCCTGGGGCTGGGTGGCCCCGGGGCCAGCCCTCTCCTCACTGACTGTTGGAGGTGCTACAGGCAGTCCCCCTGACAGGCAGCCCACTCGCTCCCTGAGCCGCCGTCTCATGTGCTCAGGGCTCCCCATCTTTTTGCCTTCCTCCCAACATGCGTGTCAAGACCCTTTCCTCCCTCGGGCCCTGCCTGTGGCCCCCGGGCCTCATCAGGAACCTGCTGTGATCAGAGGAAACCATCCATCTTCTAACCACCGAAGGGCCAGAAGGCGCGAATGTACAGCGATGATAATAGGTAAAGGCCACGGTAAAGTCACAGAGGACAGGAAAGACAGGGGCGAGAGAATACAATACAGAGTCAGACATGTTTTATTAGGCATGCTCACTTCAGCTCCTCTTGATGGACCACGTGGAACTGGGAGAAGTGGAACCTTTGCTATCTTGGGACGTGTATAGGGAGCCTGGAGACACACCTCTTCAGTAGTGACATGGGTCACAAGGTGGGCGGTATCTATCGTAAGGACCCTGTACTTGAGCTCACCAAGGTGAGGAAAGCTAATACCTGCATTGGGGGAAGCTACAAGGGGGGCTGGGTGTCACGGTGGGAAGAGAGGGCAAAAGGATCATATCTGCTTCTACACAGAGATACAATCAGCCATGTGCTCACATTATGGCAGCCTAGCTGTTAACGGAGAATCCGTGGGAATGATTTTTAAAGCAGGATAATGTACTTGGACTTTACCTCTAACTTACCAAAGTAGAGGCTTTCCTACCGTGGAATACCAGCTTTCCAGATTCTCCCTGTTATAATTTAGGGAATAGAGTCTTCGTCCTATTTCCCTCCGTGTTAACGCCCCACAAATCCCCAAGCCACAGTCTTTGCTCAAAAGGAGGTGGCCCTGTTCTCAGGGAGAAAGTTGCTGGCCCTCCTTCCCGCTGTGTCCTCGACTTCCACAAGGCGGCGCTCGAGCTGTGGGGCCACATGCAGAAGGTGGTCCTGGTGGAGGGTGCTGTCCTTGGCCACGACCTAGCGTCTGTGGAGGTCCTGCAGCGCCAGCACCGCCTCCTGCAGGGGAGGGCCCCAGTCCCTCCCCCCCGCAGGAACCCCTCTTCTGTAGGCAATGGATGGATGAGGAACCCTCACCCCCAGCTGACCCCAGGCAGGACTGCAGCCAGCCCCTTCCCCCTCTGGGATTGGGGGTGACGGGCCTGGGCTTGACCTAGGCTGGGGTACAGCCAGGATGGCCTGCAGAGTCCTGGGTGGAGGAGCATTCAGCCTGCTCTCTGCCAGCTGCAGAGGGAGCTGGTGGCTGTGGACGAGGTGGTGGTTCAGATGGGGATGGAGGCCATCCAGGTACACCCTGCGGTCCAGGAGGGCCTGGCCGAGCAGCTGGCTGAGGTGCAGGAGGCCTGGGCCACCTGAACATGAAGGCCTGGGAGAAGGGCCACCAGCTGGAGTGAGTAGCCCATGGCCACGCCTTCCTCAGGCACTGCCAGGAACTGCTGCATGTGCCACCCCACCTGGATGGGGGCTCGCTCTGTCCCATGCGGGTGGGGGCACCCAGATCTTCCCTGCCTCCTCCCTGTTCTGCCCTCTGGCCCTGAGACCTGTTCCCATGCCCTGTCCCCCACCCAGCACTCAGGCTCAAGAGAAGCAGGCGCTAGTCTATATCCTCAGAAGGGCCAGCTGGGGCCAAGGAGACACTGGGGCAGGAGCTCTGCCTGAGAGCCCAGGCAGTGCGTCCGGCGGGGTAGTAGCTGCTGGACACCAGCTACGTCATGGCCCCAGAGATGTGCGCGCTGAGGTCTAGGGCCAGGGTGGTGCGTGGCCAGAGCTCCCTTTCCTGCTGCTCCCTGCTCCACGGTAACCCAGCCCTATCCCACCCAGGCGACACCCTGCACCCCTCCCAACAGCCCTCTGCCCAGCAGGTCACAGTGTCTCCGGGAGCTGGACAGGCAGCTGCAGGAGCTCCGGATGGCCTGGGCCCTTCACCAGGACCACTGCCAGGTGAGCCAGGACTAGGAGGAGCTGCGGGGATTGCTGGGTCAGGCCGAGGTCTGGCTGGCCTCCTGAGAGGACCTCCTGCTAGACCCTGACTGTGGGGTGAGCAGGGATCCGCCCCTTAGAGGGCCACATGCCTGGCACCAGGACTTTGAAAGGCAGCTGGTGGCCCAGGAGGAGAAGCTCACCCAGCTCCAAATGTAGGTGAGGGTGTGGAGGGCGGGACTGAGGAGGGGTCGAGGGGCCTCCACCTGCGGTGGGGTCTCCAGAGCATTGATCTGCCCTGAGGGGCACACCTTCGGGGAAACAGCCACAGGGTCCTGTCCTCCATGGGCAGTCTGGCTCTGTGGGGTCCATGACAGCTTCTTCTGCCCAACTGCTCCCTCCCCTCCTCTTCCTGGTTTCGCCCTCTGAGAGCTGCCCCCAGAGCAAGCCCTGTGGGACACACAGGGTCACTATGGGTGGAAACCAATCAATAATCTCATGGGTGCAGAGCACACTCTGAGGAACACAGGGTGGTGACACTAGCTACAGAGAATCTGAGTGGAGCAAGGGTTTGTAATCCTTGTGTAGGCTGGGGGTGGGGCTGATAGGGGGGGATTGATACCACAGGATCCTGTGGGACTGAAAGTGAGGACCTGAGGGTGGACGGGCAGAGGGAGTGCCCCATCCTCTGAGGCAGGAAGGTGGTCAGCTAGGGTGAGTACGGAGGAAGATGAGCAGGGGCTGCTGCAGTCACGCAAATGTCACGTAAGAATCTCACTTTAGTATAAAATGTTTGTCTCCATTGCAAAGCCACCTCTAGCAACTAGGATCCCCTCTCTCCCCATCTGGAGTTGACAAGTGAAGAAAATCAAAAACTGAAGCAAAGCAGTCCACAGGACTAACGGACCACCAACACCACAGCCCTCCATCCTTGTCCTGGAGACCAGGAGAGTTAGATGGTGCCCAGCCACCGCCTCAAACTGCTCTGGTTGAGCTCAAACTGGCAACTTGTGCACAGCTTGAAAGCCAATGGAAGGTGACTTCATGAAGAGGGCATTACAAGTTTGACAGGGACTGCTGGAACCCCGAGACCAAGGCCCTTCAAATCCAAAACAGAGTGCAGCTCCAGGAATCACCCCTGCCCAAGCAACAGTCGAGCTGATAAAGTGAACGCATGGCACCTCTGAGGCAAGTGCTTCCCAGAGCAAAGGGGAGCATTTGCCCTCAAAGTTCAGGAGGGAGGGAGGGGCCAGGGAGAAGGCAAGAAGAGTGCTGTGTTATATTATGAGAGCTGCAAACAAAATGTGTAGAAATTGTTAAATTGCTCTGCATGTTTCCACTTAAAACAAAACCCTCTATATTAAAATTCATATATATATGTGCATTATATGTGTGTATATATATATATATTGGTCAAACCCAAGGTCAGAAAAGGCATGCCCCGGGCTGCTGCTCATGGCAAGGTCAGTGGTCTGAAACCCATCACAAAGACAAGGCTCGGCTGTCTGCTCCCGTAGTGACAGCCTCAGAGACGCAGGGGCCGTCGTGTGCTGTCCTACAGGGCCTCGATGATAGAAATCGACTCGATGGCAATGATTTGAGTGCTTTGAAGGTCAGAAACTGTAGACAGTGATCTATAAACGTCCTTCTCTCCTGTAAGGTGTCTGTAACACAATCAAAGGAAAACAATCGGTCTGCTCTCCAGATCTTCAATGGGATCATTTCCAGGTAGCCTGGTCACACACTGCCAGACTGTGCCTTCTCAGATCCGCTGGCACTGCTAGGAAGGTTGTGGGCCCTGCAGGGGTGGGGTACTCTCCAGCCTGCTCCCCAGCAATAGAGGCACTAGGCCAAGACTGGAAGAGCCCCGGCAGGGGAGAGTGGGGAGGTTGAGGCAGTCACGGTGCCCTGCTTCTGACACTCTTCATGTGGCTGCTATGGTCACCCTTGACCTCAGGGAAGGCCAAGGGTCACCAGGGCAGAAAACACTTCCTTTTTATGGTGAGGGCCATATCGCGTCTCAACTTCACTGCTAATTAGCTGTGGTCTCTAGCAAGTAACCCAGCCTCTCGGTGCACCCAGTTTCCCCAGTGCTATCTGGAGTCCCCAGAAGGGCCAGGTACAGCCAGGCTGCTTGCAGCTGGGCCAGAACCAGCAGCTGCCCTCACCGTGCCCTGAAGCCAGAAGCCCAGAACTCAAAGGCTGAGCTTTGCTGAAGGTCGTCTGACATGGCCTCTCAGCTTAAGTAAGGGGTCCCAACTCCAGGCTGCACAAGTTGCTCCCTGGAACACGTGGCCCGGGCCCCCAATGTGGGCACACAGAAAGCCAGTTCACCTCTCAGGGGTTTGGCAGAGCCGCAGCACAGCAAGGGTCTCCCTGGAAGCCCGTCCAGCCCATGCCCAGCACCTCCCCCAAACTCACCCCTGCTCCAGGCTGCTGGTACTCACTGTAGGTCCTGTCACCACTGCTGGGCCCTGGGGGCAGTGCTGGGCCGCCACTCCAGCAGGCTCTCCGCTAGTGGGGCAGGCTGCCCCCTGGTGGCCACCCATCTTCACTTGGTGCTGAAACATTGCAAACTTGGTTAAGAGGAGCTGAGAAGAGAGGAGAGGGGTCCCAGGGGGCCCTGGCTGGTGAGACACCTCAGTGAGTGACTGGGCAGGGCAAGACTGGACAGCCACAGAACTTGCCCCTCTATGCAGAGAGGGGAATAGGAAGCCACAGCTGTCCTCAGTCCAGACTGATGTTCCCCATCAGCCCCTTGTGCATGCAGCCCCCCCTCCACCACCCGTCTTCCTTCGGCTCCAGGGCACCTTCCTTGCCCCTAGCCCCTTCCTCACTAGGGTGTGCTCATAGTCCTCTCTCCTCTGGCCACCAGCTGCTGGCTGCTCAGCCAGCTCTGCAAGTCCTTGGCTTCCCTCAGGAAGCCCTGCAGTGCCAGCATCCTCTTCAGATCCTGGCCCCTGTGGTGACAGCTGAGTCCCCCAACAGTTAGTGTGCATGTGTCCACACTCTGGAGGACAAGGGACTCGATCAAAGGGGCTGCCTGAAGGACAAGGTTCTTCATGGTCTTTGCCCAGGCTGCTCCTCTGGATTCAAGAAGCAAACCCAGGGCAGGGGGAGTTGGGGCTGGCGAGGGTGTGGCTGTGGGGGAGGGCAGGTGACTGGAGCCAGGGAGCCAAGCCCCTGCCCTGCAGGCTCTCCTCAAAGGTTTGTGGGAAGAGGAAACAGTGAAGGACTCATCTTTTCCTGACACATGTCTATAGGCCTCTGTCACGGTTCTCTTCAAGGCAGGGGTAGCATCTAGGGGAATAAGCAACCCCAGCCAGTTTTCTGGTACCCCCGGATGCAGTGACCCTCACTGTTGGGCTGCCAACTCCCACAGTGTCTTCAGCTGCTTCCAGAGCCTCCCCTGCATCACACCCAGCTGCTCTGAGACCTCAGTTACAAGGATCTACATATAACTTCCTCCCTGGGGGATGGACAACAGAAAAGTGGGTGAAGGGAGACAAAATATGTAAGATCTGACAAATTATCAAGGGTTCATGAGTGAGGGGGGAACAGGGAGGGCGGAGAAAAATGAGGACATGATGCCAAGGCCTTAAGTGGAGAGCAAATGTTTTGAGAATGATGAGGGCAATGAATGTACGGATGTGCTTTACACAACTGATGTATGTATGGATTGTGATAAGAGTTGTATGTGCCCCTAATAAAATGATTTTAAAAAATTAACTCATTTATATTTCTTAGGACAATGCCATTTGTATTTCAAAGCAACATTCACGAAAGCTATTTTTTCACCTTCACTATCTTCTATTTAGTTTTAAACAGTGCAAAAACAATTCTTATGCCTTTTTATGAGATGTAATGCAAGTAGACATAAATTTATGCATAATTAAAAATGTGAATGAACAAAATATTTTGTTAAAGAATTTGAACTTTTGTGAAAATCATAGAAAGCATATAGCATTTTATTGAAGGGTTGGGATTTTTTTCCTCTATTTTATTCTAGTATTTGGTCTGAGGTTCTTACGGCATATTCTGATTGTTGTCATGTAAGAGAATGTACATTCCACATAAGAGAAAACTTTCCTTATAATATTTTCCTATCCATTGCTTCCTGCTGAATCTCTCATTTGTTCTTTTATCATTTTTTCCTATAAAAAACCCAGGCTGCTTAATTTTATTCTTATTAATCATTTATATAAGTTAGGAAAATATTTATTATATATACATTTTTATTAAAAATCTTTTATTGGAGACTCTTACAACTTTTGTTGCAATCCATATTGATTGCATCAGGCATTTTATACATATGTTGCCTTCATTCATTTATAGACATTTCTTTCTTTTTCTTTTTTAAAATCATTTTATTGGGGCTCATACAACTCATCACAATCCATACATACACCAATTGTGTAAAGCACACTTATACATTCGTTGCCTTCATCATTCTCAAAATTTGCTTTCTGCTTGGGTTCCTGGAATCAGCTCATTTCCCCTTTCCCCTAGCCCCTTCTCACCCTGCTCCTCTTCCCTCATGAACCCTTAATAATTTATACATTATTATTTTCTCTTATCTTACACTGCGCGGCGTCTCCCATCACCCAATTTTCTGTTGCCCATCTCCCAGGGGGGAAGTTATATGTAGATCCTTGTGATCGGTTTCCCATTTCTATACCCACTTCCCTCCCAGTATCGCCACTCTCACCGCTGGTCCTGGGGGGTTCATCTGTCCTGGATTCCCTGTGTTTCCAGTTCCCGTCTGTACCGCTGTGTATCTTCTGGTCTAACCAGGTTTGCAAGGTAGAATTGGGATCATGAGATGTGGGGGGAGGAAGCGTTTAATAACTAGAGGAAGGTTGTGAGTTTCATTATTGCTACACTGAACCCTGAGTGACTCATCTCCTTCCCACTACCCCTCCGCAAGGGATGTCCAGTTGTCTACAGGTGGGCATTGGTCCCCCGTCATGCACTCCCCTCATTCACGATGATATAATCCCACCTCCCGCCTTTGTTGCTTGAAAACTGGTCCCCTCAGCCCTTCATGATCACACATGTTGGTGTGATGCTTCCATGTGGGCTTTGTTGCTTCTGGGCCGGCTTGTTTACTTTCAAGCCTCTAAGACCCGGGACGCTATATCGCTTGATAGCCGGCCACCATCAGCCTTCTTCACCACACATACTTATGCACACATTCATCTTCAGCGTTTATGTGGGGAAGGTGGTCACACAATGATGGTTTTTGTTCTTTGGTGTCTGCTACCTGATCCCTTCAACACCTCGTGCTCACTTAGGCTTGTGTGCTTCTTCTCTGTGGGCTTTGTTGCTTCTGAGCTAGATTTCAGCCTGTTTGCCTTCAAGCCTTTAAGACCCCCAGAGTTTCATTATATTGTGCAGAGAGTGGCTATGAGCCAAACCCACTAGACTGCACCCAACAACAGTAACAACAGGACTTGTGCTTCTAACAATATGCTGAAGAAGACCTTAAGAGAATCTCCCCTTCGTTTAGAGCAGCGGCTCTCGACCTGTGGGTCGTGTCTACTTAGGGGGTCAAACAGCCCTTTCATGGGGTGGCCTGAATTATAGCAGTAGCAAAATTACAGCTATGATGTAGCAACAAAAATAATTGTATGGTTGGTTGGTCACGACTACATGAGGAACTGGATGAAAGGGTCGTGAGTAAGAATGTTGAAAACCACTGTCCAAGAGGAAGACTCAATTCTTGACACAGTTGAAGGGCAACAAAATAGACTCAGCCCCAATATAGATGGGATAGCACAGTGGCTGCAACAATAAACACAAGCCAAAGAAACACTGCAAGGATGGCACAAGACAGGACAGTGTTTCATTATATTGACATAGAGTTGCTATGAGCAAAACCCACAAGAAATAAAACAGGACTTGTTTTTCTAACAATGTACCTAAGTAGACCTTAAGAGAATCTCCTATTAGTTTAGCGCAGCGGGCCTCAAACTGAGGGTCGTGACCCCTTTTGGGGGATGAATGACGCTTTCACGGCAGTGGACCGTTCATTAAAGTGGAAAAATTAGAGTTATGATGTAGCAATGAAAATAATTTCATGATTTGGCAATCACCACTACATGAGGAATGGTATGAAAGAGTCGTGGCATTAGGAAGGTTGAGAACCACTTCCCTAGGGCAAGACACAAATCTGGTACAGAAGGGAAGGAAGATAGCGGCAGTCTCCAACAAGTTGGATTAGCACAGTGGCTGCAACACTGAGGCCAAGCACACAAGCACGGTGAGGGTGGCTAAGGGCAGGGCAGCGTTTCATTATATTGTGCATAGAGTTGCTAAGAGTCAAAACCCACTCGACGGAACTTGACAATAACTACAGGACGTGTACTTCTAACAATATGCTGAAGTAGATCTTAAGAGAAACTCCTCTAAATTTAGAGCAGTCGTTCTTAACTTGTGGGTCGCGACCCCCTCTCACAGGTGTTGCCCAATTCATAACAGTAGTGAAATCACAGTAATGGAGTAACAATGAAAAAAAATTACTGTTGGAGGATCACCACAACATTAAGAATTGTATAAAGGAGCCATGCCATTAAGAAGGTTCAGAAACACTGCCCGAGAGGAATACACAAAACGTGGTACTGCAGAAGGGCAGCAAGTCAGAGGCAGACCCTACAAGATGGAATAGCTCAGTGGCTGCAACAATGAGTGCCATCAACGAACCACTGTGAGGACGGCACAGGACGGGGCAGCATTTCATTATATTGTGCGTAGAGTTGCTGAGAGTCAAAACCCACTCGACGGCAACTAACAGCAACACAAAAAGAACTTGAGCTTCTAACAATATGCTGACGTAGATCTTAAGAGAAACTCCTCTTAGTTTAGTGCAGGGTTCTCAGCCTATGAATCACGAACCCTTTTGGGGAGTGAGTGGGTTGAATGACCCTTTCACAAGGGTTGCCTGATTCATAAGATTAGCAAAATTACAGTTATGAAATATCAGCGAAAATTTTGTATGACTGGGGGTCCACCACTATTTTGGGAACTGCATGAAAGGGTCGTAGATTTAGGAAGATTGAGAACCACTGTCCGAGAGGAAGACACAAATGTTGGTAGAGTAGAAGGGCAGCAAAGGAGAGGCAGCCCCTCCAAGTTGGAATAGCTCAGTGGCTGCAACAACCAGCGCAAGCAAAGAACCACTGTGAGGAATGCACAGGATGGGGGAGCATTTCGTTATATTTTGCATAGTGTTGCTATGAGCCAAAACCCACTTGAAGGCACCTAAATACAATAACAACAGGACTTTTGCTTCTAACAATGTGCTGAAATATATCTTAAGAGATATTCTTCATTGTTTGGAGCAGAGATTCTCAACTTGTGGGTCATGACTCCATTAGGGTGATGAACTACCCTTGCACAGGGGTGACCCAATTCATAGCAGTAGCTACATTACTCTTATGAAGTAGCAATGACGATAAATTTATGACTGGGATTGTACCCATTACATGAGGAGTGGTATAAAAGGCCTGTGGCATTATAGGAAGGTTGAGAGCCACTGTCCTCGAGCAAGACAGAAATCTTGGCAGAGCAGAAAGGCAGCAAATGAGAGGCAGACCCCCAGATGATAGATTAGCGCAGTGGCTGCAACAATGAGTGCAGACAAGAAACCACTGTGAGGATGGCACAGGACGGGGCAGCGTTTCATTATCTTGTGCGTAGAGTTGCTGAGAATCGAAACCCACTGGGCAACACCTAACAACAATCACTGTAGGACTCATGCTTTTCACAATATGGTGCTGTAGATCCTAAGAGAAACTCCTCTTAGTTTAGAGCAGTGGTTCTCAACCTGTGGGTCACGAGCCCTTTGGGGGGGGTCAAATGACCCTTTCACAGTGGAGGCCTGATTCATAACTGTAGCAAAATTAAAGTTACGAAGTAGCAATGAAAATAATTTTATGATTGGGGGTTCATCACTACATGAGGAAATGAATGAAAGGGTAGTAGAGGGGCAGCAAAAGAGAGGCAGCCCCCCAAAAGTTGGATTAGCCCATGGCTGCAACAATGACAACAAGCAAAATAACCACTGTGAGGGTGGCACGAGACGGGGTCACGTTTCATTATATTGTGTATAGAGTTGCTATGAGCCAGCACATACTCAAAGGCACCAAACAATAACAACAGGACTGTGCGTCTATGAATATGCTGAAGTAGACCTTAAGAGAAACTCCCCTTAGTTTAGACCAGTGGTTCTCAAACTGTGTCACAGTGCCTTTAGAAGACTAATGAACCTTTCACATGGGTGGCCTGATCCATAACAGAAGCGAAATTACAGTTATGATGTAGCAATGAAAATATTTTATGGTTGGGGAGTCACCACTACATGAGGACTGGTATGAAATAGTAGTGGCATTCAGAAAGTTGAGAACCACTATTTTTGAGGAAGACGCAAATCTTGGTACGGAAGGGCGGGAAAAGAGAGGTAGTCCCTAACAAGATGGATTACCACAGTGGCCGCAACAATGAGCCCAAACAGCAGAACCATCGTGAGGATGCACAGGGCAGGACAACGTTTCATTACATTGTGCATACAGTTGGTATGAGCCAAAACCCACTGGAAGGCAGCCAAAAACAAGAACAGGATTTGTGCTTCTAACAATATGCTGAAACATCCCTTAAAAAGAAACTCCTCTTAGTGTAGAATAGCAGTTCTCAAACTGTGGGTCGTGATGCCTTTTGGGGGGTGGGGGGGAGAATGACTATATCACATGGTGGCCTGATTCATAACAGTAGCATACTTTTAGTTATAAAGTAACAAGGAAAGTAATTTTATGATTGGGGGGGGGGGAGGTCACCAATACATGAGGAATGGTGTAAAAGAGTCGTGCATTAGGAAGTTTGAGAACCACTGCCCTAGAGGAAGACACAAATCTGGGTACAGTTGAAGGTCAGCAAATGAGAGGCAGTCCCCCAAAAGATGGATTAGCACAGAGACTGCAACAATGAGTGAAAACAAAAGAAAAGTGTGAGGGTGTTAGAGGATGGAACAGTGTTTCATGATACTGTGCATAGAGTTGTTATGAGCCAACTATGAGCCAAACCCACTTGACAGCCTCCTAACAACAATAAGAACAGGACTCGTGCGTGTAATAATATACTGAGCTAGACCACAGGAGAAACTCCTCTTAATTTAGAACAGCGGTTCTCAACCTGTGATTTGTGACCACTTTGGTTGGTTGAACAACCCTTTCACAGGGTGACTAGATTCATAAGACTTGCAAAATTACAGTTATGGAATAACAGTAGAAAAAAACCTTTATGCTTTGGGGACCACCACTACACATTGGGAAGTGTATGGAAAGGTCGTAGAAATAGGAAGCGTGAGAAACACTGTCCTAGAGGAAGACGCAAGTACAGTAGAAGGGCAGCAGAAGAGAGGAAGTCCCTACAAGACGGATTTGCACGGTGGCTGCAACAATGAGCGCAAGCAAAGAACCACCGTGAGGATGATGCAAGACTGGGCAGGCCTTTATTATATTGTGCACAGGGTTGCTATCAGCCCAAACCCTCTCCACGGCCCGAACAACAATAACAGGAGGAATCATACATCTAACAGTATGCTCAACTAAACCTTGAGAGAAACTGCTCTTAGTTTAGAGCAGCCATTCTCAACTTGTGAGTTGAGTGGTAAATCCTTTGGGGGTGTTCGAATGACCCTCCCATAGGCGTGGCCAGATACGTAACAGTAGCAAAATTACAGTTATGAAGTAGCAACAGTACAATTTTTTTGGTTGGGGGGTCATTACTACACAAGGCACTGTATGAAATGGTCGTGGCATTAGGATTGCTGAAAACCACAGTCCTACAGGAAGACACAAGTCTTGATACAGTTGAAGGGCCGCAATATAGAGTCAGCCCCCAAATAGATGGAATAGCATAGTGGCTGCAGCAATGAGCTCAAGCTAAGGGAACACTGTGAGGATGGCACAACATGGGGCAGCGTTACATTATATGGAGCACAGAGTTGCTATGAGTCAAAACCCACTCGACTGCACCTGACAACAAAACAACAGGACTTGTGTTTCTTATAATGTGCTGAAGTAGACCTTAAGAGAAACTCCTATTAGTTTAGTGCAGCGGTTCTCAACTTTTGGGTCACGAGCCTTGTTGGGGGATGAATGAACCTTTCATAGTGGTCGCCCAGTCATAACAGTAGGAAAATTAGAGTTACAAAGTTGCAATGAAAATAATTTTATGATTTGGCAGTCAGCACTATATGAGGAACGGTATGAAAATGTTGTGGCATTAGGAAGGTTGAGAACCACTGCACTAAAGGAAGACACAAATCTTGGTAGAGTAGAAGGGCAACAAAAAATAGCCAGGCCCCCCAAATATGGCTCCAACAATGAGCACTAGCAAACAACCACTGACAGGATGGCACAGGTCTGGGAAGCATTTCATGATATTGTGCATAGAGATGCGATGAGCCAAAACCCCCTCCGCAGAACTTAACAACAATAACAACAGGGCTTGTGTGTTTAACAATATGCTGAAGTAAATCTTAAGAGCAACTCTTCTTAGTTTACAGCAGGGTTCTCAACATTGGGTCGTGAACACTTTCAGGTGGGGGGTGTTTCGAAACACCCCTTCACAGTGATGGCCTGATTCATAACAGTAGCAAAAGTACAGTTATGAAATATCAATGAATATAATTTTATGATTGGGGTCCACCACTACATTGGGAACTGTACGAAAGGGCCACAGAATTAGGATGTATGAGAAACATTGTCCTAGAGGAAGACACAAATGTTGGTACAGCAGAAGGGCTGCAAAAGTCAGGCAGCCCCTACAAATGGAATTGATGCAGCAGTGAGCGCAAGCAAAGGACCACAGTGAGGATGGATGGCACGAGATGGGGCCGAGTTTCATTATATTGTGCATACAGTTGGTATGAGCCAACACACACTCAAAGGCACCAAACACTAATAAAAAGAACTTGGGCTTCTAAGAATATTCTGAAGTAGACCTTAAGAGAAACTCCTATTCGTTTAGACCATTGGTTCTCACACTGTGTGTCAAGACACCTTTGAGGAGACTAACGAACCTTTCACATGGGTGGCCTGATCCATAACAGAAGCAAAATTACAATTATGATGTAGCAATGCAAATATTTTATGGTTGGATGTCACCACTACACGAGGAATGGTGTGAAGTGGTTGTGGCATTTGGAAAGTTGAGAACCACTGCTCTAGAGGAAGACACATATCTTGGTACAGAAGGGCAGGAAAAGAGAGGCAGTGCCCAACAAGATGGATTAGCACAGTGGCTGCAAAAATGAGTGTGAGCAAAAGAACCACTGTATGGAAGGCACAGGACGGGAAAGCATTTCATTACATGGTGCATAGAGTTGGTATGAGCCTAAACCCATTCGAAGGCACCAAACAACAGGATTTGTGCCTCTAACATTATGCTGAAGAAGACTTTAAAAGAAACTCTTAGTGTAGCGTAACAGTTCTCTAACTGTGGGTCACAACGTCTTAGGAGGGAACAATGAGCATTTCACATGGGTGACCTGATTCATAACAATAGCAAATTTATAGTTATGGAGTAACAAGGAAAATAATTTTATGATTGGGGGGGGGGTCACTAGTACATGAGGAATGGTGTGAAAGAGTCATGACATTAGGAAGGTTGAGAACCACTGCCCTAGAGGGAGACATAGATCTGGGTACAGTAGAAGGGCAGCAAAAAGAGGCAGCCCACAGCACGATGGAATACAACAGTGGCTGCAACAATCCGCGCAAGCAAAAGAACCACTGGGAGGATGGCGCAGGACAGGACACCTTTCCATCATATTGTGCTTAGAGTTGCTAGGCGTCGAAAGCTACACAACAGAATCTAACAATAACTATAGGATTTGTGCTCCTGACAATAGGGTGAAGTAGATATTAAGAGAAACTCCTCTTAGTTTAGACCAGCGGTTTTTAACCTGTGGTTCGCGACCACTTTTGGCGATCAAATGACCCTTTCACAGGTGTGAAATGATTCACAACTGTAGGAAAATTACAGTTATGAAGTAACAATAATGTTATGATGGGGGTCACCACTACATGAGGAACTGTATGAAAGGGTCATGGCATTAGGGAATTTGACAACCACTGCCCTAGAGGAAGACACAAGTCTTGGTACAGTAGAAAGGCCACAAAAAAGAGGCAGCTACCCAAAAGTTGGATTAGCACAGTGGCTGCAACAATGCGCACAAGCAAAAGAAGCACTGTGAGGATGGCATAGGATGGGAAAGCGTTTCATTATATTGTGCATAGAGTTACTATGAGCCAAAACCCACTCGATGGTACCTAACACCAATAACAACAGAACTTGTGCATCTACCAGTATGCTGAATTCTATCTTAAGAGAATCTCCTCTTAGTTTAGAGCAGGGGATCTTCAGCTGTGTGTCGCGACCCCTTTGTGGATATGGAATGAAAATTTCACAGGGGTGTCGTGACTCATAACAGTAACAAAATTACAGTTATGAAGCTGCAATGAAATCATTTTATGGTTGGGGGTGTCACCACTAAATGAGAATCGGTATGAAAATATCATGGCATTAGGAAAGTGGAGAACCACTGCTCTAGAGGAAGTCCCAAATCTTGGTATGAAAGGGCAGGAAAAGAGAGGCGGTCCCCAACAAGATGCATTAGCACAGTGGCTGCAACAATGAGCGCAAGCAGAGAACCACTGTGAGGATGTCACAGGACAGGGCGGCGTTTCATTATATTGTGCGTAGAGTTGCTATGAGACATACCCACTCGACGGCACCTAACAAAAACAACAAATGGACTTGAGCTTCTAACAGTATGGTGAAATAGACCTTAAGAGAGACTCCTCTCAATTTAGAGTAGCGGTTCTCACCATGTGGGTCGTGACCCCTTTGGGGCTTAGACGAACCCTTTACAGGGTTGCACTATTCATAACTTGTAACAAAACGAGAGTTACGAAGTAGCAAAGAATATAATTTTATGATTGGGGTCTACCACTACAAAGGAAACTGTATGAAAGTGTCGTGGATTTAGGAAGGTTGAGAAGCACTGTCCTAGAGGAAGACACAGATATTGGTAGAGTAGAAGGGCAGCAAAGGAGAGGCAGCCCCTACAATTTGGAATAGCTCAGTGGCTGCAACAATGAGCGCAAGCAAAGAACCACTGTGAGGAATGCACTAATGGGGCAGTGTTTCGGTACATTGTACATAGAGTTGCTGTGAGCCAAAATCCACTCGACGGCACTTAACAACAACAATAACAGGACTTGGGCGTCTAACAATATACTGAAGTACATCTTAAAGAAACACCTCTTAGTTTAGAGCAGCGGTTCTCAACCTGTGGATCGGGACCTCTTTGGGGGTTGAGCTACCCATTCACAGGGGTCGGTCTCTTCTTCATAGTAGCAAAATTACAGTTATGAAGTAGCAACGAAAATAATTTTACGAATGGATGTTCACCACAACATCAGGAACTTCATTATAGTGCCAAGGAATTAGGAAGGTTGAGAATCACTGGTTTAGAGCACAGGAAATCTGATGCAATACTGCATATTTTAACACACATGAAGTTGGAAAATAAAGGAAATTGGGAGATGACAGTAGTATCAAATTCCTATGAGTCAGAATTGTTCTATATCATAGAGTAGCTATGACAATGAGAAGAAATGACAAAGTCAAAGAGCTGAAGAGAAAATTCCATAGGACAGGTGGCAACAGCTTTATGCTCTTGTTAGACCCTCGGGGCCTCCTTATCTTTTGTTGGCTTTCTTAAGCCCATCCCCACCATTGTGAATAGTCTTCATTAAACTCTCTTTAATTAAACCTTCGGCATGGTTTTTTTTTCTGCTGGAACCCTCAGAGATATCATTTAATTTTCTTGATTGCAATTCATCTCTAGAATACAGAAATCTTTCAAGAGTTTGTTTTATGTTTTGTTTTCATCCACAATAACATTTCCTTCCAGATTTGTTTGTCCTTGAGACATGATCAATAGTTCTTTCCTCTCCAATGAAACCCAAGTGATACGCTGCCTGACTGCCTATGAAGTTCATGTGTAGTCTACATGGAGATCCCAACCTTTCCCTAGACAAGTGTTTCTCAACCTTCTGAATGCCATGATTCTTTCATACAGTTCCTCAGGTTGTGTTTACCCCGATCATAAAAGTTATTTCATTGCTAATTCATCACTGTAATTGTGCTACTGCGATGAACCAGGCAACCCCTGTGAGAGTGTCATTGGACCCCCAAAGGTGTCGTGACCCACTGGTTGAGATCCACTACCTTAGACCAATGTATGGCCCGAGGGCTGTATAGGGCCCCCCAAATAATCAATAGCTGCCAGCATCACACATCTCAACAACGAGAAGCATTTGTAGCCATCACCTTAGGGGTGAGTTCATTAAATATTTGACCTGTATGGCCCCATGAATGATGTTATAAATCACCACATGGTCCTTGGCAGAAAAACAGGTTTCCAGCTCCTGCTCCAGACCAAAGGTTCCCAAACTTATTCTGCCTACTGCCCTCTTTTCAGAAAAAGAAATTACTCAGGACCCCCCAGCAATGAAATAATTTTGTACTATAGCCCACCATCCAGGATAAAATGTAGATATCTGCTTTGCAGATCTCTGGATTTTTCTGTGCCCAGTAGGTGGGTGGTGTTGCCCACTTTGGGAAACGAGACTCTAGGAAAATCAGGTGTGTTTTCACTCTCTCTGCAAGAATTTCAGTTGAGGAGCAAGATCTGTCTTGAAAGAAGTGTATCCAGATTGCTCCTTAGAGGCAAGGATGGCTAGACTTTATCTCACATCCTTGGGCATCAGGAGCTATGAGGAACAACATCATGGAAAAGGCCATCATGCTTGGTAAAGGGGCACCCAAAAGGGGAGGACCCTCACCAAGATGGATGGACACAGTTTCTACAACAACACACTAAAACATAACAATTGTGAGGCTGGCACAGGAGCAGGCAGTGTTTCTTTCGGTTGTATGTAGAGTCGCCACGAGTTGAAACCAACTTGACAGCATCCAACAGAACCAGATGTGGAGAAAGCATGGCCTGGTCTGTGTACAGTGGCCCCACCGAGGTTCCTCATCAGTTGTGTTTGAATGGGCCAGGTGCTCTCACAAACCTCCTCTTCAATAGACAACTTAGAATGTTTTCTTTCAGCCCAGGAACCATCTTGAAATTTAAAATGACCATTTGACACTGAGTTGATTGCGATTCATGGTGAGTCATAGGACTTTCAATGGGCATAACCTTTCAGAAACAGATGGCCAGGCTTTTCTTCCAAGGTATTTCTGGGTGCGCTTGAACCTCCTCAGTTTCTGTTAAAATGGCCAAGTGTTTTAACCATTTGTACTCTCCAGGGATGACTCACAGCTCTATATATCCTTAAAACTGACATCTCTCCTCTCTTTGGAAAGCCATGGCAATTGTTCTGTTTCAGTAGATTTACCTTCTTTAAATATAGGAATGACATATACTTCTACCACCTCACAGAAAATGTCAGAAACTCATAGCTCACATTTAATAATGGCGTGGGTGATTACATATTGGGCTGCTAATCCCAAAGCCAATAGTTCAAAACCACCAGCCACTCTCAGCGAAAAACATGAAACTTTCCAATCCTATAAAGTTACAATCTCAAATACCCACAGGAGCAGTTGGACCCTGTCCTATAGGGTAGAACTCAGGTCATGAGGAGTCAGAGTGGATTCGATGGCAGTGAGTTTGGTTTGGTTTTTGGACTCCCCTCCTACCACAATAGCTCACAATTACTAAGTGCATGTTATGTACAAGTATCCTAAGCATTGCATGTACATTCACTCATTTCATCCCACGGGTGGTGGTGTGGGTGAAGCATTAGAACTGCTAACCAGAAGGTCGGTGATTCAAACCCACCAGCTGTTCTTCGGAATCAAGATGGGGCTGTCTGAGCTCATAAAGATTTTCAGGGTCGGACGTCTGCAGGGACAGTTATTACTTTATCCTGCTGAGTTGCTATGAGTCTGAATGAACTCTAGAGAAGTGGGGTTTTGGTGACTTTTGCAACCCCTTTAAGAGGAGCGCTGGCGGGGCAGTAGAGAAGCCCTTGACTATTTACCACTAGCTCAGCGAAACCCTCAGCAGCTTCCCATGAGAATGATGCATCAATTTGCTCCAGTATCAGTCACAGCCTATGGGAACGCCTATAGAATGGTTCCACTCTGTCCTCCAGGCTCACTATGAGTTGGAATCGACTGACCCATTGGTAGTGCATCAGCTTCCGTCTATAGGTGAGAACACGAATGCACAGAGAGGTGAAGCCATCTGGCCCAGGGGTAACCAGGTTATCCAAGGGGGAGCTGGAATTTAAATCCCAGCAGACCAGCCTCAGAGACTACAGGCTTAGCTCTACCGTCTGCTGATATCTGGACTAAGAGTGGTTGGATTTTGCCTCCTTTTCCCTACACATCATCTCCACTGTCCCCTATCAAGCAAAATTAGCTTGAGCATTGAACAGGCACCCTCCAGCCCTGCCCGATTGCACACGCGCAGGGGAGAAAAGGATGGGGAGATCACTGGGCTGTTTTAGTTGCCACCTCTACTCGCACTGCGCCAACACACCCACAACGAAATCAGAGAAAGAATTCTTGGCCTTGTAACCACTCCTCAGCCATGACACCTTGGAGAGAGCCAAAGCCACTCTCTTGGACACCCACTCGACTGCTACCTGGGAACTTCCAATGGAGCACTTGGGGACAAAGGAGAGGGAGCACGCCTGCAATGTAATTAACATTATGACAACTTGTACCCCCCTTGGAGAATGACACCATTAGCTGCTTCAATTGTGCATGAAATGTAAATTACACGACTCAGGGGTATCACGTCTGAGCAGCCATGATGCTAAGTGACGAGGCTCTCCATCGAGCAGCCCCTCCCCAAGCAGCAGGAACTAAGAAACCCAAGCCCCGAGGCCGACAGCTGAGACCGAGGTCCTGTGGTCTTTGAGTGTGCCTACTTCACAGAGCATACAAGGGAGAATCTTTCCGGGTGGCCCTGGATGCCAGGCTAGGATGTTCCAGCCACCTGCTGTCATCACCCTGGACCTCCCATTTTCTTTAAAGGGAGTCGAACGCTGGACAGCACTCTTTCCTCTCTATCTCTCAGAAAATTAGGAAAAAGGGTTGGTGGCTGTGGTTGTGGTAATATCCTTCTTGCTAAGGAGTTTTGGTGATGCTGTGGGTTAAGCATCCCGCTACTAATCTCAAAGCCAGCAGTTCAAACCCACTAGCTGCTCTGAGAGGGAGAAAGATGAGGCCTTCTGACAATGGACAAATTTATAGTGCCAGAAACCCACAGAGGCAGATCCAAACTCGTCCCCCAGATTACTTCCATATCCATTCTGCCTCCCATTCATTACTCTGTCTGGCTCAAATTACTCCGTGTTCACTCCCTGGCCAGCCCCCCACAGTTCCCTACCCCCTTTCACCACGAACTCTCTGGACACTACTCGAAATCAGCTTGAGACACTGGATCAGCCACACTTCTTTGTGGCCCATGAAAGAACTTTCCAAAACCTCCTGTCACAAGCAGGTCCACTTGCTTTTAGAGAAGAGGCATAGGCAAAATTGTATGTTTCCACCTTGAGAGGGGCAAGCACCACCATGTACAATTAGTAGGTGACCACCAGTGTGTCAGTTTTGTGGTCACCACACATCTCCTTTGGGGACCCATTTGCCCCTCTCCTAGCACCCTGATCCCTGGTGCCATGGCTAGACTGGGATGGGAAATCCATGTGCTCAACCAGGAACTTCCAGGTGGAATCAGAGCCACTGTCCCCTCTGCAGAGCCTCTGTGAGGACAGGGAGTTTGGAAACACAGCCTAAAGCTGCAGTAGGATCAATTTAAGAAATGATCACGCATTTACCCTAATGTCAACTGTACAAATCCCACAACCACCCTTCAAATGCCCTGCCACTGAGCAGAGCCAAAAGCAGGAAGAGCCAAAACCTACATATGGGTACAGGAAGACCTCTGGAAGGTGTCTCTGTGGGGGGCCGGGGAAGGGGGAGAGTGGAGTTGAGGAGGCTCAGGGGCTCAGGCTCAGGCTGGGAAAGAGCCAGAGTTCCTAGTTTGACTGTCTCTTTGTCTCTCTGACTAACCACCCACCTCCCACCCAGTCCAGGAGATTCTTTGAACAGGGCCCACAGGGTCAGAGGTGAGAGCTGTCAGCTCCTGTTACTACCCTGACTTGGGAAACCTCTCTCATTCTGGAAATTCATATATTTTCTTGGGCTTTGATCAAGATCCAGGTCAAGCCTCCCCTCCCCCTTTTCTCACAGAGGCACTTGGTCAGAAAGGCAAATAGCCCTCAACTGTGCCATGCACTCCGCCTCTTCATTCCCTGTTCCCTTTGAACCATCTGCTGCAAAAAAATCACAAAACAGCCCGATGGAGGGCAGGTCGGTGCTTCTTTTTCAGACTTCCCTCTCATTCTTTCTCTGGTCGCATCATCATTCCAGGTACAGCAAACCCATTACTGTCCAGTCAATTCCAACTCATGGAGGCCCTATGTAAATTTTCCAACGTTGTCCAACATTACTGGAACAGACAGCCTCATCGTTTTCCTTGAAGCAGCTGGTGGTTTGAACTGTCAACCTTTGAGCTAGCAGTTCAACATTTACATGACATCCCTTCAGTGTGGTGAGTCATAGTCTGCAGACACCGTGGGCAAGAATCATTGTTCTGGCTTATTTTCATAAGGTGGGATTCTAGGTAGGCAGGTGTGACGCAGGTGTAACTGGAAGTCGACTTGATGGCAACAAACAACAACACTGATGTCATTGTTTCGGGACTTGGGAACTGAGACCTCTGAGGCATGGAGCTAAGTAACAGCTACTTCAGGTTTGTTAGGTACTTCATTGCTGAGCTCTGTTCTAGATACTGGGAATACAGCTAGAAGGAAGGTGGCATCTCTGTTCCTGGGGTTGAGAGATGAGAGGGGTTGGGAAACTTCCTGTCCTGTTAGTAGCGGGTGTAGACATTGTTTCTGCTGTTAGATGCCATTGAGTCAGTTCCAACCCCTAGCCACCCTATGGATAATAGGACGAAACACAACCCAGTCCTGCCCCATCCTCTCAATTGTTGTTATGTTTGAGCCCCTTGTTGCAGCCACTGTGTCAATCCATTGGCCGAAGTTCTTCTTCATTTTCACTGCCTCTCTGCTTCACCAAGCAGGACGTCCTTCCTCCCCCAGGGACTGGTCTCTCCCTAACAGTATGCCCACGGTACGTGAGGGGAGGCCTCACCATCCTGGCTTCTAAGGAGTATTCTGGCTGTACTTCTAACCCACATTTGTTTGTTCTTTGGCAGTTCATAGTACTTTCAATATTCTTTACCAGCCTCCCAATTCAAATGCATTGATTCTTCTCTGATCTTACTTTTCAATGTCCAACTTTCACGTGCATAGAAGGCCATCGAAAATATGACTAAGATGGCTTTAGTCAGGTGCACCTTAATGTAACATTCTTGCTCTTAAACCCTTTGAAGAACACTTTTGAAAGAGGTCTCTGGCGGCAGCACGCGGCCCCTTTAAGGGTGAGGAGGAGGGGCGCACAGGTGGAAGCCCATGGCCCCTTTAAGGCTTGGCCTACTTGGCAGCAGCTGGAGCCTATTGAGAACATGACAGGAGGTCAGCCAGCACTTCCTATAGAGGTCAAGGGCTCAGGAGCTGAGCGAGCCAAGCTCTGAAGCCTCAGAGCCGCACTGCCTCCATGGGCCATAATGACCTGATGCGCAAGGCCTAGGACTTCAAAGACCAGGTGTGGCCTGTGCAGCCTTCCCGCCCCTTCCCAGACCCCTGCCCACCAGGAAGGGCCTTGCCACCATGACCCCTGATGTGGGTCTGGAACCCACCAGGCACCTGGCCAGCCACCAGGATCCCCGCCCTGCCCAGCTGACACACCCAGGACCACACTCCAGACCCCTGACCCCTCCCTGGGCCTGCTCACCACCAAGACTCTGCCCTGGGCCCGCTGCCCACCCAGGAACCTGCATCAGGGCCTTTGCCAACCCTGGGTCCAGTCCAGGCCGGGCACATGCATGGGATCCCTGTTCCAAGTCCCTGCCCACCTGGGACTGGGCCTGCCACAAAGACCCTGCCCGATGCCCTCTGCCTACCCAGGAAACACCACCTGCCCAGCTAGCCCCTGGCTCATCTGGGCACTGCCCCAGGCCCCCTGCCTGCCCAAGATCTTGTGTTAGCCTGACTGGCCATGGAGGATGGAGAGGAAGAGGGACCCTACCCAGGCCCCTGCACCCCATCCCACTTGGGATGCCCTGGGTTGGTCCAGCCCCAAAGGTGGCTCCCCTCCCCCAGGCCCACATACCCAGAACTCCATTGGGCCCACTGCTTACCTGAGGCCTCCCCATCAAGTGCTTGGGATATGTAACCCCAGCCTGGGATGGGCTCCTAGCTTGCTAGGGCCCCATGCCACTCTCCTTAAGCCCCAACTACTTAAGATCCCTAGAAAGTGCCTGTGGGGGCCCTTGTTGAGTCACACTCTGGCTGTAAGGGGCTAGGCTGTAGCTCTTGAAACTTGTCTTCTCCATTCTGAACCTTTAGGACATTGGTCCTTCCACAGGGCAGTTCTACAGAAGTGGCAGGGAACTCTATTCCCGAGTGGAGTTGGCCAGGTTTGAGTGGGGGGTGCCCTGGCAGGGACCCCAACTTGGGAGAACAGCCCATCTCCCCTTTCTCTTTCCCAGCTGCAAAAAGAGAAAAAAGAAAGAGATCTCAAACAGCAGATTTACCCAATACAATACATCCCTTGAGTTCTTGACCGGGGCTCGCATGATCATTTATTGTGGACTCCAGAAAGAAGATAGCCCTGATCACTTCAGTCTTTTCTCCATTTATCCTGATCATGTTGTAGATGACAGGGTCATAATTACATATAAATATGTCCCTGGGACCCAGCTCCTGGGGAGTCCCAAACAACTTGATGTAAAGAAAATAAGAGAGAGAAAACAAGCACTCTGAGCTCTTGTTTGGAAGGAGAGTTCTTTGTGAATAGAGAGCTGCAAGGATATTGGAGTTCCTGAAGGGGGGCAAACAGTTCCACACACAACTATTTAACAAATCATTTGCCATTGGAACCCACCCAGGGACACCATGGAGGAATGGCCTGGCAACCTGCTTAAAGCCTATAGTCTTGAAAGTCCTATGCAATGCACACATGGGGAACCATGAGTCAGAATCAACTCTCTCATGCCTGTTTTGGTTTAGGGCGAGGAGCTATTAGAAGCACTGTGGTATAATGTTGAATCCCAAAATAGGAAGGATTTGGTCACCATTAAAGTGACTTCTGACCAAATTACTAACAATCATAGGGACTTTAGTGGGAGAAAGATGAGGAGTTCTACTGCTGTAAATATTTCGTGTCAAAAACCCACAGACAGTTCTACCCTGTCCTATATAGTCGCTGACTTGCTGTCAACTGGATGGCACTAAGATAGCACCTATCTGCTGAAAGGTTGCCATGCGGCAGGACTTGTGCCAAGTCCATTATGGTTATGCCTATGATCTTTGTGGGAGACAAAGCCCTGCTTATGTTTAATGTCTCTGTTGTCAGATCGCTCCATTGTCCAGTCCTGGCTCTATGTCCTTCGAGCTCCATGACCTGGGACAAATCATTGAACCCCCTTTGCGCTGCTGTGTGTAGAAGGGAAGTGAAAAATAGTGCTTAGGTTGTGTGTTCGAGGTTGAGATTGAATGCATCAATACATAGAAAGACCTTGTTGTTGTTGTTAGTCTCCAGTAAGTCAAATTTGACTCCTTTTGACCGTAGGTCTGATAGGACAAATCACTGCCAGATCCTATGCCATCTTCCTGCCCATCGGCTGGTTTGAGGTCATTGTTGCGGTTATGGTGCCAGTCCGTGTCATGAAGAGTTTCCCCAGATCCACATGATGTCCTCTTCTCGCAACTGGTCTTTCCTAACGACATGACCAAAATCAGCATGACAAAATTTTGCCATTCTCTCTTCTAGGAACATTCTGTGAAGAGTGTCCTGGCTCAATTTCCTCCAGGACTGATTTGCTCGTTCTCCTGGCCACACACAGTATACTCCACAAACGGTCTTTGCCATCACTGCCATTCAAATGCCTCAATCCTTCTGAGAATCCTGGTCCTCACTGTTGTCCCCATTAGAAACTCCATTTCTCACAGCTTGCTTCAGATCTGCTGAAGTGGAATCTGAGTTTCTGTTAGGCCCCAAGGGCATTGTATTTGTGTGCCTGCTAGAAGCACGGCTGGGGAACAATGTCTGGCCCATAGTAAGTGCTTTATAATTATTGGTTGTGATCAGTGTCATTCTTTATTACTCCATCTAATCTTTCCAGCACACTCACAGGTCAGGAAACCAAGATTCTGAGCCTGTCAGTGCCTTTGCTGAGGCTAGCCCTCAGGAGAGGGCAGGGGCTCCATGCAAATCGAATATAGGATCAGGCCAACATTTGGATCACTCTGAATGGAGACACAGTCAATGCTCATTAACCAGTCACTCCCCATTGCTTTCATCACCCAATCCTTATCAACCGTGACTCTGCTTGCTGTCTATGGATTTCCCTATGGATTCTGCATATTTTATATCAATCTCATTATGGTCTGACATGTTTCACTCAGCAGAAGGTGTTCAAGGTCCCTGCATGGTGTAGCATGTTCCAAAACATCATTCCTTTTTAAAGGCTGAATAATATTCCATTGTATGACTTAGATATTGTTTGGTTTATCCATTCTTCGGGCCCTGGGCACTTTGGTAATAGTCACCTTTCAGCTATTGTGGGTAGTGCTGCAGTGAACTTGTATACCACTATCTCTTTGAGTCTCTGTTTGTTATTCTTTGAGGTATATGCTTAGATGTAGAATTGTGAGGTGGTCAAGGATTTCCTCTTCCTTGGATCCATGATCAATGCTCATGCAAGCAGCAGTCAAGAGCTTAAAAAATGCATTGCATTGTATTGGCTAAATATTCAAAAGACCTCTTTAGAGTATTGAAAAGCAGGGATGTTATTTTGAGAACTAAGGTGCATCTGACACAAGCCATAGTATGTTCAAACACTTCCTATGCATGTAAAATTTGGAGATTAAATAAGGCAGGCCAAAGAAGAATCGATGCATTTGAATTATGGTGCTAGGAAAAAAGAACCATAGAAAGTACTATGGACTACCAGAAGCACCAATAAACTTGTCTTGGAAGAAGCACAGGCCAAATGCTCCTTAGAAGTAAGGATGGCCAGATTTTGTCACCCTTTGGATGTGTACTTTCAACATGTTGTCAGGAGAGACCAGGCCCAGGAATAGGACTTCATGTTTGGTAAAGTGGAAGGGCAATGGAAAAGAGGAAGGCTCTCATGAGAAGGATGGACATGGGGGCTGCAGTAATGGGCTCAAACATAAGAACAATTGTGATGATGGTACCGGGTGGCGTTGTGTTCTGTTTGACATAGGGTTGTTATGAGTGGGAACCAACAGGACCGACCCTAACAACAATAGTAAATCTCTGACTTGTTAAGAAGAAACAAGCATTTTTCATTTCCTCTATGAGCCAGGCACTGAGAAGACACTGAAGGTCCAGATAGAAACAGCACTTGGCCCCTACCCATGATGGGTACCCAGTCTAGGCGTGAGGCAGCAGATCTCCACTTTTGGATGAGACCTATGCAGCCCCCTTGGGGTTCGAGTGTGTGCTGGAGAGACTCCAGTTAACTTTGCCTTTCTCTATACCCGCCTTTAGGGAAGTGGAAGAACTTTACAATAAAGCATCCCCCGAGATTGCACAATTAGACAAAAAGAAAACAATGGTGGCTAAAGAGAGCGAACAGAGAATCCAGAGCTGTGTCTGGGTCCTTGGCCATGCAGCTCTCAATCAGCACAGTTGAGTTCAGGAATCAGGAAGCGAAGATCCTCAATATCTGGATCCAGTAGGTATAGAAGGTGTAGCTTCAAAGAAAAAGAAGGATAAACCCTCTTTCACTTTCAGGAGGAACTCACCCAGGGAGAACTCATTCAGGTGGGACTGCACTAAAGCCTTAGAACTGGGAGGGTCCATAGGAGCATGTTTACTGCCAGAATGGTGGCTTCCCATTCAAGAGCTTCTATCATATTCCAGCTCATGAATGGTCCTCCGAGTGCCTTGGTTCTTTTGCTGTGACTTCTGTGGCATCACTTGAACGCTCCATCCCCTCCAGCCAGGAGCAGTGGCAGGAAAAATCTCTTAGGGAGAAGTGAGAGAGTGAGCTAGGAGATATTCCGTACACAGATTGCAGTCTCCTTCAGCAAATGCCCTGTGGGGTGGGGACTTAACTTTTCTGATTCTCTCCTGTTAGAAGTCAACACGGAGCTAAAGAAGCATGAATGGAAGAAAGCAGGATGATGAGCTGACAGCTTTTCCATAAGGAAATAATAGCCAGAAGGGCTCCAAGTTGGGATGAGGGGATGGTGGGGAGGGGAACACACGTGCTGCTACCAAGAGGATAGTGAGAAGCAAGAGACCAGTAGAGGCTAGTCTCAAAGCCATCTCCAATAACATTTCCCCAACAGGCTGTTTTCCTCTCCCCACTCTAAACACGTCAGCCTTCACCTCCACCAAGCACCAAAACCCCCAATGCAGCCTTTATCTTTCCATTCCTCCCACCAATTGGTCCAGGTTGCTATGGGAACTCTGGGAGTAGTAACGGGTTCCCTCTATTACTACCTACCTCCCCGATTTCAGCACAGATCAATCAACCCGTCCCCGCAGCCCCATATCTAAGGGGAAGGTCCTAGGGGAGAGTAAGGGAAAGATAGATTCAACACAGGACAAGAACAAGAGTGAAAAACTTACAAAGAGAGCGAGTGATGTAATTCCAGAGTATTAGTCAATTCCTTTTGTCCTTCCAGCTACCATCCTCTCGCCCAGCTTAACTCCCTGAAGGAGGAAGGATCTCTCAGTGGGTGTCTGTCAAGGTGAGGTTCTAGGCCACTTGGGGGCTTCTGAGGCTTCCCTTCCAAATTTGCCTTCCCTCCCTTCAAAAGAAAGTCACTGGAACTCACCAGCCAGAGTTGGCAAGGCTACCACTGAGTTGCCCAGTTAAGGTTTATGTCCTGGGGAAGACTGTAGCTCACAAAACGCCTTCAGGGATTGTTTCTTCCCTACAAGCTCTTCCAGAATCTTGTCATTCTGCATCCCAAGTTGGAGTCTATGTTTCCTCCTTTGAACCCACGCCGGCCTTATGGCTCTCCAGGAGTCAAGTTTGGCAGGTGAGGTGCGGTGTGACTTCTGAGGTAATACAGCTCCCACCTGGCTCTTTCTCTGTACAAGACCCTCGGAGTCCAGTCCCCTTGCCGTGAGGAAGTGTGATGAAGAGGCCACATGCAGATGCTGACACTAGTCCCTCTTAAAGTCCCAGTAAACACCAGTGGCCATTGTCAAGTACACCAGTGGGGAAGCTGTGTGAGATGTCTCCATCAGAAGCCATTGCCAGACGGCAACCGCACAGAAGAATCTGCTAGCTTAGTACTGCCAATCCCCAGAACCATAGGAAATGATGACTGATGAGGAAGATAATAATTGACTCCAATTTTGTTTCAAATTGGAAGAAATGTGCTGCACAGCACCGGAGTTGTAGCTCTGGAGCCACAGTCCCGATGCAGATGTATTAAATAATTTATTATCTAGTGATTGTTCCTGGTCCTCACCCTTCCCAGCTTCCCTGTGCCCACCCAGTCCAAGCAGCTGCTTCATCACTTATTCTGTAAAAGTATGTGAGGGTAAGTCAGAAAGCATTGCTCTAAAACCACAGACACTTTATTAAGCAAAAATATCAAAATGTGAAGTGACTGTTTCTAGACATAGCCGCCATCTTGATCTACATCCGGGGAGGCAAACTTTTGAGATAGAAGAGCCCACTTTGTCTCTCACAACAATTGAAACATTCTTTGAGATAAAAAATATAGTTTTGCAACTTCAATCACCATTATCTGAATAATAACTGTCCTTGAATAGGTTTCCATTTTACTTCAGAGCCACATGCATGGACCGAGAGACCCGCAGTGTATCCCTGACCCCTGCTCTATAGACTTCAGTAATTGTTCTCTAGGGATTCTCTGCTCATATACACTTCTAGTCACACGACATACCATGACCAACAGGGTCGTTCAAACCCTCTCCAGAGATTCTGCAAGGGTGTGAGTGTGTGTGTGTGTTTGCGTGTGTGTGTGTGTGGAAAAAGAACACGAAGTCAGAAGACATCCAGTGATTATGGAAGGGTATGAGTGTGAATGTGTGTGTGTAAAAAGGACACGAAGTCAGAAGCCCTCTACAGATTCTGAAAGGATGTGTGTGTTTGTATGTAAAAAGGACATGACTTTAGAAGCCCTCCAGAGATTCTGCAAGGGTGTGCGTGTGTGTGTGTGTGTGTGTGTGTGTGTGTGTGTAAAGGACAAGATGTCAAAAGCCCTCTAGAGATTCTTCAAGGGTATGAGTGTGAGTGGGTGTGTAAAAAGGACACGAAGTCAGAAGCCCTCTGAAGATTCTGCAAGGGTGCATGTATGTGTGTGTTTGGAAAAAGGACATGAAGTCCGAAGCCCTAAGGAGATTCTGGAAGGGTATGATTGTGAGTGTGTGTGTGTGTGTGTGTGTGTGTGTGTGTGTAAAAAACAAGAAATCAGAAGCCCTCTATACATTCTGCAAGGGTGTGTGTGTGTGTCTGTGTGGGTGTGTCGTGTAAAAAGGACAGGAAATCAGAATCCCTCCAGATATTCTGCAAGGGTGCGTGCATGTGTGTATATGTGTGTGTGTTAGTGTGTAAAAAGGACACGAAGTCAGAAGCCCTCCAGAGGTTCTGCAAGTGTGTGTGTGTGTGTGTATGTGTGTGTGTGTGTGTGTGTGTGTAAAGGACGGTAAATCAGAAGCATTCTAGAGATTCTGCAACGGTGTGTATGTGTGTTTGTGTGTAAAAAAGACACAATGTCAGAAGCCCTCTAGTGATTCTGCCTGGGTATGATGTTAGTGTGTGTGTGTGTGTGTGTAAAAGGAAACAAAATCAGAAGCCCTCTAGTGATCCTGCAAGGGGTGTGTGTGTGTGTGTGTGTGTGTGTGTGTGTGTGTGTGTGTGTGTGTAAAAAGGACATGAAGTCAGACGCCTTCCAGAGATTCTGCAAGGGTATGGGTATGCATTTGGATGTGAGTGTGACCGTGTGTGTGTGTGTGTGTGTGTGTAAAAAGGACCCGAAATCAGAAGCCCTGTTTGTGAACCCTGGCTCTATTCCTTAGTGGTCCTTATCTCTCAATTTTGGATGCCCAGATACCTGAGGGTGTCATGGTTCTGTGTTGGGGTTCTAATGGCAAGGACAGCAGTTAGGCCCCACCAGGCACTCCAAAGGAGAAAGATGACACTTTGTGGTCCCCTAGATAGTTCGTATCAGAAACCCACAGGGGCAGTTTTGCTGTGTTCTGTAGGGTCACTGTGAGTCAGAATCGACTCAGCGACAGTGAATGTGGTTGAGTGTTTGAGCACAGTTCCTTTCATCCTCTGTGCAGGCAGCTCTGTTTTAGAGGAGTTAGGCCAGTCTCATGTATTAGACTCTCCTTCAGAGCAACTGGGCAAGTGTGAGTCTGCGTGTTTCTAACGTCATCTTGTTTTCCTCATTCAAGGGATGTGGAGAGCAGGGGTCTTCAAATCGGTTTAAAGAGAGAAAGGAGATAAAAAAGAGAACAAAGAAAAAGAGGGTGAAAAAGGATTGGAGGGGGGGGGGGGCTCTGAGGAGAAGAGGATGATGCTCAGGCTTCTAAGGCTGTCAATCAGCCTGGTAGCCAACTGTGAGCTTACCTGGTGCACCTCCAAGATCCCAGAATCCCTAGTTGACAGTGGAATTTGCATAGCGAACTGGCTCATTGAGCCGAGCCGGAGGCCTCTGTCTGCAGAAGAGACCAAGCCCTGTGCTGCAGCTCCTGCTCCCATCTGCAAGCAGTGGGGTCCAGATGCGGGTCCTGTGTCTGCTTCCTGTTGTAAAAGGCAGTGTTGGGACAAGTAGCTTTCTACTGAGTCTCTCCTCCGTCTACGCAGTCGACCCCCTTACCTGGGGGAGCAGGCTCCAGGCTTGCTGTGGCCAGCTAATAGCAAGTAGTAGGCACAGCGCTAATGAAGAGAGGGGACAGCTGGGCAGAGGGCCTAAACCTGCTGAGCGCCATGGCCCCTGAGACACTGGCGAGCTGTTGGCTCCCGGCTCCTTGTCCCTGACTCTTACCTGCCTTCCTCTCTCGAGTTCACTCTTGAATTTCAGTCTCCATGTAATCTCACCCAGCCTTGCTGCCTGACGGGAGAGGGAGCCTGGAGGCTGTTAGAATGGCGCTGCTCAGTCTCTTTGGGCTAAAGAGTCTGACTTGGGCCAGCAGCTCCATGAAGTTCCCTCCCTCAGGTAGTTTTCTGCCTCTCCATCCCCCTTAGTCCCCCTGCAGGCCTGGCCCTGGGCCCTGACCTTCCACTTGCTTCCTCATCCAACATGTGGAGGGCTGTCTCTTGCCAAGTACACACATGGGTGCAGACATGAGAGATCCCACTCTCTCCTGGAAACAAGGAGGTCTGTAAACAAGGGCACAGCTGAGGCCTGTTCTTACCCAAATCATGTGCATCCTTCTCTCTGCCCTCTGCCCTGGGGTAGGGACAAGGGCTCTGGGAAGACCGGCCACCCCATCACTGGGCACCCAGGGCTCCCTACAGGCCCTTGCACCGTGTGGGGCTACAGAAGGGGAGAAAGGCAGAAGAGTGCTGCCAGGAGCCAGCTGCACTCTGGCAACATGGGGTCTTCCGGGCTGGGCCACTGAGGTGGGGTGCTAAGCCTGTGCTCCCCTCTCCCTCTCCCCAGGTGTGTGGTTGTGCTCTTCAATCCCCGGAAACACAAGCAGCACCACATCCTCAACAGCTCCAGGTAAATGGGCTCTGGGGCTTTGGGGAGTGCCACCTTTCCCCAGGGACGGCCAGAGGGGTGCCACCTGCTTCTCTGTAGCATTGGGCCCTGTTGGGCCCCAGGCCTGCAAGGGAAGCAGCACAGGGAGGGCGGGTTTGCTGCCCTTGTTTAGAGAGGGGACTGTGAGAGGCCAGACCTGGGCCAGGCTGCCAGTGCCCCTCTTGAGCCTGCCCCCATTCCTTTCAGGAAAACCATCACTGCCCTTGCCTTCTCTCCTGATGGCAAGTACCTGGTCACCGGCGAGGTGAGTGAGGTAGGAAGCTCAGGCACTGCTGAGGGGGTGGCCTGGCCTTAGCAGAGAGTGACAGCCTGCGGCCCTCATAGGACTGGTGCCAAGTTTGATTTTCTGTACTGGTGTCCACTTTGGGTGTTTGGTCTGCCCTAGAGCAGTGTTCTTAGGCTGTAGCCTGCGTCAGAAGTGCTATGGTGGCCCCGTAGTACAGACTGCTGGCTCTCGGGCTCAGCAGGTCTGGGGTGGCTCTCTTCAGTTTGCAATGCTAACAAGTAGTTCCAGATGAGGCTGAAGCTGCCAATTTGGGAACCACATTTTGGAAAACACCTCCTTAAAACATTCCTTATCCCTGGAGTCCCCCTGCTGGTCAGAGTGTGGAACAGGGCTGCCCTCCCATAGACTTGCCCTGTGAGGCTGTGGGAGCAAACCGCAGGAGTGGTGGTTCTTGCCCATTCAAATCACGCCAGGAGCCCATCCCTGAGAGTCCCTGTTCCCCAACACTGACCACATTCCCTCCGGGGGTATCCTTGATTCATGTGCAGGCACATTAGGTTAGGTGTCCTTCATTTATGTGCAGGCTCTTGTCCAGTGGCTGGGAGGGCCAGGCCTCCGTGGATGGGGAGGGAGCTGGCTGCCTCTGGCCTTTACTTTGTGGTCTTCGTCCCCGCAGAGTGGACACATGCCTGCTGTGCGGGTATGGGGCGTGTCGGAGCGCAGCTAGGTGGCAGAGCTTCAGGAGCATAAGTATGGCTTGGCGTGTGTGGCCTTCTCACCCAGCGCCAAGTACATTGTCTCAGTGGGCTACCAGCATGACATGATCGTCAATGTCTGGGCCTGGAAGGTGAGTGGGCTGCTGACCTCAGGACAGGCAGGGCCAGGAGGGGAGCCAAGAAACTGCTGACAGGTGGCCTTCACTTCCGCCTGCTGGCCTCAGTCCCTCTCTAGAGAACTCTGAGCAGAAAGGAGCAACTGTGTATCTAGGATGCTGAAGAAGGGGCAGAAGGAGAGGTCAAGTTCACAGCTTGTCTAACCTCCTTCAGTGTGTAAGTTTCTTTTCCCTCAGCTCCTAGAAGCAGAGCCTTGATTTCCCTTGACTTTCTCTCCAGAAAAAAACATTGTAGTGGCTTCCAACAAGGTGTCCAGTCGGGTGACAGCAGTATCCTTCTCTGAGGACTGCAGCTACTTTGTCATTGCAGGCAACCGGCACATCAAATTCTGGTACCTTGATGACAGCAAGACCTCAAAGGTGAGGCAGCAAGTAGCCACCAGGGTGGGGTCTGCCCAGATCTGTTCCACCTGCGCCCCCTTCTGCATGCTCAAAAGCCCCTTGGAAGTCTCAGCTGGGCCAGGTGCTATGTCAATCTGCAAGGGAAGCCTTTTCCCTCTCTCCCCAGGGCCTGCTTTCCAGGGGGTAGCCTGCAGGGTGGGTGGGTGGGTGGCACCTGTGGTGTGCCTCCACAGGTGAATGCCACTGTGCCCCTGCTGGGCCGCTCCGCGCTGCTGGGGGACCTGCGGAACAACCTGTTCACTGATGTAGCCTGTGGCCGCGGGAAGAAGGCTGACAGCACCTTCTGTATCACATCCTCGGGGCAGCTGTGCGAGTTCAGTAACCGGAGACTGGTGGACAAGTGGGTGGAGCTGAGGGTAAGTGAATGCTTTGTCGGCACCCTCCTGTCTGTCACCTCCAGGCTCCGGGGTTCCTCAGGCTAGCATCGGGGTCTGCATGCACGCTGGGGGAGGCCCCAGGCGGAGGAAGGTGTTTGGGAACCTCTCAGCTCGCTCGCGCTCTCTGTCTCTGCCTCTTCCTCTGCTTTCCTCTTCTGCTCAGCACAAAGATAGCATCACAGTAAGTGTGCTGGCCCTGTCTGCTGCCTCTGCTGCCTTTCTCTTGGCCGGCCTTTTCTGAGTGTGTCTTTGCCTAAAACTCAGGTGCCTTATACGGCTTGCTGACTCCTTCCCCCTAATTGCACGGAGCTGTGGGCCATCTGGCTAGCTGCTGTTAGAGGGAGTGGCAATGAGGTGCTCCTGCCAGGGCAGCTGGCCTGCCTTGCACTTGTCCTTGCCTCTTGGCTCATGGCTGTTGAGGTGTCGGGTGAAGGAGTGCGCAGACGCCCTTGCTGACTGGGGCTTCTGTGCTCACAGACCACAGTGGCCCACTGCATCTCGGTGAGCCAGGACTACATCTTCTGTGGCTGTGCTGACGGCACCGTGCGCCTTTTCAACCCCTCCAACCTGCACTTCCTCAGCACGCTGCCCCGGCACCATGCCCTGGGGACAGACATTGCCAGCATCACAGAGGCCAGGTGAGCGGTGTGGGTGGGCCCCTGAGTCCTGTCAGAGCCCCACTCTGTGCCAGGCCATCCTTGGCATGCTGCAAGGAGAGGAGGGCACACATAGACCTCTGGGAAGACCCTTGCAGTCAAGCACAGGTGGGTCTTTTAGCATTTCTTGCTCACTGTGGGCAACCGTGGTAATCTGAGTCTGCCGTGTGGTAATGCATTGTCCTGTAAAGACCACAGCTAGGACAGACGGGCAGTTCCTTAGGGTTTCTGAGAGAGACTGGAAACCTGATGGAGCAGGCCTTTCTCCCTCAGGGTGGTCCTGGGTGGCAGCTGCGGTAGGAGGGGCTTATTGTAGCCTCGGGCCTTGGGTTGGGTGATTGCAGGAAGTGAAGTTTTGCTCTGGTTTCAGTGCTGTCAGGAAGCGGGGCAGTTCTGCAGTTGGGTATATTAATTTCTCTTTCAGGGCAGGACGGGACTAAATCTGCAATTGGTAGGAAATGATATATGACCATGGTTGTGGCTTGCACAGTGTCCTTCCTTGTCCTCTGACGTGAGTCTAGAAGGGCCTGACATCTGCTTGGCTGCATCACGGCCACACACTATCCCCGCCTGACGTTGGGGGCTATGAAATAACTTGTGTTCTTTTGGAGAGCCCCATGGCAAGGAATGCCAGGCCAGCTGCTGCGTTCTTTCTCCAGTGACTGCTGGCCAACCTGCTGCTCCTCCCTTGAGTGCCCCATTTCATTAGCGCTCACTCACCAGTTTGCCCTGTCTGCCCTGGACACCCCGCCCCCCTCTTTCCTCAGTCACCTTTTCGCTGCAGTGGCCAATGCGAGGTATCCGGACACCATCGCCTTGACCTTTGATCCTGCAAATCAGTGGCTGTCTTGTGTGTACAATGACCATAGTATTTATGTCTGGGATGTGAAGGACCCAAGAAAGTGGGCAAGGTGTATTCAGCTCTCTATCATTCCTCCTGCTTCTGGAGTGTAGAGGTACGTGGGCCAGGTCTGCTGAGACTGACCGTGTTTCCTGGGCTACTATTAGGAGCTGGAGTTCCTCAAGTGTGGAATTTGTTTCCTCCAGCACCCTTGCTCCCCCAGCAGTGCCCCTGGGTCCCTGCGTATCTGTTAATTGGCTCTGAGGATGGGAGGGGATTTTAGTGCTGACTCATCTCAGACGTTTTTCAGTATGCCCCTGTGCAGTCTTAGCTTTGCCTCTTTGGACATGTTCCTGAACTTGACCAAACCTTAGTTTCTGCAATTGTGAAATGACATACCTGATGCATTTGATTTTTACGAAAAGGAGACAATGTAAGTGGGAGATTTAGAATGCCTAGTACTTACTAGGTGCTTGGTTAATGTATATTCCTTTACTTGTTAAAGACAAGAGATAATCATTATGACTTGCTTGCTCTGGGAAAAGCCTGGGGCTAAGTCTTGAACAACCTTTTCTCTACTCTCATCCCGTCCCATCTCTGTGGGCAGCCAAGGTCTGACCCAGGTCCCTCTGGTCCTTGTGCTCCTCCAGGTCTACCCTGAGGTGAAGGACAGTCAACAGGCCTGCCTGCCCCCGAGCTCCTTTATCACCTGCTCTTCTGACAGCACCATCCGCCTGTGGAATACAGAGAGCTCTGGGGTGCATGGCTCCACCCTGCACCGAAACATCCTCAGCCACGTGAGCTTGGTGCCTCCACACCACAGTCTCAGGATCTGAGTCTCCAGAACAGACTGTTCCAGATGTTTCTCAAAGTGTATGAGTGTGACTGTGTGTGTGTGTAAAAAGGACCCGAAGTCAGAAGCACTCTAGACATTCTGCAAGGGTGTGTGAGTGTGTGTGTGGGTGTGTGTGTGTGTAAAAAGGACCCGAAGTCAGAAGCCCCTTACAGTTTTTGCAAGAGTGTGTGTGTGTTTGTGTTTGTAAAAATGACATTAAGTCAGACACCCTCCAGAGATTCAGAAAGGGTTTGTGTGTGTGTGTGTGTGTGTGTGTGTGAAAAGGGCACGAAGTCAGAAGCGCTCTAGAGATTCTGCCATGGTGTGTGTGTGTGTTTGTGTAAAAAGAACAAGAAGTCAGAAGCCCTCTAGAGGTTCTGCAAGGGTCTGAGTGTGAGTGTGTGTGTGTTTGTAAAAGACACGAAGTCAGAAGCCCTCCAGCGATTCTGCAAGAATGTTTTGTGTTTGTGTAAAAAGGAAACCAATTCAGAAGCCTTCTACAGTTTCAGCAACGGTGTGTATGTGTGTGTGTCTGTAAAAAGGAGAAGTCAGAAGCTCTCCTAAAATTCTGCAAGGGTATGAGTGTGAGTATGTGTGTGTGTGTGTGTGTGTGTGTGTGTTTAAAAAGGACACGGTATCAGAAGCTCTCTAGAGATGCTTGAAGGCTGTGTGTGGGTGTGAGTGTAAAGGATACAAAGTCAGAAGCCCTCCAGAGATTAGGAACGGGTGTGAGTGTTTGTGTGTGTGTGACTAAAAAAGACACGAATTCAGAAGCCCTCCAGAGATTCTGCAAGGGTATGAGTGTGAGTATGTGTGTGTGTATAAAAATGACACGATGTCAGAAGCCCTCTAGAGATTATGCAAGGTTGTGTGTGGTTGTGTGTGTAAAGGACACGAAGTCAGAAGCACTCAAGAGATTCTGCAAAGGTGTGTGTGTGTGTGTGTGTGTGTGTGTGTAAAAAGAACGAAGTCAGCAGCCCTCCAGAGATTCTCCAAGGGTGCGTGTATGTGTCTGTGTGTGTAAAAATGAAACAAAATCAGAAGCCCTCTAGTGATTCTGGAAGGGTGTGTGTGTGTGTGTGTGTCCTAAAAAGGACACGAAGTCAGAAGCCCTCCAGAGATTCTGTAGGGGCATGAGTGTGTGTGTGTGTGTGTGTGTGTGTGTAAGTAAAACCTACAGTCAGAAGCCCTCCAGAGATTTTGCAAGTGTTTTTGTGTGTATGTGAGTGTAAAAAGGACATGAAATCAGACGCCCTACAGAGATTCTGCAAGGGTGCGTGTATGTTTGTGTGTGTAAAAAGGACACGAAACTAGAAGCCTTATACAGATTCTGGAAGTGCGTGTGTGTTTGCGTTTGTAAAAAGGACATTAAGTCAGAAACCCTCCAGAGATTCTGAAAGTGTGTATGTGTGTGTGTGTTTGTGTGTGTGTGTAAAAAGTACACGAAGTCATAAGCCCCCTAGAAATTCTGCCGTGTGTGTGTGTGTTTGTGTAAAAAGGACACGAAGTTAGAAGCCCTCTAGAGATTCTGCAAGGGTCTGAGTGTGAGTGTGTGTGTGCGTGTGTTTGTGTGTGTGTAAAAAGGACACGAAGTCAGAAGCCCTCCTGAGATTCTGCAAGATTGTGTGTGTATTTGTGTAAAAAGGAAACCAAATCAGTAGCCTTCTAGAGATTTGCAAGGATGTGTGTGCGTGTGAGTGTAAAGGACACGAAGTCAGAAGCTCTCAAGGGATTCTGCAAGTGTATGAGTGTGTTTCAAAAGGGCACGAATAAGAAGCCCTCCAGAGATTTTTCAAAGGTGTGAGTGTTTGTGTGTGTGTGTCAAAAAAGGAAATGAATTCAGAAGCCCTCCAGAGATTCAGCAAGGGTGCGTGATAGTTTGTGTGTGTGTGTGTGTAAAAAGGACAGTAAATCAGAAGCCTTCTAGAGATTCTGCAATGGTGTGTATGTGTATGTGTAAAAAGGAGAAGTCAGAAGCCCTCCAGAGATTCTGTAAGGGTGCGTGTATGTGTGCATGTGTGTGTGTGTGAGTGTGTAGAAAGGACACAAATTCAGAAGACCTGCAGATATTCTGCAAGGGTGTGTGTGCATGTGTGTGTACAAAGGACACGAGGTCAGAAGCCCTCCAGATATTCTGAGAGAGTGTGAGTGTGTGTGTGTATCTATAAAAAGGACACGAGATCAGAAGCATTCTAGAGATTCTGCAAGGGTGTGTGAGTGTGTGTGTGTGTGTGTGTGTGTGTAAAAAAGAGAAAAAGTCAAAAGCTCTCTAGAGTTTCTGTAAGAGTTTGTTTGTTTCTGTTTGTAAAAATGACATTAAGTCAGACACCCTCCAGGTATTCAGAAAGGGTGTGTGTGTGTTGTGTGTGTGTGTGTGTGTGTGTGTGTAAAAAGGGCATGAAGTCAGAAGCCCTCTAGAGATTCTGCCGTGGTGTGTGTGTGTTTGTGTTAAAAGAACAAGAAGTAATAAGCCCTCTAGAGATACTGCAAGGGTCTGAGGGGGAGTGTGTGTGTGTGCGTGTGTGTGTAAAAAGGGCATGAAATCAGAAGCACTCTAGAGATTCTGCCATGGTGTGTGTGTGTGTGTGTGTGTGTTTGTGTTAAAAGAACAAGAAGTCATAAGCCCTCTAGAGATACTGCAAGGGTCTGAGGGTGAGTGTGTGTTAGTGTGTGTGTGTGCGTGTGTGTGTAAAAAGGGCACGAAGTCAGAAGCCCTCTAGAGATTCTGCCGTGGTGTGTGTGTGTGTTTGTGTTAAAAGAACAAGAAGTCATAAGCCCTCTAGAGATACTGCAAAGGTCTGAGGATGAGTGTGTGTGAGTGTGTGTGTGTGCGTGTGTGTGTGTGTAAAAAAGACACGAAGTCAGAATCCCTCCAGAGATTCTTCAAGATTCTGTGTGTGTTTGTGTAAAAATGAAACCAAATCAGTAGCCTTTGAGAGATTTGCAAGGATGTATGTGGGTGTGAGTGTAAAGGACATAAAGTCAGAAGCTCTCAAGAGATTTTGCAAGTGTATGAATGTGTGTGAGTGTCTGTGTGTGTGTGTGTGTGTGTAAAAAAGGACACGAAATCAGAAGCACTATAGAGATTCTGCAAGGGTGTGTGAGTGTGTGTGTGTGTGTGTGTGTAAAAAGGACACGAAGTCAGAAGCACTCTAGAGTTTCTGCAAGAGTGTTTGTGTGTTTGTGTTTGTAAAAAGGATATTAAGTCAGACACCCTCCAGAGATTCAGAAAGGTTCTGTGTGTGTGTGTGTGTGTGTGTGTGTGCGTGTGTAAAAAGGGGACGAAGTCAGAAGCCCTCTATAGTTTCTGCTATGGTGTGTGTGTGTGTGTGTTTGTGTTAAAAGAACAAGAAGTCATAAGCCCTCTAGAGATACTGCAAGGGTCTGAGGGTGAGTGTGTGTGTGTGCGTGTGTGTGTGTGTAATAAGGACACGAAGTCAGAAGCCCTCCAGAGATTCTGCAAGATTGTGTGTGTGTTTGTGTAAAAAGAAACCAAATCAGTAGCCTTTGAGAGATTTTCAAGGATGTATGTGGGTGTGAGTGTAAAGGACATAAAGTCAGAAGCTCTCAAGAGATTCTGCAAGTGTATGAGTGTGTGTGTGTGTCAAAAAAGACATGAATTAAGAAGCCCTCCAGAGATTCTGCAAGTGTATGAGTGTGTGTGTGTGTGTGTGTGTGTGTGTGTGTGTGTGCCGGGAACGTGGATGGAGGAACGGAGGGTAGGGTAGATTCTGGGTGGGCTGAGGGGGCAGGAGTTGCCCTGCAGAGTTCTAGAACCAGGGCTGAGGGATGTGGGAGCTGTTGGGACCAGCTGGCCCATTCTTGAGTTTTAGGAGCTGCCTGAACCCCATCCACATTGACCCTCTCCAGCCCCACCTTTGGCAGATGCTGGAAGAGAAGTTCAAGGTCTTCCGGGAGAAAAGGCAGAGTGTGGGGCTGCCAGGGTGCAGGCCCTGAGGGAGCTGGCAGGTGCCCTGGAACTCGCCTCCCCCAGCTCCATGGCCCTGAGTCAAGTCCACAGGAGCTGCGTTGAGGCCACATGGGTGAGGCTGGACAAGGCAATGAAAGCACGCACAGAGTTAGGTGCCCAGAGGGACAGGCCAGTGACAGCCAAGGGGCTCGGGACACAGGGGCCTACCCCAGATGTGTGTGCGTGCTCATGTGTAGGGGTGGGCATGTGGGTATGTGCATGCATACTTCTGTGTGTATTCTCGTGTGTGCATGTGTGTATGAAGGGGCATGGCTGACTCCAGCTTCCAGCATCAATCAGCCTTCCCCGTCCAACCACGCTCCTTCCTGCCCCCAGTTTGGAGTCGTTCAGCGCAGGTCACTCCTTGTGGCAGGACCACGAAGTGGGCTCTCCCAATGCTCCCTGAGCACGGGCTGCAGTTTCGTTGGGGGCACAGGCCCTGCTGGTCTTCTTGCTGACCGCCACTCTTAGAGCTCCCTGCCTCCCCTCCCCACACCCTCCTTTCTCGGGATCTGGTGTCTCAGTGCACTGAGCACCTGACAGGTCCTGCTACCGAAATCCTGGGGCTGGGTGGCCCCGGGGCCAGCCCTCTCCTCACTGACTGTTGGAGGTGCTACAGGCAGACCCCCTGACAGGCAGCCCACTCGCTCCCTGAGCCGCCGTCCTCATGTGCTCAGGGCTCCCCATCTTTTTGCCTTCCTCCCAACATGCGTGTCAAGACCCTTTCCTCCCTCGGGCCCTGCCTGTGGCCCCCGGGCCTCATCAGGAACCTGCTGTGATCAGAGGAAACCATCCATCTTCTAACCACCGAAGTGCCAGAAGGCGCGAATGTACAGCGATGATAATAGGTAAAGGTCACGGTAAAGTCACAGAGGACAGGAAAGACAGGGGCGAGAGAATACAATACAGAGTCAGACATGTTTTATTAGGCATGCTCACTTCAGCTCCTCTTGATGGACCACGTGGAACTGGGAGAAGTGGAACCTTTGCTATCTTGGGACATGTATAGGGAGCCTGGAGACACACCTCTTCAGTAGTGACATGGTCACAAGGTGGGCGGCATCTATCGTAAGGTCCCTGTACTTGAGCTCACCAAGGTGAGGAAAGCTAATACCTGAATTGGGGGAAGCTCAAAGTGGGGTTGAGTGTCACGGTGGGAAGAGAGGGCAAAAGGATCATATCTGCTTCTACACAGAGATACAATCAGCCATGTGCTCACATTAAGGCAGCCTAGCTGTTAACGGAGAATCCGTGGGAATGATTTTTAAAGCAGGATAATGTACTTGGACTTTACCTCCAACTTACCAAAGTAGAGGCTTTCCTACCGTGGAATACCAGCTTTCCAGATTCTCCCTGTTATAAGTTAGGGAATAGAGTCTTCGTCCTATTTCCCTCCGTGTTAAAGCGCCACAAATCCCCAAGCCACAGTCTTTGCTCAAAAGGAGGTGGCCCTGTTCTAAGGGAGAAAGTTGCTGGCCCTCCTTCCCGCTGTGCCCTCGACTTCCACAAGGCGGCGCTCGAGCTGTGGGGCCACATGCAGAAGGTGGTCCTGGTGGAGGGTTCTGTCCTTGGCCACCACCTAGCGTCTGTGGAGGTCCTGCAGCGCCAGCACCGCCTCCTGCAGGGGAGGGCCCCAGTCCCTCCCCCCCGCAAGAACCCCTCTTTGTAGGCAATAGATGGATGAGGAGCCCTCACCCCCAGCTGACCCCAGGCAGGACTGCAGCCTGCCCATGCCCCCTCTGGGATGGGGGTTGACGGGCCTGGGCTTGACCTAGCCTGGGGTACAGCCAGGATGGCCTGCAGAGTCCTGGGTGGAGGAGCATTCAGCCTGCTCTCTGCCAGCTGCAGAGGGAGCTGGTGGCTGTGGACGAGGTGGTGGTTCAGATGCGGATGGAGGCCATCCAGGTACACCCTGCGGTCCTGGAGGTCCGGGCCGGGCAGCTGGCTGAGGTGCAGGAGGCCTGGGCCACCTGGATATGAAGGCCTGGGAGCAGGGCCAGCACCTGGAGTGGGTAGCCCATGGCCACGCCTTCCTCAGGCACTGCCAGGAACTGCTGTATGTGCCACCCCACCTGGATGCGGGCTCGCTCTGTTCCATGCGGGTGGGGGCACCCAGCTCTTCCCTGCCTCCTCCCTGTTCTTCCCTCTGGCCCTGAGACCCGTTCCCATGCCCTGTCCCCCACCCAGTACTCGGGCTCAAGAGAAGCAGGCGCTAGTCTATATCCTCAGAATGGCCAGTTAGGGCCAAGGAGACACTGGGGCAGGAGCTCTGCCTGAGAGCCCAGGCAGTGCGGCGGGCGGGGTAGCAGCTGCTGGACACCAGCCACGTCATGGCCCCAGAGATGTGCGCGCTGAGGGCTAGGGCCTGGGTGGTGCGTGGCCAGAGCTCCCTTTCTTGCTTCTCCCTGCTCCACGGTAACCCAGCCCTGCCCCACCCAGACGACACCCTGCGCCCCTCCCAACAGCCCTCTGCCCCCCAGGTCACAGTGTTTCCGGGAGCTGCACAGGCAGCTGCAGGAGCTCCGGACGGCCTGGGCCCTTCATCAGGAGCACTGCCAGGTGAGCCAGGACCAGGAGGAGCTGCGGGGAATGCTGGATCAGGCCGAGGTCTGGCTGGCCTCCTGAGAGGACCTCCTGCTAGACCCTGACTGTGGGGTGAGCAGGGATCCGCCCCTTAAGAGGGCCACATACCTGACACCAGGACTTGGAAAGGCAGCTGACGGCCCATGAGGAGAAGCTCACCCAGCTCCAAATGTAGGTGAGGGTGTGGAGGGCGGGACTGAGGAGGGGTCGGGGGGCCTCCACCTGCGGTGGGGTCTCCAGAGCATTGATCTGCCCTGAGGGGCACACCTTCGGGGAAACAGCCACAGGGTCCTGTCCTCCATGGGCAGTCTGGCTCTGTGGGGTGCTTCACAGCTTCTTCTGCCCAACTGCTCTCTACCCTCTCCTCCTGGTTTCCCCCTCTGAGAGCTGCCCCCAGAGCAAGCCCTTTGGGACACAGAGGGTCAATATGGGTGGAAACCAATCAATAATCTCATGGGTGCAGAGCACACTCTGAGGAACACAGGGGAGGTGACACTAGCTACAGAGAATCTGAGTGGAGCGAGGGTTTTAATCCTTGTGTAGGCTGGAGGTGGGGCTGATAGGGTGGGTGGGGGATTGATACCACAGGATCCTGTGGGACTGAAAGTGAGGACCTGAGGGTGGACGGGCAGAGGGAGTGCCCCATCCTCTGAGGCAGGAAGGTGGTCAGCTAGGGTGAGCATGGAGAAAGATGAGCAGGGGCTGCTGCAGTCACGCAAATGTCACGTAAGAATCCCACTTTAGTATAAAATGTTTGTCTCCATTGCAAAGCCACCTCTAGCAACTAGGATCCCCTCTCTCCCCATCTGGAGTTGACGAGTGAAGAAAATCAAAAACTGAAACAAAGCAGTCCACAGGACTAACGGACCACCAACACCACAGCCCTCCATCCTTGTCCTGGAGACCAGGAGAGTTAGATGGTGCCCAGCCACCGCCTCTAACTCTTTCTGTGCTGTATTCTCTCTCTCCTTCCTTCCTACTTTTTCATTAATGCTTTTATTTCTCTTCTGCCCCTTTTCTATAGATTCTCCTTCTCTCTCTTTTTTTCTTCTCCTTCCACCTCTACTAGTATCACAGCTTGTCCCTCTTCTATTACAGATTCTCCTCCCTCCCTCTCCAATTTTTTTCTTCCTCCTTCCCAATATTTTGTTAAAAACTATTTTTAAATCGTTAACCTTTTAAATCCTTTTTATTACTAACCTCCACTCCCCATAAAGGGGGTTGCTAAGGGTACCCTGTCACACCTGGTCAAAGCAGCCTGAGGACACTCACTGAGGCTCCAGCCCCCATTCCAGCTGCTGATACATCTCTGCACTGCGGGTTACCAACCCGACAGGGAACTCGGTCTACACAGCAGTCTGACCCACCCTTACAGTAGGTCATAGGCAATTGCCTGAAAGAATCCTTAACAATAACATAGATAAGGTTACCCCGGTCTCACAGAAGCATGGGGCCTATGAAAGAATCAAGAAAAAATCAACAGACCACATCACTCCCAACAAAGAAATAAGAGAAATGAGGCACTTAAACAGACCTAATGTCACTCATAGAAGAAACAGATATGGATCAGCCACAAAAGGAAATCTTCAGAACTCTGCTTGCAGTAATACAGGAGCTAAGAGAAGCAACCCAGAATAAGGATGCAACAATAGAAGGGATGAAATACACAATAGAGGGTATGAAGTCCACAATAGAGGGGATGAATGCTACCCACCAAAGGGAACTGCAGAAACTAACAGAGGAGGTAGCAGAGGCCACACAAAAGGTCACAGAAGCTACATCTAGGCTTGAGGAGGCTGAGAACCGTATCAGTGAACTGAGGACACTCAAACCGAACGAAGCAAGCAAGAAAAACAATCAGATGGGAAAATTAAAGAAACAGAAGACAGCCTGAGATCAATGACAGATGCTATGAAGAGGAATAATGTTCGAATAATCGGTCTACCGGAACACAACATAACACAAAAATGGACAGCAAAGATAGCAAAGGAATTTCTGGAAGAAGATTTTCCCAACCTAGCAAAGGAGAATCAGACTTTCATACAGGAAGCAGAGAGGACGCCGGCTAAGGTAAACACCAAGAGCAACACGCCAAGACATATAATAGTAAAAATATCCAACTTAGAGGAAAAAGAGAAAATTTATGAGCAGCAAGAGAAAGGAAGACAGTCACATACAAAGGAGCGCAGGTAAGAATATGCTCAGACTTATCAGCAGAAACCATGAAGGAGGAGAGAATGGAGCAACATCTTCCAAAAACTGAAAGATAAAAATGCCTCACCCAGAATCCTATACCCTGCCAAGTTATCCATTAAGATAGAGGGTAAGGGTCTTCCAGGACAAGGAAGAACTCAAAAATATGCTTCAAGTCACCCGACCCTGCAGAAGATACTGGCGGACTCACTATGGCCAGAAGATCAAGCTCCAACTAGAACCATCGGGAGGCCACCATATATCCCATCTCCATCTAGAAGTCAACATGCCAGCAACAAGTACCAGGACAACAGGGTCTCAGATGGAAAAGAGGACATGATAGAAACCCTCCACTCAAACGCAGCACACTGATATGAAGGGAGATAGGTAAAGACCCAAAACACAAAACAGAGTATGGAAACTATGAAGCCAGAGATAGTAATAATCACTCTGAATACCAATGGGCTCAATTCGTACATTAAAAGTAAGAGGCTGGAGGACTGGATTAGAAAACATAACCCATCAATCTGCTTCCTGCAAGAGACCCACCTTAAGCTAGCAGACAAGCTGATGGTTCCCGGCTATCAAAAATATATAGCGTCTGGGGTCTTAAAGGCTTGAAGGCAAATAAGCGGCCATCTAGCTCAGAAGCAACAAAGCCCAAAGAGAAGAAGCACACGGCCTAAGCGAATACAAGGTGTTGAATGGACCATGTAGCAGACACCAAGGAACAAAAACAATCATTGTGTGATCACCTTCCTCACATAATCACTGAAGACGAAAGTGTGCATAAGCAAGTGTGGTGAAGAAGGCTGATGGTGCCCGGCTACTGAGAGACATAGCGTCTGGGGACTTAAAGGCTTGAAAGCAAACAAGCGGCCATCTAGCTCAAAAGCAACCAAGCTCACACGGAAGCAGCACACCAACATATAGGTGATCATGAAGGGCAGAGGAGACCAGGTCTCCAACAACAAAGGTGGGGTGGTGGTGAGAATCATATCACCGTGAAAGAGGGGGAGTAAATGATGGGGACCCAATGCCCAACTGTAGACAGCTGGACATCCCATCCCTTCCAGAGGGGTAGTGGGGAGGAGATGAGTCACTCAGGGTTCAGTGTAGCAACAATGAAACTAAAAACCTTCCTCTAGTTCCTGAATGCTTCCTCCCCTCCCAATTATCATGACCCCAATTTTACCTAGCGGACCTGGTTATACCAGAGGATGTACAGCGGTGCAGTAGGGATCTGGAAACACAGGGAATCTAGGACAGACGAACCCCTCAACACCAGTGGTGGGAGTGGCGACACCAGGAGGGAAGGGGGTGTAGAAAGGGAGAACCGATCTCGGAGACCTATGTGTAACCTCCTCACTTGGAGATGGGCAATGGGGAGGTGGGTAAGGGGAAGACGCCGGAGAGTGTAAGATAAGATATAATAATTATTTATAAACTATCAAGGGACCAGGGGTGGCATCGGGGAGGGAGGGGGACAGGGGCAAAAAAGGGAAACCGAGCTGATTCCAGGAACCCAAGTGGAAGGTGAATTATGAGAATGACGAGTGCAATGAATGTATAAGGGTGCTTTGCTCAATTGATGTATGTACAGATTGTGATAAGAGCCTTATGAGCCCCAATAAAAAGATTGAAAAAATAAAATAAAATGTAAAAAAAATATTCACTGACTTAATGTTTAAAGTGTTGTAAAATATATATGTATATATGCATATATATCATAATGAATTCTTATGTTCTTTCCCCCTCCCACATTCATTGTTTGCTCCCAAAATTTCCTCACCCATGCTACTCCTCTACTCCCCTAGGGCCCTATAGACCATTGCATCAGTTATTGTCTCTAGGGATCCGTGTCTGTGCGTTACAACTTTGGAAACCCAATAGAAACAACCAAAACCAAAACTAAAATAAAGCTGCAAGAAGAAAATAATAATAATATAAAGATAAAAATGAAAATAAAGAATGAGAAAGGAAAGACTACCATCAATATTTTAAAGTTCAGCAAAAAAAAAAATACTGTTATGGAACAAGTGGGAAATACTTTACCTTAGAGCAAGTACAGGTTGGATCGAGAGGTAGGTCAACTGACCAATTGTCATATTATGCCATGGTCTGATCCACTGTGATCAAGTTCACAATCATCTCTGTCTGATGGTAAACCTTTTCAAGGGGATGTACCAGAGGTTTAATATGACTAGATATTCTTCAGATGGATTTTGAGTTCTCACTGTTCACCTACCCTTCGACAAGATGGATGTTCTTCATTTGAGCTCTGGGACTTTTTCCTTCATTACATTTGAATTTAATTGTCACTATCTTTGGATCCCACATGCTGGTGTGCTTCTTCATTGTGGACTTCCTTGACACCTGACTTAGATGGCTGCTTCTTTGAAGACAAGCCTTTTAGACCCCAGATAATTGATAGCCTGGCACCATCTGCTTTTTTTCACCCCACTTTGCTGTAATGCCCTTATCTTCATTCATTTTTCAATGAAGGTAAGTATTGAACAGAGCCATGTTAAGATCTTGTACCCAGAATATGATCACCTAGAGGATGGATCTAGCTAAATCTTGTCATAAACCATGGGCACCTCTACCTAGTGCCTGGAAAGTGAACATGTGAAACTCCACAACTGTGTTACTCTGGGTTGACTAGGGAAAAAATTCATAGACATTCATATGTGTACAAGAGAGAACTTTATATCAAAGAGCAATTGTACATTAAGAAAGCATACCTGCCCAGTCCAGTTGAAGTCACTAAGTCTGAAATTAGCCCATATATCCAATACCAGACTATAAATTCTTTTCAGACTCACACAACATATACAATGATGTCGAATGCAGGAAGACCACATGCCAGTGAATGGAAATTCTTTTGGATCCAGTGGAGGCGGAAACATCTCAATGCTGTCAAGGGTCTCCACGTGGCTCCTTCAGCTCCAGGGCTCTAGTGTCGCTTCATGTGTCTTGTTCACAGGAATGTCTCACAGGGCATGAGCTTGTGTCCCGCCTCCAGGGAACTATTTATCTCCTCAATGCCTCCAAATGAGGTCATCAAACTGCACCCGCACTGACAGACTAAACTCCACCCCTTCATTCTTAAGTCTCAAATTGACAACAGATTATGCAACTACCACAGCAACCAAGGAGGCAGATGAAGAGGAGGACAGGAAAAGAGAAGTAGGTGCCTTCTCTGTTTTATACTCTACTTAAATTTGTATCTTTATGTTATTATTATTTTTCTTTATGTTTCTTTTTTGGGTTTTTAATTGTTTTTGTTATTGTCTCCCTGTTTGGAAGCAAAAAAGAAGTGGATGCATGGAGACAATAACTGAGGCAATGGTTTATATGGAAGGGGGAGGGGAATTAGGGAGTAATTAGTGGATCTGTGAGGCACGAGTGAGCATTAAGCTTATTTGACAATGGATATACAACTCTTTTCTAGAAGTGTTTTAAGTATGGAAATCTGAATGTTATATCAGGAACATTACAAAAGAAAGGGGGGGGACTTGATCTATGGTTACCATGTGTGAAGGAGGAAGAGTTTTTGCTTAGGGGATAGTGAATTAATTTTAATGGTGGTGGAAAAATATGCAGGGTGATTAAAATAATGGTTGTACAACATGAAAAGAATACTCAGTGGCACTGAATTACACATGCAGAAGTTGTTGAACTGGTGAAAGTTTTGTTACATACATTTTTGCAAGTATGTGAAATATATTACATGAATAATGATTATGGAGGGGAAAATTGTTCCATAATTGACTGTGGTAGAGATTGTACAACTCTTCTTGATATGATTGAGGTATTGAATTATACGATAACTTGAAAAGTGCCAATAAAAGTGATTTGTTTTGTTTTGAAGAGAAGCGGATTCTCAGAAATGTTCATCATTTTACCTCCCACTTTAACCCTACAGCCTGCACATCTCATGGGGGGTACCCTTGTACTAAGGGTAGAACTGGGCTGCCCAGAGAGAAAGTGGAACATTCCAAGAAAAATAGTATCCCCAGGAATTCCCTTCGTTATGGCTCACACCTCAGGCCAACTGTCTGCATTTCTACAAATCTACACATGGTTTTCAGGAAGAAATTGTTTGTCCATAGTGAGTGCAAATGATGAAGGGTAGCGATTGACCTCACAGAACAAAGGTCAGAAAAATTCCCTCTAGAGGCCATTACTCGGCTGCTCCTACTCAGAACCATCCTCCTTCTGCTTCCACATGCACAGCACACGTGAATCACCTAGAGTAAAATATGGTAACAGAGCTCCAAGTCACAAATGAAAGTCAGACTTCTTAGGTCTTCATCCTTACCATGTTGATCATAGATGCCTGTGGAGGTAACGCCCTTCTGGATTCTTCCTGGTGACATGAATGTCCTACCCTGTAAGCACCTTCATGTCAAAAACAATGATTTTCATCTTAGAATGGTTTTAAATTATATCCCCCCCCTTTATTCCTAGGTGTGATTGCTCAGGTAGAGCTGCTACAGACCAGTCAGGAGTTGGGAAAGCTATGTGCAATGTCTCAAAGTGCTATGTCTAACTTTCAGGTCTGCAGATATCAAGTTTCTAGATCTATCAGGTTCTGGGAAACACAACCTGTGTTAGGTGGCAAAGAAGTCTTGTGATGAGAGTCTTAGCAACAACTCAGTTTTCACATATTGATACATTGAAACCACAGTAGCTCAACCAGCTGGGTGTACTTTAACTGAACAATCTGAAACCTGAGGACAATGACATGTAAATGTAGGAAACTTACCAGGAGACACAGTGAAGGCTAAATGGTCAAACATCTCAAGCATCACAACACTAACTGGGCAGCAGAGGGAGCTCAGGGTACATGGGACACAATCTTTGCCACAGGAGCAGGTGCAGGGGATGCCAAGTTTGTTTCCTCTTGTGTCTGGAGTTTCCCAGTTCACCCACATGGAGTACCTCTTCAAGGACACTTCAGCAACTACAGTTCTCATGTCTCTTATTTTCCTGAAGGGAAGATCCTAAAAATTAAAATTCCTTGTTCTTCCTGAGAAGACAGGGGAGAAAGAAATCACACTTGGGACAAGTTGAAATCAATCCCAGAAGGACCGATAATCTCTCTAGGCTGTTAAAATCTGACCTCCATGTGCTTCTCTCAACACAATCAGTTACTCTCCATCCTAATTCTTTTTTACCAGTTACTGTAGGTTGAAACTATATGTGTGTGAATCCCAGCTCAAATATCTCCTGTGAAGAGAAAACAAAAGCAAACCTGATTTTACCATTTCTGAAATAATTGACAGTTGCATGTATTTTTGAAACTTGGAGAAACTGACATTTTGAGATTCTTAATAAAGCATCAAAATGTCTCATAGTCATTAGAAATCATATAATGGCGCTTGCCCCAATCCCAACTATGTGGACTCTCCCCCTTCCCTTCCCCTCCCCTACCTAAAGAAGGCACTTCAGAGAACAGAACTGAAGCTGAAGCTTGGGGACATGTGCATCTGTGATTAGAGCACACGGGAGAAGCGAAGAGGGTAGGAGTGTGAGAAGAACACATCCTGACCCACTAATCCCCAAGGACGATATTACTGCTCATAGCAGATAAGGCACAGTGAGGATCATAGGGCCAGTCACACCACAAGACATGATGTCCCTAACTGAACCATATCACTATGGGGGACAACACTGGAGACTCAGGGTGGGACTTGTGTCTGATCAGACCCCATCACATTGGGGCAAAATACTAAGGGCATGCAACAGCAAGGGAAGCAAAGCAATGAAGTCCCCGGGGAATGCCAAAATTAGATGTTGGGGACAGTGTGGCACAGCACCCCTTCAGACTCGACTTGAAAGCATTCCTAGAAGTCAAAAACCAGCCTGCAACGATTTATATGCATTTCTTGTTTTGTCACTGGCTATCTTTTTGTTGTTATTTCTGTTTGTTCGGTTGGTTTTGTCTTCCTCTGTTGTTTTATATGGCTTTGCCTTGTTTTTGTTCTTATTAATGTCTCTGCATGTCGATCTAGATAGAAGACTGGATAAACAATTCAGAGAAGGAAAAACAGGACCAGTGGTCCCGGGGGGACATGGGAGAAGGAGAGGTGGGAGAATAGAAGGTTGGGGTGAGGGGATCAACCAACCCAAGGACAAGTTAACAACAAATGAACTAAAATCGTTGGAGAGAAAGCATAGGATGCCTAGTGGGGATTAATCGAGGGCAAAGTCAGAGCGAGGAATTACTGAAACTCAAATTAAGACTGAACATGTTAGTGGGACAAGAGGAAAGTAAAAGGAAATGGAGGAAAAATTAGAAAGCAAAGGGCATTTACAGAGGTCTAAATATAGGCATATACCTATGTAAATATATTTATATGTAATGGCAGGGAAATAGATATGTTAGGTATTAAGGTTGAAGATGGAAACTGGGCCTCAACTCAAGTACTCCCCAAATGTAAGAACACTTTGTTCTAAAACCCTGCATTCTGTGATGCTCACTTTCCCAACACGATGGCGGTCGACAAATTGGGTGCATAAGCAAATGTGGTGAAGAAAGCTGATGGTTCATTGCTATCAAAAGATATAGTGGCTCTGGTCTTACTGGCTTGAAGATAAACAAACAGACATGTAGTTGAGAAGCAAAAATGGAAGAAGCACACCAGTCTGTGTGATCATGAAGTGTCCATGTGATCATGTATCAGGCATCAAAGACCCAGAACAAAAAAAATTTTTTAAATCATATCCATGTGAATGAAGAAGTGTGTGCAGTGGAGACCCAAAGCCCATCTATAGACAATTGGAAATCCCCTTACATATGGGTCACAAGAAGAAGAGTCAGTCAGAGTGCACTACAGCACCAATGAAACAGACAACTTTCCTCTAGTTCTGTAATGCTTCTCCCCCCACTATCATGACCTCAATTCTACCTTACAAATCTGACTAGACCAGAGCACGTACACTTCTACAGATAAGATCTCACAACAAAAGGAATCCAGGACAGATAAAACCCTCAGGGCCAATAATGAGAATAGAGATACCAAGAGGATAATGGGAAGATGGGAGTAGAAAGGGGGCATCAATCACAAGGACTGACATATAACTCCCTCCCAGTGGGACAAACAATGGAAAAATGGGTGAAGGGAGACAGTGGAAAATGTAAAATAAAAATTTATAATTTATCAAGGTTCATGAAGGAAGAAGAGTGGGAGAGGGAGGGGGGAAATGAGGAGCTGATATCAAGGGCTCAGGTAGAAAGCAAACACTTCCAACATGATGATGGCAGCATATGTACAAATGAGCTAGACAATGGACAAATGCATGGATGGTGATATGAGCCATAAGAGCCCCCAATAAAAGTATTTAATAAAAAAGAAAGCGTTAGTATTGTAAAGCATAATACCTAGATTTGGAGATCAAAATCAACTCCTTAACCATGGGAGACTTCCTCTAGTTTTAGGAAGATGCCCTGGAAACGTCCTGATGTGTTATGCAAATTCACGAACAGCATTGGCTTCTCTGGGAGATGTAGAGATCTTCAGCATTTAAAGAACATCTAAGTGTAACTTGATACCTTAAAATTCTTGGTGTGCAAAAGATTTGTGAAGGGAAGGCAAGCTTGATTAAGGCAAGACAAACCTGCAGGGAAGGAGCAAAACTCAGGAGCCACTGTCATATTCAGCTCTAGTGGACAATTAGGGAAGGTCTAGAAGGTGATGATGAGGGTTTTACTTTTAGCATATGAATTTCCTTTCCAAAAGATAATTTAAAACAGAATTAGACAAGGGAAGCTTGTGTCAGATTAAATATATATTTCTACGGGGAATATTTAACTGCATCAAGAAAAGAATAAGCACCACACAAAGGGGTGGGGAGGAGGTGGGCACATTTCAAGGAAGTGTCTCTAACTGTAGGTTGACATTTCCATTAAGTCAATTATTTCTCATAACAACCCTATAGGATAGAATAGGACTGCCTTCTAGGCTTCTGCGTCTGTAAACCTTCATGGGTGTGGAGAGCATTCTTTCCCCTGCACAGCCATTGGAGATTTAAAATGATTGACCTTGCATTTAGCAGCCCATCGCATAATGAACTCCACACGCAGAGCTCTCCAAGATATCTAGAACATCCTTAGCTACTCTTGGAGTGACTCTCTTAGAAGTCATTCAACATTACTTATGACTATATAGGCAAAAGGTATGCAAATAGACATCTCCCCTGCTGATGAAAACCATCCAAGTCCCAACTCTGAAGTTCTTGGAGAGGTGCTCCAACTCTGGAATTCCCAGGTGCCAACATTCAGGACTGAACACATCAAGTCACCATGGAATCTGTATTGAGCTCAATTTTCCTTTTTGGAATTTCAAATGGTGCTTTGATGCAGATAAAGTGTGTATGAGGGGGCGTGAGTGAGAGGCAGTGAATATGTTATGATTTTCATCATCAGGATGTCTGTGTGTTTGCAGGTGTCCAGTGTGAGGTGGAGCTATGGAATCTGAGGGAGACTTTAGGCAGCCTGAGGCTTCTCTGAGACTCTCCCCTGCTGTCTCTGCATTCACTGTCTGTGTGTATAATACACAGAGGGTCTGCCTAGGCCCAGAGAATGGGCGGAAGTGGGTTTCATACATTAATAGTGTTGGTAGGAAAAGCCACATAGATTCTCTGAAGGGCCAATTTACCATCTCCAGAGACAATAGTAAGAATATACTATAACTTCAAATGGACAATCTGAAATTCGAGGACATAGCTCTGTAATTCTGTGCAAAAGACTCAACAGCGTGGTAGTTATATAATCTGGTGTAAATTTGGGACTTGAGAGGATAAAGAGGGAAGGGTTGGAGTCTGTCAATTGGATCATAGCCAATGACGCCTACGTGTGGGCATCTCGATCTCCTGAGAATTCTGGGAAATCCCATATTCCATCTTTGAGGGGAAGACACTCTTTCTAATCCCTGGGAGACACCCTACTGACAAGGGTGACCCCCTGTGAGACATCCCTGAGTAGAAGCCATGTGGATCTACCTCATGAAGCCCTGGGTGCTGGAGAATCCATGTAGAGCCCCCGTCAGCACTGAGAAACTTACAATGCCACTCGATCCAAAGACTTTCTGCCCACTTTCCTGTGATCATCTTGCATTCTGGATCATTGCATGTACTTCATAAGTCTGAAGAGGAATTTATACATTGGTATCCGACATATGTGCAAATTATGGACTTATGGGCTTGGACCTAACTGGGGTTGAGATGCTTTCTTAATGTACAATTGCCCTTTATATTAAATCTCTTATACACAATATGCGTGTGTCTATGGATTTGTTTCTCTAATCTACCCAGACCAACGCATACAGTTAGGGGAAGTCAGAGTTAACCAAGACACGAATGTACTCTAGTGGAAGAGGTTAGGCTGCAGGGGCCCTCAGGACCCAGACCACAGGTCTCAGACCGAGGAGCAGGTGCAGATGGAGCTTCACCACTGGCTTCCTGTTGTGTCTGGGGATTCTTCTCCTTCTCGGTATCCCTCAGGGAATCAGTGCATCTCCTCACGTCTTTCTCAAACACTCACCCAATCTCCCTGTGACGATAGGATGATTTTGAACTTAGTTTCTGTTTCGTTTTCCCCTTGAATCGCGCCACATTTCCCATATAATTGGTAATTCCTACATCTAGGATGAATTCTGTTCACATCATCTGCTTCATCGAGCTCTTTATGCCTTGCATTCAATACCCCTCCTGTAATCCCTCCTTCCCTGGGACAACAGTCCCTGCTGTGCAAAGGATCTCACTTTGTTAGCTTGTGTGTATATATATTTTTCCAGACAACATATTACAAGAACTTATCACCAGTAGCCCAATCCTATATCAAGTCGCCTGTCTCCATTCATCCAATCGGAGACTTTCTTCTCTGAGTTCATTCATTTTATTAATTCACAGCTCCTGTCTGCCCTTGTCCACCACAGACTGATTTTAGAGTCCGTTTTTTTTTTTTCTCCAAAGGCTGTTTGTTTAATTCGGTAGTTGTGAATATTGATACAAGAGTGGGAAAAGGGAGACAAGACACATTTTATGCTTAGTCTCAAGGTACCTCCACAGAACTCACCTCCCTTCGTGCCCTATGTCCCCTTGTGCATGGGCTATACACGTCCTATTCTGCACAGGGCACCAACAGGTTCCCTTCAAGTTCTGTGGGTGGCTATGCCTCCACATATTATTGAGAGCAGAATATCCTTCTCTAGAGACATGACCAGGAACTGATTTTCCCTCAATTAGCAGTGTGACTGCTGTAGTTACGATCGTGTATTTCTGAGTCGGACACACAGAGGGAAAGGTTGTGGGAACCCAGACACAAACACCAATACAGGGATATGGCTGGGCTCAGGGGTCACTGAAAGCCCACAGATAAAAGGGGCCCTCAGGGGAGAAATGTAGAGGAGCCTAAGAAGGATTAGTTAAATTAGGTACCTATTTCCTCTACCTGCAGAGAAAATGTCCCTACCACAGACCTCCACATTCTTGTAGCTCAGTGTATGTTCTTGTATGCACTTTATATCTGTGTGTTTTGTGTGTGCTAGCACATTGCCTTAAGATGTTATACAATGTGACAGAACTTGTAGTCTGTTCTGCATTTATTTTATTATTATAATTCTAGTATATTTTAGTGTGTCTTTGTGGTTTTTCTTAAGTAAATGCATGTGTATTTATTAATCTGAGGGTATTATATGAAGATTTGTTAGTTGTAGTAGATGTGCTAATTTGTTCACAATATGCATGTGTATGTTAATATGACTGTTAGAATACAAATGTCATTTTGTGAGTTTCCTGCTAGTGTGTGTTCACTCCAACTCATCTGGGCTCTTCATCAAACTTTATGAGCTCGCATCTCCTTGAATAATCTACTGAGTGTTAAGAAATGACTTAGGCTGGGGGAATCCATTAGAGGCCCGTAGTAATATGCACAGCAGAGTGTGCTAATCAGTGAAACTTCTTTTTGAAGTGGACAATAAGAGACAGAGGGACATGAACAGCAAATCCTAGAGGTGAGCTGGTCAATGCAGAGACAGCCTTAACAAGGAAACAGGCCAAGGGGGATGCTTATTTTCTCCTCTCTGCAGCTCTTGTGTTTACAGATGGCACTGATAAAGCCTTTGTAAAAGGATGCATGCTATACTCAAAGAATGCCTAGTTGTAGGTAAATGGGTAATGCCAAGAGCCAAGGTGACGGCAGAAGCTTGAAGGTAAATGAGATGGATCAAGGAAAGAGATAACTTATCTTCCGTCATCTTTGCCCAGAGCATGAGGTTCAAGCTCTCTAAATAATGTTCAACTGATGACAAACAACACAAACTGTTGGAAAGGGCTTATTCACTTGTATTCTAGGATGTCCCATCCATAGACTTGGGCTTCTAGGAAGAGGGTGGATAGCTAGTGTGTGGGCATGAGCTTGTAAAACATGCTCCACCAGGAGGCTGAAGGGGTAGGAAGACAAAATGAGTGTGGAGGGAAGAGGCTGTGCTGCGATCAAGTGGGGAGGCATTAGCCTGAGTGGCTACTTGGATATCATTACCATTGGCCTTTTGCAAGCACCAGTGAGTTTCTAAGGCAAGGAGGTGTGAAGTGGCAGTTATCTGACAGAGGTGTAGGTTAGTGCCCCTATAAAACTAATCTGCAAATCAGCCTACTAGAGAAATACACATTTCATAAAATTTCTCCTACCCACTCATCATGCATATGTGGAATATAAGGCTCACCATTCCCCTATGTTATAAGTCCAGGTTCCAATTTCAGATCTCTGGGGCAGGCAGGTTGAAGAACAAGGTTGGATTCTAGGACCCTTGTTGAAGGTCATAAAGACTCAGCCTTGAAACGGCTGAGAAGTCTCAAGACCTATGTGTCACTGTTTGCTGATTTCTTCTGTGAGTTTACATTTAGAACAGACTGTTAAGAACAAGAACGTGTGCAAGCTCTGGGAAAATAGGTCACAAGAGTTGCTATGTGTATCAAATATGCTTGCTTAACAATGAGATAATTAACCCCAGGTTGTTTCTGCATGGTTAAAAGGAGTATGAAAAATAAACGCGAGGCTTCAGTATTCACTATTGCCCTCCCAATAAATTCTGTCTCACTCCCTCTTTCAGGACTGTTCAACTCATTGGCTGGCTTGGACAAGAGTGGCGCCCAAACCAGGGACACTGAAAACGGGGGACAAAGTGAAGGACACCGTGGATTACAAAGGTGTACACAAAGAGATTGGTGGTGACGTGAGTAGCTATTGGGAGAAAAATGGGGCAAGGAAATAGCAAACAGATTTTTGTAAATATTTTTCAAGATATGTTAAAAGCTAGAGGAGCAAAAGTAAGCTACCAAAGAATAGAGAAGTTTTTAGATTTTGTGGTTAAGGTATGTCCTTGGTTTCCTGAGGAAGGGACTGTAAATATTGAAACTTGGCAAAAAGTAGGGAAATGGTTAAAAGATCACTACACCACTAATGGGCATAGAAGGTTCCCATAGACACGTTTAGCTTATGGGATTTAGTTAGGGATAGCCTGTACCATAGGCATGAGGGACTCCAGCCTGAACACCAATTTGCATGCTCAAACAAAAGTGAAAGTAAACTTCCTTCTGCGCCTCTGCCTCCTCCTCAACCACTGAAGTCACTGAAAAGTTAACTGGAGGGCTTTGAAAGCAAGGATGAGGAACCCCTTGACCCAGGCGATGTGGAGCCCTTAGAGGACAAGGTGGCACATTATCATGATGAGGATTTGGGTATTTTCGCTGCCTCCGAGGCACTTCAACCTGAGAATCAAAACCTGGTGCAAGATACTCAGAAGTCCTGCCCAGATTAAACAAAGGTGGTAGGCTGGGAGGAAGCTTATGCATCATTAGCAGCAAAGATGAGGGAAATGCAAGTCAAGTTAACAGAAAAGCACTCTGAGATAGAGTCCCATGAATGGGTGCCAAAACTTACTGGGGCCAAGGTATTTCAGAGGCTTCAGAGTGCATTCAGTGAAAGGAATCCTTTTCTAGAAGACTTGCCAGTTGCAGCACTGGTTGTGACTGGGGCTCCAGGAAAGGATCTATGCTTAGTGCTGCCGCACATGCAGCAAAACAAGGAGAGGATATAGGGGAGTTCAGTATGCAGTTCCCTGTAACTGAGTGACAGGATGCCCACGGTAATCTGATGAGAGATCATACTCCTATTCCTTTCAAACAGCTAAAAGAATTCAAGGTTGCTTGTGACCAATATGTCCCGAGTACCCTTTTACTCAATCTTTATTAGATACACTTTCCATCGCGATGCTTGCCCTCACAGAATGGAAACAATTGGCTTTTGAAAATGCCAGGCAGTGCTGAGACCTTTTAGAAAAAAGGGCAACATGTCCGAATATATCAGACTATGCTCGGACATTGGACCTTTCTTTACTCAGGGGCTTGCGACAGCAGCTGCTTTGTAAGGAAAAACAGTAAAGGAGGGTTAATAATACTATGGAACTTATGGGAGCCCTGCAGGCTGGGCTCCCTTCCCCCTCTGCTATTCCAGCCAATACATATGAGATCATTTTAGATTTAAAAGATTGTTTTTATACCATGCCCTTGGATCCAAATGATTGTAAAAGATTTGCCTTTAGCGTCCCTTCCACCAACTTCAAAGAGCCTATGAAGAGATCTCATTGGCTTGTTTTGCCTCAAGGCTTGGCCCCGAACCGGTATTAATATGGGGATGAGGGCATGTTTGTGTTTTTACGCAGGATGCTGATGGAGCACAGTGGCTGCCTGAAGAGTTGGTGCGGTTTGCAAACCATGCGGATGGTAATTTGCCTCGGTGTGTTTCTGAGGACATTGCTCAGTGAGCAGTATAGGCTTCTGTTCCTGATTTACCCTTCTTACATCCTCCTGTCTGGGAAGGTCCGGAAATCAAGGTGTGAGTTAATGACTCATGCCCTCCCTGTACAAAGTGAAGGAAATGTAATCTCACCCACTCCGCAGTCTTTTTCCCCTTGTGGACTAGAGACTCAAAAGAATAAAAGCGTATTGTAGAGATTGTGTCTCACGGACAAGCCCATCAGGTATAATATCTCAAAGGAATTATATATCATAGCTTGGTCTCGCAACCAGGACAATTCTAAAAAAAAACACTGCTGAATGGGAAAGGGGGCTGTCTGCAGGACTTTGGTGGTCAGACTCGGGTTTTCCACAAATTCAATGGTGGAAAATAGGGGCTGCTTTAGTGGACACGAAGCTTATGGGCCCTTCCTCCAGACCGCAGGGAAACGTTACTGCCTGCGTACCATCGCCTTATGTACTTTTGGCAGGGAATATTACTATAGATCATGATGATTCTAAGTTTAACATGTCTTGTAATAATTGTAATTTGTCTACTTTTATTACCTGGTCCCCTGAAGATATTATCATCGCCATTTTGTATCAATCTTCTTTTGTTATGCTACCAGTGAATATTACTGGGGCTTGGTGTTCAGAAAGAGGGTTACAGGTATTAGAAGAGATTGAAAAGCATTAACCAGACCCATGTGCTTTGTAGGTTTGCTTATAGCAAGTATTTTAGATATACTAAGTTTAGGTGCTACTGCTACTACTGCAGCAATTGTACTTTCACAAATCATACAAACTGCCCACTGTGTAAATGAATTATCCAAAAATGTGACTACTGTGTTGGGAACTCAAGAAGATATAGACAGGAAGTTAGAACAAAAAGTAAATGCTCTTTATGACATGGTAATGCATTTAGGAGATGAGGTGCAAGGGCTTAAGGCCAGGTCTAGTCTACAGTGCCATGCTGTACGTACATGGATCTGTGTTACACCTAAATAGTACAATTACAGTCAGTATAGCTGGATTAAAGTGAAGAACCATCTTCAAGGTATATAGCACAATACTAATGAGTCTTTAGATTTATTACAACTCCATCAAAAAATATTAGCCATAAAATATGCTGTCTCTTGATTTTGATGCCGCTAAACTTGCTGAGGATTGGCTCCAGCATTTTTGAGTTGCTTTCCCTTCATTAGGAAATCTCAGAGGCCTACCTCACATGCTTATGTCTCTAGTCAGAGCGGGAGTGTGTGTATTGTTGATCTCATGCATACTCCCTATGATACTGCACAGGGTTATGGTTGAATTATTGGACTTAAGAACAAAGCTTCATGAAGTACACCTGTGCACTTTGCCCCCTCCCCAAACAGGGGTGTAAGACGGAGGCTGGTTAGTCAGAGATGCGTAAGATGGAGTCTGAGTTTCCCAAACTAAGACGGGTCATAGTCACCAACAGGACTGTGACTGGTGACAGGTAAGGGTGATTTGAGGACTCCACAACCTAAGACAGGCACAGTCAGTTGCCAACATTTTGAGTAAAGACACCTTCAGTAAATAGAAAAGGGGGAGATGTTGAAGGCCATTAAGACTCAGCCTTGAAAGGACAGAATTCTCATGACCTATGTATCATTGTGTGCTGATTTCTTCTGCGACTTTATGTTTAGAATAGACACTTAAAAACAAGAACAAGGAAGTATGCAAATGTATCAAATGTAGTTGCTTAACAATGAGATAATTAACCCCGGTTGTATCTGCATGGATAAAAAAAATATGTAAAATAAACTCCAGGCTTCAGTATTCCCTGTTGCCCTCCCAATACTTTTTGTCTCTCCTTTTTCCTTAATCATCACTCCCCCTTTCAGGACTGTTTGACTAGTCGGCTGGCTCTGACAGCCTCTCATTTATCAAAATTCTTAATCTAAAGCTTGAGTAAATTTTAACTCCTTCCAGAAAATTGGTTAGCTTATGGAAAAAAGACCAAACAAAAACCCTGAATACTGAAAATAATAGTCAAGAGATCAATAGTTACACTGCATTAGCTAAATCTGCTGAACTATGCCTCTTTAGAGTATTGAAAGGAAAAGATATTACCTCGAGGACTCGGTTCACCTGACCAAAACATGCTATTGTCAATTGATTTCATGTGCATTTGAAAGATGGACAAAGGAAGGCTGAGGAACAATGAATGCATTAGAATTGTGGTTCTGGTCAAGAATATCTCACTTACCATGGACAGGCAAAGGACAAACAAGTCTGTCTTGGAAGAAGTAATGACAGAGTGCTACTTAGAGGTAAGGATGGTGAGAGTTCATATTATATACTTTGGACATATTATCAGAAAACATCATTCCTTGAAAAGGATATTCTGTTTGCAAAAGACGAAGGGCAGTGAAAAACATGAATCCCTCTACTAAATGGATTAACAAAGTGATTGCGACAATTTGTTCACCCTCACATCACGGCCCACCAAACCCCAAGCATGATATTCCTGCTCAAATTGGCCAATGCACAGAGAGGACCATAGGCCCAGCCACACCACAAGACACAACATCCCTCAATGACCCATAGCACTATGAGGGACAACACTAGTGGCACAGTGTGGGAAATGTGCTCGATCTGACTCCACCACACTGGGGCAAAATGCTAAGGGCATGCAACAGAGCAGCAAGGGGAGCAAAGCAATGAAGTGCCCGGGAAATAAAAAAATAGAGTGTGTGGCCAAGGCATGGTACCACATCAAACTCAACCGATAGTAAAATACTCTTAATGGTCAAAAAACAAACCTGGGACGATTTCTAGTCTTTTCTCTTTTTCTCCAATAGTTGTTTTTTGTTTGTTTTGCTCTGTCTTGTGTTTGTGCTTACTATTGTCTTTGCATGTCTATCTAGATAAGATAGGCAAGATAAACACACCAGAGGAGAAAACAATGGGGCTGATGGTTCTGGGGGGGGGGATACAGGAGGCGGGGAAGCGGGGGGGGGGGGGGAAAGGAAGTGGTTGTTAACCTGGGGTCAAGGACACAAGTAATCTAAAATCCTAAAATCGATGTCGAAGATAGTCTGGGATGCCTGGTAGGGCGTGATCAAGGGCAATGGAATGAGAGGAATTACTGAAAACTGATGAATGCCAAACATGATAGTGGGACAAGAGGAAAGTAAAAGGAAATAGAGGAAAGTACTAGGAGACAAAGGGCATTTATAAATTTCTAAATACAGTCATTTGCATATTTAAATATATATGATGAAACGGAAATAAATCTATGTACATATATTTAAATGTTAAATATTAAGGTAGCAGACGGACATTGGACCTCTATTCCAGTACTCCCTCAATGAAAGGAGACTTTGCTCTAATAACCTGGCATTCTGTGATGCTCAGCTTCCTGACACAATCAATTAAGACAAAATGGTGCAGAAAGTTGATGCTGTCTGCCTATCAAAATAATAGCATCTGGGGTCCTAAAGGTCATCTAGCTGAGAAGCAACAAACTCCACATGGAAGAAGCACACAAACCCGTGTGATCATGAGGTATCAATAGGATCAGGGATCAGGCATCAGAGACACAAAACAAAAAATCCTATCAATGTGAAAGAGGGGGAGTATGGAATGAGACATACAGTCCATCTGTAGGCAAGTGGACACCCCCTTACAGAAGGGTATTTTATAAACTAAACCAGGACACTTGTAAATATATATATACATATATATGTATATATATTTATGTGCTGTATACATCCATTATATATATTATGTATAATCATGATATATAAAATCATTCTATATAATATATATAATCATTATATATTATTATGTATTATATATAATGGATAGACATATAAAGCACAAAAGAATATAGCAGCTAATTAGTCCACACAGCTGTACAAAGTGCTCAGTTCATCTCACTTCCATGAAACATTTAATATACTGGAAATCCTTCAACTCATGAGAGCCTCTGGGTCCAAGGTCAAGGAAGCAGACAGGTGAGTCTTATGTAGGGCAATGCAGGCAGTGTGGACACAGGAAGCAAACAGAAGGTCAGGTCATCAACAGTCAGCAAGACAATAGGATCCAACAGTCCCAAGCTCAAGTGATGTATAAACCAGCAACATGATGAACCACTTCTCGAAGGAATCTCAAGTTCTAGCGACATGATCCACAGGTTGGCAGTCCCACTGTTAGTGTAGCTCACAAGTTGGGGCAGAGAACTAGCAGGCACACCCTGATCTGATCAGAAGGGAGCAAGAGAGAGAGAGAGAGAGAGAGGCAGGATTTGCCTAGCCATTTATCTATTTGCCCTCCAATCAAACTGCAACATTATTAATACCATGTTCCTATTGCCCAAGTTGGCACAATAAACCAACCAATCAGAAAAGGTGAAAGGATGAGAAGAGCCAGTTAGGGTGCAGTATAGCACCAATGAAACATACAACTTTTCTCTACATCTTTAGTGCTCCCTCCCCCCCACCCCCCCACTCCCGCCCCACTATCATGAACCCAAACCTACCATACAATTCTGGCTAGACTAGAGAAAGCACATGGTTACTGATAAGAGCTAGAAACACAGGGAATCAAGGGCAGATAAAACCCAGCAGGACCAATAATCAGAGTAGCAATACCAGGGGGGTAAGTAGTAGGTGGGGGGTGAAGGGGGAAATAAACACAATGATCTACATATAACTCCTTCTCAGGAATGGACAACAGAAAAGGGGTGGAAGGGAGACATCGGTCAATATAAGACATGAAAAAGCAATAAAAACATAAATTATCATGGCTTCATGAGGGAGGAAAAAAACGAGGAGCTGATACCAAGGGCTCAAGTATAAAGAAAATTTTTTAAAAACAATTGATAGCAACATATGTACAAATGTGCTTAACACAATGGATGTATGCATGGATTGTAATACAAGCTGTATAAGCACCTAATAAAATGAGTTAAAATAAATAAATTAATTAAATTTTTAAAAACATACATTCATCCTCAATTGTGAGGATGGCACAGGAGAGTGCAGTGCTTTGTTGTTGTGCAATGGGTCCCTGTGAAATCGAATTGACTCAATGACAGCTGACATAACAGTCTCAGAATCCACAAATATGCATCCAGCACAAACACAAAGACATTAGTGTGTGTTTACATAAGGTATTATTTCTCTCATTAAAAAAGGGAAGAGGTTTCTTCAGTTAATAAAATTGGAACAAACAAGGTGACAACGAAATCACTGAGGCATTCCTACCCCTCATTAATCCATTCTTTTGGTGAGCTGAAGGCAGTTCTCTAAGGGCCTCACAGCATGCCAGATGGCAGAGTATTTTCACAAACATGAGCTCTAGTCTAAGGGCAGCACAGTCACTAAGTTTGTTTTTTTTTTTTTTTACAAACCCTTGTGTGGAGGGCTGACTTTCAATAGATCGCAGCGAGGGAGCTGCTCTGCTATGTACAAAACCCTGACCCAGAAGCAGGTCGTCTACGAATGGTTTAGCACCAGGCTCCCCACGAACGTGCGGTGCGTGACGGGCGAGGGGGCGGCCGCCTTTCCGGCCACGACCCGTTTCCCGGGACGTGGGGCACTCTATACCAGACCCCGGTTCCGAAGCACAGCGGGGGCAAGCGCGTGGCCCACCGAGGCGGATGCGCTCGTGGCCCGCCTGCCGGCGGGGACAGCAGAGCGCCAGCTATCCGAGGCCAACCGAGGCTCCGCGGCGCTGCCGTATCGTTCCTCCTGGGCGGGATTCTGACTTAGAGGCGTTCAGTCATAATCCCACAGATGGTAGCTTCGCCCCATTGGCTCCCCAGCCAAGCACATACACCAAAGTCACTAAGTTTTGAGTAGCTATTTGTCTTTCAAGGAAACTGTGAATCATGTAGTCCTGTACACTGAGGGTTCAGCTGGAAGATCAGAGATCTAGCAGAGCAAGAGACTGACAATAGTTAACTCACTGGATTTCAGTATGTTTAGAAGGTCTATAATCAATTGAATCAAAATATAGTGTCATGAGAAACTTCCAGCCTAACTGTATGATACATGAAAACTAAAAATTTTGGCAGAGTATTCACAAAAGATGAATAAACACTTTTTTTACTGTTTTGTTGTTTAAGTTCAACTTATTGGGTTCCAACATAACAATAGTTTTGAGAGAGTACTTAGTAACACCATCTATGAGACCAGAAGTAACCTGAGACCAATGTCAGATAATGATACTTTAAGAAAACTGTAGACCAGTGTTGATAAGGGATCTGAATGAAAAAGTTACATTAAAAGCAGGAAACTGAGACAGATAATATATTAAAATAAGTATGTATCATGATTAATTCTAATTCATCCCAGAACTGAATTAACACAAGAAAATAAACACTCAAATATGTCTACTGATGGGGGGGAAAGTCAATTATCTAAATAGACACAGAATACATACTAAACAAAGTCAAAAGCTTTTCACGTTAAAAACAACTACAAATCTAACATGAAATAGGTCAAATCCAATATGCTAATACACATTCATGAAAAAAACTGCAAATTTCACATGTAGAAGAGGAAAAAATTCACACTACCTCAGAATCAGCATAAACATACGTGTCCATTTCCACCACTCATATTAAAAATTGTACTAGCTAGATTAATCAGAAAAAAAGAATTAATAAAAGGAAGAAAAACTTCCAGAAACAAATGAAAATTCCTTCTTCATCATAAATTGATGATTTCATATAAAAAGATGCCAAATAGGTGATAAATGCTATAGCTAGTAAATGTAAAAAAGTTGTAGGCTACATTTCAACACTCAAAAATAATTTGGTACTTAAATCCCTAGTGATTAACTGCTAATCTCCAACTCCCAAACTATTAACTCTTATATATTAAGATGCTGACCATCTTTCCAACACACCGATACCCTCCTAAAACACAAGAGGAGGAGGAGGTGATGCTGTTTGCTAGCGAATAGTGAGCTGGCCAGCCCGGCTGCAGGGCTAAAATGGGCACAAACAGGAATAGCGGATTTATATACGCACTTGGCAGGTAGCACACATATTTCCGAACAAGACTACTGGTCGACCTCCTTAGTGGTGATCCAAAAGGATACTACAAAAACGTGTGCATGGTACACACACATGCACATATGTACACACAAAAATCACGTAAGTAAAATAATAGAATTGAAAATAGACATTTTGTGAAACATTTTGAAACAATGATAAGATCTAAGAAACTAAAATGGAATCCAACTCAACTATTTAAAAGTTTGTGAGAACAGGAGGGAGAGCCTGGGGACCCCAGGGTTGGAGAGCGCCGACAGTGGGCCAGGGATCCAACTGGCATGCTGACACACAGTGCACAATGTGAGCATCTCCAACGTGTTTTCCTAATAGGATCTACCAGTCGACCACCTACGTAGTGTCTAGAAAAACAATTAAGTCCCCACTCAGTGGCTGGTATACCCACCTTGTCGGGCAGGGGGCAGCCTGGGAATCCAGATTAGGGGCCATCAGGGTGTGTGGAAGCTGCTCCAATCTCTCTCTCTCTCCTCCTTCCGCTCCTCTGTCCTCCCTCCTCTCTCCTCTAACCCAGCCCTTCTCTCTCCACCCCCATCTTACAGGGGAGATCAGATCAAATCATTCCAACATTGAAGGATTAAAAAGTGACATCACTATGAACACTTGGCCACCACAAGCCAGTTATCCCTGTGGTAACTTTTCCAGCAATTCCTGCTGAAAACCCACAAGGTCAGAGGAATCTGGAGGTCCTGCTTTCACAGTCTATATTCCTGAAAATCAAGATCCAGCAAGCTTTAGCCCTTCTGCTCCAGGGGAGGTTTCTGTCCTCCCTCAGCTCACCTTAAGACACCTACATTACCTTTGCCAGGTGTACTGTCCCAGTCAAACAACCCACTTGACCCTGATAAGTCCATGGAGACTCTAGCTAAGGCTCAGAGGGAGCACTGTAAGAAATGCCAGTGCAGCAGCAGAGACTTACTCTTGTGTATGTGCACAAGGTGCTCCAGTAAGTCCCCTTGGACTTCAGCATCTCATTCAGGGCCATGGACATCGTGCACTCGTTGATCGACAACTGTGGGCTCATCGCCTACCAGGCATCTCAACTGGCACATTCCAAACTGCTCCACCATCAAAGCCTGGGACATCCTGGCAACTGTGCGCCTGCTGTTGCCCTGCAGGCAGGCTGGCCAGCTCTCGCTGCACTCTGGTAAAGTAAATTGTCCTTCAGCCTCACAACGTTCATAACCCAAGGGCCCATTTCAGGGTCACTTCCATTTTCATCCCCAAAATGGAAGTCAAGTACTTTAGCATTACTTTTTTTTTTCTTTGTTTCAGTTTGTTTTTTTGATTCTTCTGTGCATAGTTTAGTTAGATTGCTTTTATGATGGAGAACTTTCTTTTTTTCTTTAACACTTTTGGGGCACTGAATCCACATATCCCACAAATTCCCACAATTCCATAGTTCAGCCATCTTAAGCACTGCAAAATCATTACCACAATCGATTTCATATTGTCTATTTTCCCACCATGATTAAATCGCCTTTAAAAAGGCTTATTAGTCACTTTCAGTTCTAGTGTTCAGTCCCCTCAATCCTTCATTCTTAGTCCCCAACTCCGCCAGCCACCCACCCCGACCCCACCCAGACATCCTTACAAACCATCGCATGTTATTTCATCTCCAGATATCCACTCCTTCTGTGCTTCACAAACTGAACCCAACAGAACCAATAAAGAATACCAAGGAAAGGAAATGGGAATGGTTTAAAAAACCATAGTAATATATAGATAGAATTCTAAACAAGGGGTTAAGAAAAAAAAGGGCCGCGACCAATATTTTAAAGCCAGGGAAGACGTTTCTGTCACGAACTCGGCAAGAAATCTTGTGCCTAGAACGGACTCTGATCGGGTCCAGAGGGAGGTCAGCAGAACAAGACCCCGGGGCTCACCTTTGAGCTGAGGAGGTGCAAGGAGTCTCGGGGAGCAGGCATCGCTGTGTGGAAGGAAACAAGGGAGGGGGGTTAGGAAACTCACAAAGCAACAAATCTGGGAACCCGGACCCCAAAACCCCAGCCGTGATCCCCTTTCTCCAACAGGGACTCCCACCATGAACCCCACCCAATCCGAAAGCGGGGAAATAGGACTGGCCTTAGGGACACCCGCCCACCTCTCACCAAGAGAAGCGCTGGCAGGGTTCCTGGGGGAGAGAAAGGGCGCTTGCACCCTAGTCAGCTGGACTAAAATAGCCTCCGCCCACATACATGTCCCGGAGCCCAGAGCCTCCCACCTGGGAGCGCCGGCAACAGGGTGCTCAGGCTGTGGGCGCTTCTCTGGCACCCCAAGCAGAGTACCGACAGTGGAATCCTTGCAGTGAGTTGCAGTTCAGAATAAGACACCGCCACTTCAGGCCCTGTCTGGGCGTGACCCGGGGTGGGAGGAGCTGGCGGGGTCAGAGAGGGGTAGGGGTCTGCCTTCACTTCCTCTCAAGGCAGCTCTTTCCCCGCCCATTTCTGCTGAGATGCCAGCACAGGCGCCTGGTGAGGGGGTGGGCGGGGCCTGGCTGGCTTGGGGTGGGGCTCGGGGAGGAGCCAGAGAGGAGAGAGGCGGTGCACGCCAAAGGGCCCACACCTGTGGCTGAAACTCCAGCGGCAAAGACTCAGATAACAATGGCTGAGGCACCAGTAATTTGGCCCTTTGCAGAGGGAGTGCATGGGTGACATGGTTGAGATAGAACCATGTACGTTGGGTGTGGATGTGCATCCTCCTAACAAACTGGAAACACCCAACCCCCCAACTCTGCCAAAGTGTTAATGGGGCTGAAGCAAGAACTGAGGGTCCCTGCTTAACATATGAGTTCAAACAGTTACCGTACCATGGGCTCAGAAGATAAAGGGGTGCCTGGCCTCTATCACTTTCTGTTTATAAGGACAGGACTCCCTCATATGCAAATTATCTTTCAGGCAAAAGGGTACAATTTCATCCTTGGGGTGGGAAAACTATCAGTTCTCTTCAGACAGGGCTGTGGGTCTCTTGGGAAACAGAGCTGTGGTCTAAAGATGCTATTGCTGTGTGTTCTGCTGTGCCTGGTGACAGTTCCCCAAGGTGAGAGATTCAGATATCCGACCTGGGTCTATGGAGATAGTTATGACTTCACGTGACTGACATGGAATATATATTTTTTTAATTTGCAGGCGTCCTGTCCCAGGTGCAGCTTCAGGAGTCAGGTCCAGGACTGGTGAAGCCGTCCCAGAAGCTGTCCCTCACCTGCATTGTCTCTGGTTTCTCCATAACAAGCAGTGGTTACTGTTGGAGCTGGATCCGCCAGACCTCGGGGAAGGGGCTGCAGTGGATGGGGTGCATAGATTATGGTGGTAATACAGGTTATAACCCGTCCTTCCAAAGCCGACTCTCCATCACCAGAGACACATCGAAGAATCAGTTCTCCCGGCAGCTGAGCTCCGTGACCGCTGAGGACACGGCTACGTATTACTGTGCAAGGAGCACAGTGAGGGGAAGTCAGTGTGAGCCCAGACACAAACCTCCCTTGCAGGGAAGACACTGGGCAGCAGGGGGCGCAGAGAACCCAGCCTTAGACAGGCACAGATGGATGACAGGGAGGATTTCCTGTTGGAATTGGGGCTTTCTCACTTAACTCTTAGCCTCCCCTGGCACAGGTTTTCATTTTGCCATCTTTTTATCTATTTTACATTGGGATGCAAAGTTCAATGTCAGTAGTTTGAAATCACCAGCTCCTCCAAGCGAGAAAGATGAGGCTGTTTGCTCCTCCAAAAGATTAACAGTGTCTGACACCCTACGGAGCAGTTCTACTCTGTCCTAGAATCACTGTGATTCGGGATTCAACGGTGCCAATGGCTTATAGTTATCGAATTTCTGAATTTGCATCTTGTTTTGTTTATTTATGTCCATTAATTTGTTTTCTGTGTATTCTGCATTGTGTTTAATCATACTTCATATTATTATCAGGAATTGTTCTATTTTTAAAAATTGTTCTATTTTTTCCATCATCCTGGTCTCCACAAAACTTCATATATCGTATTCTCATTTTAATTATATCATCCTTTTCTGTGACATCTTTTATATTATTTTAAAAATCTTTCTTAACATGTTAATGGTTTTCCTTTTAAATATATTTTTCCTGATTGTGCTTCAATTTACAAGGTTCTTTTATAAAAAATAACCTTATTCTCCCTTCAAGTTGAATTACTCCCCTTCTTGTGTACTGCACACATATAACTGTTGATTTCTGTTAAACCAGTGTCGGAAGTCACTGACAAAAGCTCAGCTCACACACAGGCTCTGTGTGCAACAGTAGTTTGCTCACAGAGAAGAGACAGAGCCAGCTCACCATCAGAGTAGGCAGCAGTCCTCACAGCCAGTGGTTTCACTCTGTGGCCAGTGCAGGGAGGGAGGTTTGCAAGCATCCCTCCTTTGTGCTGCAGTTGAAGAACAGCAAACATAGAGAAATAAGGCTGTGCTGTGAGCTGAAATCTCCTTGAAGGCAGGGAGTAGGTGTTTTTTGTTGTTTCTTGCTGTATTCAATATCATGCATATGACAAGCAGTTTGCGTGTTCAGCATGAGCCACAGGGCGTGTTGCAGGACACCAGCTACTAAAGAGTGCTTTTGGATCCAGAATATCCTGAGAAAGGCAGTCAACTGACAAGATCCTCACATTCCAGTAGCCAGACTGACACATCCGAAGCACACCTAGGTCTGTTATGGATTCCGAGGAAGGGCTGCTGACTGCACTTGGACTGCCTGCTTCCTCAATTTAAATTCTTATTGGAGTTTATCTCATGTATTTTGTCATTGGGGGATAGCATTCTTGAATTTCAGCGATATGTTTTTCTTTTTGATGGTAGATGAAAGCCAGAATTGATTAACATAAAGAGACAGCAAGTAGAATAGGGGTTTCTGGGACTACAGTGGAGTGGTGGTGGTGGTGGAATAAAGGGAGATGGTGCCACTAGTTGAGAAAGGAAGATGATGTTTTCAAGCTAATTGGGGTAGCAGTTGTATAATACTGCTTGATGCACTTGAACTACGGATGGATATGACAACTGCATTTGCTCCCAATAAAACAGTTTTGGAGGAAAAGTGAGACAATAAATAAAATATTAAATAAAGAATATTTATTCCATTGCTAACACTTTTTATAAATTCAAATTTCTGGCTTATATCATAATCTCTTTTCTGATTGAATATTTTAGCTAGTCTTTTGAAATGTTGTACCAGCAACACTCTCCATCAGTTTCTAATTGTGAGTAAAAAATGAAAACTATGTCATATTCTGTTATTTTTATCATATATGTGCTACAAAATAATATTTTCAACATTCTTCTCATACATAATTCAATGGAGAGGTACATAGTTTATTGTGCCAACCTGGCCGATAAACACTTATGGGGTCAATTGAAGGGCCGAGGGATAAATGGCTTGGTGAGCCTCGCCTTTCTAGTTCTAGGGTCACTTGTTTTCTGATGGTCAGACAAGGATGCAGCTGCCTTAGACAGTTCCCTGCTTCATCTGGCAAGGCTCACTTCCTGCAAGAACATCCCTTAAGAGAAGCTGCATGGACCTACCCCCATGAAGCCCTGAGTGCTAGAACAGCTGAGGGGTGACCCTGCCTGTGCTGAGATGCTTACACATTCTCTTACTTGGCTTTCTTCCTGCCATCGGCCTCATTGTGCATGTTTTGTGAGATGGAAGAAGACTTTGTGGATTGGTGTTGGGCATATGGGCTAATGTTGGAGTTGTGGGCTTGGGTACCACTGAGTTAGGATGTTTTCTTGATGTGCACTTAACCTTTATATAAAACTCTCTTATACATATGAGTTTCTGTGGATCATTTATCTAATGTACCCAGACTAACACAAATGGCATTAGATTATTATTGTGTTCAACAATTACCAACAGCTGCAAAATTCCCTCCCAAACGCATCACAGAAACCCATAAAAAGAATTCTCACTTGACAATTTCTTCCTTAACATGGAATAAATAACTCTATAACTCTCTTGCTTGAGTTACTTTGAATAGAAATCTGCTTTAAGTATGGTTCCTATTTCTGTGGACAGAATGAACCCTAACCTCTGTTTAATACTTTGATTGTCTTTCAGGCAAATGTCTTTCTTGATTGATATTTTATTGTGGCATATATCTCATAACAATATCTATATAAATATCTACATGAATCGATCTCACTTCATTTCACTGCAACCAATTCAGAGTGTTCGCAACTTGTATCATTCTCTATGGCCCAAGCTTTTCACGGTGAGTGAGAGTCAGTGTGAGTCCAGACAGAAAACCAGTCTCAGGGAGAAAGCAGACTTGCATGGATGCTAAGGACCCACCAGCTCTGGACCAAGAGAAGATAGAAGTGAAGACAGGAGTCTGGGTAAGGACTGCAGTGCCTGGTCAGCTAGAACTGCTGTGCTGACCACTATGGTAGCTCTACTGCCCATGGCAGGAAACCTGCAGAGACAACTCCAGGTAATACTCCTGACCAAGAGTCTGAAAGCTCAGTACCAGAAAAGAATGTTGCTGAGGTACCCACAGATGTGGAAGACAGTGTAAGTCCAGGAAACGCCTCTCGCTGTTAGCAGGCGCCTCTCAAAATACACTGAGCCCAATGCCCACCCTCGGTAATAACTCATGAGAGGATAAATGCACTTTTTCTTATTTCTGTGGTTTCTTTTAACCACACAATAACCATATTGTTAGGAAACCTTTTATTCCAACTCTAAATCTAGAAGATAGGGTTAAAGTATTTTTACTCCTTTCTAAATATTCTGAAATATCATAGGGCCAAGGAGCTTTATGGATGACATACTCTTGTTTCCCTATGTGTTCAGATGTATGGAAAGATTCAGGTAGGCCTGGTCTTGTTACCTAAACATCGTGAGGATAGAGATTGTCTTTAATTTCAATAGAACATCTGGGTATTTTGATGGAAATGACATAAAGCTACATTAAACATGAAATCTGCACAGATGTTTGTATGATTGCTAGAGTGAAGACCTCAGGGAGAAGACTGTATTCTCCCATGGCTGTCAGGGTAGCCAGCGCCTCACAAATCATCCCAGGTCTGGTAGGCACAATTGTACAGTGATAATAATTAAAGATTATAGTAAACTCATAGAGAAATACAGGCGATAGAAGAAAGAGTAAAATGATGGAATCAGACAAATTTCATGTTAGCATGCTCACCGTAGCCCCGCTCGGTGATTCCCATAGAGATGGGAGACCTGAGGGCAGGAGAGTGAGGGGAAGGAGAACAAGGGGAGAGGGGACACGGAAGCGAGGACCGCAGAGGAGAGCACCACGGGAGAGAGATTCTTTATTTCTAACCAAGATTTATATACCTTTGAGGGTGTGCAAGCCCCCTAATTTCAGGTAAAGACACACATCACAGGGAGGGGTCATACTATAGGTAATACAGTAATGAGAGGATGAAAATCTAGGGGTATACAGGCAATAGGAAGGGGAGGGATTGTGCCAAGATGGACGGATCTCAGATTCAGGATGGCAGCCTAACTTTGGATGTCACTGAGCAGGTTTGACCACTTCTCTGGCTCTCCATGGAAACAATTACCTCCCACAATACGCTGGCAAATAGCCTCTAATGTTTGGCATATTTTTAGGGAAGACAAAGCTGGGGAAAAGTCTTTTTAGATTACACACTTGGACACCACCATTCTGCCCTTTCCACCTTTTTACATACAACCGCACCTCCCACATGCAAATAACTAATATGCATTCAGATGAAACCACAGCATACATGTACTTAAAGTCATATGCCTTCTCACCCTGGAGAGCATTCCTTTATCATGAATCTCAGCCACATGAACATGAATTGTGTATGGCTTTTCTTGTTTCTGGTGGCAACTCTGGGAGGTGAGTGCTTCAGAGATTCATACATGAAGTCTGAGATTACAGCATTTGAGCACACGACTCACTGTGTTTGTCTTTATACCCAGGTATCCTGGCCAAGGTGCAATTATGAGTCAGGTCTTGGACTGGTGAAGCCCTCACAGACCCTGTCTCTCACCTGTACTGTCTCTGGATTCTCTTTAACCAGCTATGGTGTGTACTGGATCTGCCAGGCCCCAGGAAAAGGACTGGAGTGAGTTGGTGATATATGGGGTGATGGGAGCACAGACTATAATCCAGCTCTCCAGGCCCAAGTCAGCATCACCTGGGCCACCTCTAAGAGCCAAGTTTATTTAAAACTGAGCTCTGTGAATCCTGAGGACACAGCCGTGTATTACTGTGCTAGAGACACAGTGATGGGAAGTCAGTGTGAGCCCAGACACAAACCTTAGTACATCAGGTCATGGTTTAAGCAGATGCAAGAGACTTAGGTCAGTGATGCTTTCCTCTCAGAAGCTGTGGTTCCCTCGCCTTGTCAGCACCTCTCTAGGGACCATTGTGCAGAGTGTGATTCTAGGGAATCTCCAGGCATCTGACCATACTTCTTTTTATAGGGATGGCCTTTATTTACCATCTACCCAAAGGCAGACTTCACAACAATATGTACTCAGATCTCAGTTTACAATTCAGGATACTAACTAGTGCCATTTGTTGTCAAGTTAAAAATATTAAAAGAAAACCAAACCCAAACCCACTGCCATTATTTCAATGCCAATTTATAGTGAGTTTCTGATTTTTACTGATGTAGAATACCCTGTCTTTCTTCCATGGAGTGGCTAGTAGTTGCAAACTGGTGAATGCAAATCTTAGCATAATGCATAACCACTATGCCACCAAAACTCCTTATAAAAATATTAATGCAGTATAAAATTCTTATGTGAGCCTCAAATTTTCTCCAATCCATCAGCTGCATGTCCAATATTTTCCTTCCAGTGAATACTCACAAATATATGTTTATGTAATAATTTTAACTTACAATAACCTGCATAATATTTTGTTAGGGATCTTTAAGTTGGCTTAAGTTCACAGTGATCACATGAACAACAGTGAGGTGGTTAGTTTATTGTGCAATGTAGCGGATAAACACGTGGTGTTAATTGAAGGGCAGAGTGCTAAATGGCTCGGTGAGCCTCATCTTTCTAGTTCTCGGGTCTCTTGTTTTCTGATGGTTGGACCAAGGTGCAGCTGCCTTAGCCAGTTCCCTGCTTCAGCTGGCAAGGGTTACTTCCTGCAAGACATCCCTGAGAAGAAGCCACATGAACCCACCCCAATGCACCCTAGATACTGGAGCAGCCATGTTGAGACCTCTGCCAGAGCTGAGATGCTTACACATTAATTGACTCAGCTTTCCTCCTGCAGTCGGTGTCAATACATGTATTTTTGAGATGGAAATGGACTTTGTGGATTGGTGTTGAACGTATGGGCTAATGTTGGACTTGTGGGCCTGGGCAGCACCGGTTGGGGATGTTTTCTTGATGTGCACTTGCCTTTATATAAAACTCTCTTATACATATGAGTTTCGTTGGATTTGTTTCTCTAAAGTACCCAGACTAATACAAACAGGATGAAATACTGCCCGAAAGTGCGCCATCCTTACAATCATCCCTCTCTTTGGACTCATCATTGCAGCCTTAGGACAATCAGTCCCATTGAAAGTCTCTCACATTTTCATTGACATTCTACTTTACCAAGTACAAGATCATTCTCTGGGTTCTGGTTCTCCTTAATGTCATGCCCAAATAAGTGAGATACAATCTTATTTGAATGATTACAAGAATTAAACAAGATGTGTTTACTCCAAGACAGACCTGCTTGTCCTTCAGGCAGCCCATGACAGATTTAATATTATTCTCTAACACCATGTGCTATTCTGGGTATACTAGAGAAACAAATCCAGGGAGAAACTCACATGTGTGTAAGAAAGAGCTTTATATCAAAGAGTATTTGTATATTAAGAAAACATCCCAGCTTAGATCAAGTCCATAAGTCCAATATTAGCCCCTATGTCTGATATCAGTCTATAAATTCTTCTTCAGATTCATGAAACACATGCAATGATGTAGATCACAGGCCGGTGGGTGGAAAGTCTTGTGGTTCTTATGGTGATGGAAGCATCTCAGCACTGTCATGGGTCTGCACATGGCCCCTCCAGTTCCAGGGCTCTAGCTGCATCAGTGTAGCTCCATGTGGCTTTGTAAACAGGAATGTCTCAACAAGAAGAGATGCTATCTGGGTCTGGCTTCCAGGGAGATATTCATCTCCTTTGCACCTACAAATGAAGTCATCAAGCTGAGATCTCATTGACAGGCTAGACTCCATCCCTTCCCAAGTTGACAAGAGATGATGAAACTGCCACAACATAACCCAAATGCATCAATTCCTTGATATGTCTTATGGGGTATTTGGCCATTACAGGAGTCACTCTTAGTTTTCACAATTCTGGGAGGTGTTTCTGGCACTGAAGACGGTGCCCAGGGTTACTACTAAAATCACACAATGCATTGGCCAGAATCCCATATTAAACACTCAAGGAACAAATAATAGTAATAGTATTGACCTAGAAGAACTCTACATAATGTCTTAAGACCAGTCAACATACACATAAATATTCACCTGTAGGAAGTAAAAGTAGATACATGTAAATTATATGTAGTAGAACCTGGACCACAAAACTATGTGGGCATGATTAAATGCTCAACTTCTAGCCAAAAGGTTGGCAGTTCAAAACCACATGGTGACTCAGTTGGTTAAAGACCTGATAAGGTTATCCCATCATTATTACAGAAAAGAAAATCCTTTCAGAGAGTTCTCTTTCATGTAGGGTCACTAAGAGTCTTTATGTTCCTGCACCCAAACAAACTTGGATGCTTAATGTTCTATAAATACGAAGACAAGACTTTTGCAACCAATATTTAACCAAGGCAAAATGAAATTCCACATAAGAACAATTATAAAGAGTGTAGTCTGTTACATATTTCCTTTTGCTACGGAAAATAAAACATATATCCTTTCCCCAGCACTGTCATTCAACTTTGGAAGAATATTGTGTCTTTTCATTTAATTTTGATGATGTTAAGTGCCACAGAATCAATTTCAAATCTCAGTGATTCAATGCAAAACAGAACTGAATAATGCCTAGTTCAGCACCATTATCACAATAAATATGTTTGAGCCCATTGTTACAGCCACTGTGTCAGTCCATCACCTTCTTCTTTACTGATCCCCTTTATCATTGATGATGTCTTTCTCAATGGACTGGTGTCATGATAACATGTTCAAGTACATAAAACTAAGTCTCACCAACCTTCATTCTAAGGAACTCCCAGGCTATGTTTCCCTCACAAGAGATCTGCTTGTTATATTGATAGCCCAGTCCATGGTACTTTCAACATTCTTTTCCAAAAGGTAAGTGAATGGCCATAAATTTGGTTATGGACCCCCTTATTCATAGTCCAGGGCTCATATTCATATAATAATATTGAAAGTATCACCACTTGGCTTCTCAAAGTGACATTTAAAAAGCCCTTAATATGGGCTTCTTAGTATAAAGATATACAGAGATGTGGTGATGTAATGGGATAAGTATTGGGTTGCTCACCACAAACCAGCCAACCATTCCTCCTAAGTAAGATGAGGTTGTCTTTTCCTGTTATTATTTACAGTCAGAGAATTTCTATGAGCAGCTTTAATCAATCTTATAAGGTTCCCATGAATCAGGACAGGTGCACTCGCAGTGGGTTTAGTTTTTGAGGAAGAGATCATTCATTTCCTAGCTCAGTTGCGTGGTTTACTGATTTTCCCTCAGTGCAGAAGAATGTCTGGCGTGTTCATAGCTCTCAGAACTCAAATGAATAAATTAATGCACACACTAGTGGATTCATTTTTTCAAATCAAACAATACAAGGTACACTGGAACTCGGATAATTTTATGATTGCAAATATTAGGATCTGGGAGGGTATAAATTCAGTGTATGCCTGTGGGCCACCCCACTCTCATTGCTTACATATCACTGCCATACAACGTGCTTCAAGAACCAGCTCTGGAGAAGCTTCCATGTGGAGCTGTGAGCCCTGTCAATTAGCACACTCTTAATAGTCATCCTCTGACCCCCTGATAACAGCCAGTAACACTCATAAGCAAAAGCCTGGTGTGGTTTATTATTTAAATGATATGAACACCCACCCCACCCTCAAGATTCCCCTCTGGAACCAGCAGAATTCCAGAGCCTGCTGTACCAGGGAGACTCTGATACAGAAAGGTCTGCTTGCATTCTTTTTCTCATTTTGATGGTACTGTGTCTCCCATCGTGTCAGTGGCAGGGAGATACAGTAGGTCACAGCAGTTTTAATGACAGGTGGGATATTTAATACTTGTTTTGTAAGTCTCCTTGTGTCCCGTCCAAAGTGAAGCTGCAGAAGTCAGACCATGAGGTGGTGAGGGCATCACAGACCCTCACGCGCACTTGCACCATCACTGGGGACTCAGGCTCCAGAACCAGCGCTATTTGGGAGCAGATCAGGCAGCCCTGGGAGAGGCCCTGGGTGGATAGGAAGGAGCTTCTACAGGTAAGAGTGGTTTAGCGAATACACACCATCCTTCAGAGATCATCTATTCATCAACCCAGACACATCCAAGAACCAGTTCTCCCTGCACCTGAGCACTGTGGCCGTGGAGGACCCGGCTGTGTATGACTGTGCAAGAAGACACAGTGAGGGAAAGTTAATGTGAGTTCCCATATAAACCACCCTGCAGCACAGGGTTGGGGTTGAACTGAAGGGAATTCAGGGTAATGGGTGTGCTCAGGCCCAAAAAGCACAGGCCCAGGATCCAGGAGTAGGTGCAAGTGAGAGCACAAATAGGATGGTCTGCTGTGGTTTTTAGTTTATTTTGTTCAAACAAAATTTGGATTTTAGCAACAGATTTAGTAGGAATTCCAGTAGGAACCATTCTATTTTATCTTAATGTAAAAGAAAACGAAGATGAAGCAGAAGTAGTAGAATTAGTAGAACAACAACAAGAAAGGGATTGCTGTAAAGCTTTAGAAAGGAAATAGTAGCATAAGGTAAAACGTTGTGGAAAGGGAAAACAAATATATTCCATGAAATAAGTGCTAAAAAGTGGTCAGGTGGAAAGCTGGAAAAACCAGGGGTAGAGAGTAGGGTTAGCCTCATTGGAGTTCACAATGACTGCTCTTCACTATAGTTTGCTGGGTCATTCAAGCCTGTGTCCTCAGGTTTCAATCCATTAATTTGCAAGGGGAAACTGTTTTCAAATCTCTCTTGAGTGGTTCATCTGCCTTTCCTTTATGAAGCATATTATGATTTGTGACCATTGGACTTATGTAGAAATAAATTCTTTTCAGCCTCTTCCCTAAAAACTGGTTGATTTATATTTAGAAAAATCAAATCAAGTGAGTCCATTCTGGGAGCTGTTTCCAGAGAAGAGTACCTTAGGAATTCAGACATGAGAGTGGGGATATGCTCCTCTTGAACACATGGCTAACTGTGATTGTCCTTGTTACCTTGGGTCTATCTCAGGTGCTGGACCCCAAACATACAATTCACATCTGTCCAGTCACTTAAGACTGATATAAACCCTATAGAGCACTGGTTCTCAACTTGGAGGGTCGATACCCCTTTGAAGGTCGAACTACTCAAGGTAATTAGTTTATTGTGCCTACCTGGCCGATAAACACATGTGGGATTGTTTGAAGGGCCGAGGGATAAATGACTCGGTGAGCCTTGCCTTTCTAGTTCCCAGGTCTCTTGCGTTGTGATGGTCGGACCAGGGTGCAGCGGCCTTGGCCAGTTCTCTGCTTAAGCTGACAAGGTTCACTTCCTGCAAGACATCCCCAAGGAGAAGTCGCATGGACCTACCCCAATACAGCCCTGGAGCAGCCGTGGCAGACCCCTTCCAGCACTGAGATGTTTACATGTTCTCTAATTTGGCTTTCCTCCAGTCATTGTGTGTATTTTGTGAGGTGGAGGAGGACTTAATGGATTGGTGTCAGACATAAGGGTTAATCTTGGACTTGTGGGCTTGGGTACCACTGGGTTGGTATATTTTCTCGATGTGTACTTAACCTTTATATAAAACTCTCTCTGATACACGAGTTTCTTTGGATTTGTTTCTCTAAAATACCCAGACAAACACCGTTTTGCAGGGATCGCCTAAGACCATCAGAAAACACATATTTCTGATGGCCTTAGGAACCAAGACACCAATCCTCTATCTGTCTCCAGGCAGATCCTCCCACATGCAAAAAACACCCACATATGAGTAACTGGCGTAATGATATCATAACTCCAACCCAATCACATACACCCCGTACAAATGCAAGTGTGTGTGACAGGGTTAGTGCCATAATGTGCTTTTGCTTACCAGTAACACATGTGTAGAGAGCAGCTACTTTGTAGAGAGCAGCTGCTGTGTTGAAAGTATCTAGTCTGTTAAAAGCAGCTACTGGGTTGGAAGCAGCAATACTGGAAGTAAAACAACACTTCATGAATTATAATTACAGGGTAAATGTAAAATCATGTACTGTGAAATCAACTACTGCAAAAATATGTAAACATCTGAACCATGGGAACTTAATTTGGATGCTGAATTGGAAACTCACAAGGGCAGTTCTACCCTGTCCTATAAGCATCCCTCTGAGTCCATATTGACTCGATCGCAGTGATTGATTTTTTTGTTTGCTTGTTTTATTTTTTTGACAATTCATGATTTATCCATGGGGGCAGAAAACCTCACATGAAAGCAGGTGTAGTAGTTACATAATTTCATATTCACCTGATAAATTAGTCTAGGGGTGAAGGTTAGCCTGTCATTCATGTCACAGCTCCATGATGCTTCCTGGTGGGCTTGACCTTCTCATGAGAATTCTGGGAACTTGCACTCTTTCTCCCTGGAAGTTGCCCAACTTCTTTCTCTCTGCTTCACCTTCACACTGTTCAGAGAGCCAAAAGAGCCACATAGAGACCTGAGCCAGCACTAAGAAAGTCTACCGCCATTGGATACACAAGAATTTTCAGCCACCGACCTGTGATCCTTCTGCATTCAGCATCATTGCATGTGGTGCATGAGTCTGAAGAGGAATATATGGACTAGTATTGGAGTAATGGGCTAATATCAGACTTATGGACTTGGTCTGGACTGGGCTGAGATGTTTTCTTGATATCCAATTACACTTTGATATAAAGCTCTTTCGTATACATTATGAGTGTCCCTGGATTTGTTTCTCTAGCCTACCCAGTCGAACAGGGCAGGTATTTCAAGAGAAGTCCCCTTTTCTTTGCAAAATCTAGTCTCTGTTTCCCAAGATTTAAGGATATGGCGAGTCCATCAGAACTGGCAACATAAATCAGTTTAATTCAGTAAATATTTGCCGATAAGTGACTTTTTTTTTGATTCCTTATAAAGTTAGGTGACAGTTTTCCATCGTCTGTGGAATGATCTCACCAAATTGGGAAATGTAACAATATTGAAATTCTTGTATCTCCATTTTCAGCCAGCAACTTTGGAATCTGACTAGAACTTTCATAATGAAATTATCTAGTATAACAGCCATAAAAGAAGCATAGTCTTTATGGATGCAAATTAATAGGGACATGCTTCACTTTGATCTGTCCCATAAGCACTTGTTGTGAGAGTCTCAACAGACAAGAGTTACTTGGAGGAATTAAATTTAAATTCCAGACCTCGCAATTTGGAAGAGTCTCTACAAATATTCTGCCCATGCACTTGAAACCATTGGATTGATAGAACCTCTGGTGAGTGATAAATTAAATTAGCAGAGTGGGGAAATCATGATATGCATAATTGAATCGAACTGTCATGTTTAACTGCCCCAATAGCATTCAAGCAAAATAAAACAAGATAAAAGTACAAACTCCAACTCTAAGGACAGTCAAGTTTAACAACTCCCCTCCCCCTTCTCCCATCACGTTTTAGTGCTCCCGCTTGTTTTATATTTAAATTTTGTTACTCTGACATAAAATTTACCTAGAGCTATTGATGGCAGCTACTTCTTTTTTCCTAAAGGCAGTCTTCATACATGACAATGCTTTGGGGAGCAGAATGGCCCTTCACCTCAAAGGTCATTAGTTTCGGTTCTTGCGTCAGCACCATTAACACCGTGGCAGGGTTGAATGGCTGGATGGTTCATGTTAGTGAGGAGGATGCCCCATCTGGGGAATCTGATCACAAGCTTACACAGTCCACGTACGTTGTACATCGTTTTATGTCTCCCATGCACACTCTCGGTGCTGGGAGAAAGTACCGTTTCTGCCCTCAGGTGACTTGGCCATCATTATCAAAGTCTGAGGGCCCATTGTTGCGGGAGGACTATCACTGGCTCCTCCCCGCGCCGCCCCAGGCCCCGCCTCTGGCCCCGCCCGCAGCCTAAACAGCACTCTGGTTCTTCCCTTCCCCAGACACCTGGGTGTGTGCATCCAAGCCAATGGTCCGGTCCAGAACCGCCTCAAAGGTGAAGTGAAGGCAGAGACCAACCCCGCCGGCTCCTCCTAACCCGGGTGCTCAGAGATGGGGTGGAAGTGGCGATGTCCCAGCCGGAAGTGTGGCTTATTGGGCGCGTCCTAGCGTCCTACTTACTGTGCGCTGCATGTGGTGAGAGAGAACCTCCTGGTACCTTAGCTCTGCGTAGTAGCCAGCGCTCCCAGGTGAGGGGCGCTCTTTCCCAAGGATGTGCGTGTGGGCAGCAGCCAGTTTGGGGTACCCTGGTGCACACAGAAGTCCTGCTGGGGTGTAAGCGACCTTTCTCCTCACCTTCCCCAGGGGACGCTCCTCTCCTGGTGAGAGGTGAGCTGGTGTCCCATCCCCCAACTTTTGGATTGGTTGGGGTTCTTGGTGGAAATCCCTGTTGGAGAAAGGTAATCCCAGGCTGGGGGTCTTGTCTTCGAGGTTCCCAGGTTCGTTGCCTTGTGGGTTTCTGCTCACCCCCCTTTTCATTGTTTCCATACATCGATACCTTCTCCCAGAGACTCCTTGCACCTCATCAGCTCAACGGTGAGCCCTGGGGTCTGTTGTTTCTCTCACTACGAAGAAGAGCACGCGTCTCCAGAAGCTAGTGGCTGCAGCTGGTGGGCAAAACATTAGGGCTTCCTCCGGAGGTTTGCTAAGACTTGTCACCTGTGCGGTACCTTCTTCTGAAGCAGGGCCGGGGGAGAACCCAAGGTCCAGTTCTAGAAACTCCCTGGCTCTTAGTGCCAGCTGTTGTGTGGCCGCAGGGAGCCTCAGCCTTGTGGGTGTAGAAGTGGTATTCCAGTGCAGCCACCATGCACTGAAACTGATTGGCATTCCCAGGTTGCTGGGCTAAGCCCTTCCAGGACTGGGGCCTCAAGGAGATGGCCCAGTTCGGTGGCTCTTAGTGAACACCTTGGCAGCTGGCAGGAGAAGAAGAGACACACCCCGCCCTAGAAAGATTGGGTTCAGTGACCTGGAACTCAGTCAAAGGGAGACCCAGTATTTTGGGGAAAAGCTTATAGGTCTCTAGAAGGGCCAGAACCCTTCTAGGGTTCGTTGGAAGCCTTTACTAAGGAAAGCATAGGTTTCTTATGTTTACAAAGCTTCCTCCATCTATCTTGCCACCCAGCTGTGTTGTCAGTCTGTGGAAGCTGGCAGCCAGTCCATTGGAGTTATCCAGACCACCCACAAAGATGTGGGGGAACCCTCCTATCAAAAAGAGTACAGATATCCCAAAGACTTACACACTCAAATTGAGCCTGGATTGGATTGGGCTCCTTCTACCCTCCTGCTGCTCTGGCCTCTTTTGCTCTCACCTCTTCTCTCTACCTGTAAGGCTGGCTCTCCCTCCCACTTAGATTCTTTCTGCAGGTTCTGCAGCAGACAGTAGAGCTGTTTAACCCCTTCCTCACCAATTCTACTGTAGTTCGTTCATGTTCTCTTATGTAATAGTGGGTCTCATGGATTTTACACATTTTAATTTAGCTAATCCTCTGGCTTTAGACGAAGGGCCAGCTCTAACCTTTCTTACCTAACTATTCTAAACCCCTATGATTTCCTGTTCCCTACAAACCACACCTCCCTCAATAAATCTATAAATTAAAGGTCTCACTCTGTCTCTTATCTCTGTAAAACCTGAGATATGGTGGCCTGCACGGGGGAGGTGGGGGGCTGTCGAGGCTAGGACTGGAGTGGCACTTTCCTTTCCCTAGCCTCTAAAGTTCCCAGCAGCCTTCCTGGACCCCCTTCAAGCCAGTGAGCCTAACAGAGGGATCTCCACATCTTCAGCTAAAGACCCTCTGACAACACATTGGTGAGTGTTAAATCCAAAGCTCCCTACTTCAAGGTCATCTGCTCATTTTCTCTTGGCCTTTCTGAAAATGTCCACGTACCAGAAAGCTTTGCTCAGTCAGATTGTCTTCCCAGCCCCGGGGGCTTAGGTGGTAATTACCCAGTGTAAGGATGCTCTCCTGTTTTACTACCTCATATAACAGAGCTCACATTTTCACTCAGCATTTTAAAATGGGTTGTAAGAATGCTCAGTGTGTTAGTCCAGGTAGGCTAGAGAAATTCATAGAAAGTCGTGTGTATAAGAGATTTATATAAAGAGAAATTGTACATTAACAAAGCATTCCCACCCAGTCCAGTTCAAGCCCATAAGTCTGATATTAGCCCATATGTCCGATACCAATCCATGAAGTCCCCTTCAGACTTAAGAAACACATGCAATGATGCTGAATGCAGGATAATCACAGGCCAGTGGGTAGAAAGTCTGGATTCAGTGGTGGTGTAAGCATCTCAGCATTGGCAGGGGTCTCCATGTGGCTTCTCTAGTTCCCAGGGCATGGGGTCTATCAGCATAGTATCATGTGTCTGGTCAGTAGAGCGTCTCTAAGAGAGTGAGCCGAGAAAGAGAGAGAGAGAGAGAGAGAGACTGTCTCCTGCCTCCAAGAAGGAAATTCCGGAATTCCAAAATTGTCAGGAGAAGGCCGTACCCACACAGGGGCCATTGGTTATATTTTGATTGGCAGGCTGGACTCCACCCCTTCAGTCTTAATCATCAAATTGTCAAATGTTTATATAACTACCACACTAAGCAATGGCATAAAATACTTCCAGTTTGTGTACTGGCAAACTTCAGTTCACTCGGTCTTAAATCAGTTATTCATAGGGGAAAATTGATTTTCTTATGTAATAATGCATGACTGCAGTACAAATTGGACAACAATTCAAGATGGTCACCAGGTGGTATACTTGATTTTAAATTTTTTCAAGATCTCAATAATTTCTTTTTAATCTACAAAATATATTCTGATATTCCGTATATCCAAGTTTTCTCCTTTGTGCTCAACCTCATTTATTTCAGAATTGTTCCACTATGCAAGTCCTACTGGTTCAGGAAAATGTTCCTCTCTCAGACTAAGAATCAGTCTGTGATCCTTCTGTTCATGATATGCCGCCAATTTCAGTGCCTATTGTCTCTGACCAAACTGCAGCTGTGCCTTCTTTCTCCCCTCCCCTTTACAACCTCCTTCAGGTTTCTCCAACCCACAGGATGCTGCTACATTCTCCCAGTTGCCAGACTGTAACCCTATATCTCTTGCTATAGTGTCTCATTCTTCTTCAGCCTTCCTCCTCACCACCTCCTCCCACTCCTGCCTTGTTTCAACACCCTCCCACCACCTCTGAGCCCACACTCGGTAATCCAGTATCCCCTACCCTGTTACCTCATACACTTTCTACCCAAACTCCTCCCTTGTCCATACCATGATTGTCCAGTCCTCCCACCTCTCTGTCACCAGTTCCCCTCCCACCCTTGCCATGTTATAAGACATCTGACACCTGTCCCCTACTGCCAGCACCATCTCCACCTCTCATTCTTTTATGTCCAGCCCTCTCCAGCACAAAGACAGCTCCTTCAAATCCAAAGCATCCATGCTCAATCCTATCCCCCCTCAGTACCCTCTGTGATGTTGCAGGAGCAGAGAGGCTAGTAAAAATTCAGATCCCTTTTTTGTTAAATTATTTTTCAGGCTTAGGAAAACATCTTAGATGCTATACATTGGACCCAGACACTTACATTAAAGAATTTAAATATCGGCTTTGCAGATGCTGCAGCTTGAATTTTTAGGGTTTCTGGTCCAGCCACGGTCACCCCTACTGTGTTTTTCGACATAGCTGTCAATGGTGAGCCCCTCGGCTGCATCTCTTTCAAGCTGTTTGCAGACAGGTTTCAAAGACAGCAGAAAACTTCCGCACTCTGAGTACTGAGGGGAAAGGCTTTGGTTATAAAGGCTCCTTCTTTCACAGGCGCATTCCAGAGTTCATTTGCCAGGGTGGTGATTTCACATGCCATAATGGCACTGGTGCAAGTCCATCTATAGAGAGAAATTTGAAGATGAGAACTTCATCCTGAAGCACACAAGTCCTGGCACCCTGTCTATGCAAATACTGGGCCCACTACGAACGGTTCCCAGTCAGTTATCTGTCCCGCAAAGACTGAGTGGTTGGATGGCAAGCACGTGGTCTTCGGTCTGGTGAAAGAAGGCATGAATATTGTGGAAGCCATGGAGCGTTTTGGTTCCGCAAATGGCAAAACCAGCAAGAAGATCACCATTGCTGACTGTGGACAACTCTAATTAAATTTGATCTGAATTTTCATGTTTTATCTTAAGCACCAGACCATTCCTTTTGTAGATTGAGAAATCACCCTTCTGTTCCCAATGTGCTTGCAGTATCGTTTAATCTTGTGCTCTCCCTCCAGTTACTCAGGTTTCCTACTTTCCTTATTTCTCCTGTGTCCAGCTGGAAAGCAGAGTTAAGTTTATGATTATGAAATAAAAGATAAACAATAAAATAATTTAAATATCTCACTCAGTCATATGATCTTACCTGTCATGACATCCATATGATTTTAACAACTACCTTGACCCCTGAAGATCGGGAGAGAATCTGGATAGCTGCACAAAGAGAGCTGATGAAGGGTATGCCCAGACTGGGTTAAGCCCGTGGACTTCAAGGCAGTTCCCAAGCACAACCCTAATTAGAATTATCAGATGATCATGAGCACCCAATTCTTCAAAATGATATGATTTTCATCTCATTGAGGGCTTGCCAAAAGCCTCAAATAAAGCAGCCAATTATGACAAAATTAGGGAAATCATTTAGGAACCAAATGAAAATTCTGCCAAATTTCTGTCACATCATCTTCCAGAAGGTTTAAATATATGAAAGTAGACCCTACTACACCAAAAGGGATCATTGTACGTCACTCAAATTTCATCTCACAATCAGCTCCAGACATTAAAAGAAATCTTAAAAAGTTAGACTGTGGACCCCAGACTTCACAGCAAGATCGCAGTGCAGCATTCAAAGTTTTCAACAGTAGCGAGGATCAGGAAAAGTTATATAAGCTATCAAGACTTAAGGTTAAATTTCAAATGTTAGCAGGTGCCCTCCAGGACCGAGTGGGTGTATCTAAACTAGTTATTGGGCCGCCCACGAGTTAACCATGAGCACCCTGCTTCAGATGCTCCCACTCGGGGCCATGGGCAAATGTATGTCCTAATTTGTTACCTCCAAGAAAGTAATGTCCATAGTATGAACAGAAAGGTTGCTGGGGAAATGACTGCCCCACTGAACACAAAGTGTGTGGTACAGTTTATTCCACTACACCTCCGGAGCAACCTGCTCAAGATGCCTCAGTAGAAGAGCTGCTTGGCTTGGCCTTGGAGGATTGATGGTACCCAGGGTATAAGGCCCCACTGAAGATCACCCACCTCAAGTCCAGGTAACTACCATTGCCTGAAGTAAGCCCATTTCTTTCCTTTTAGAACCTGCATCTGAGATACGACTTTCTCGTTGTTTCTTTCCTCCTGCAAAGGTCGAGAAGCTGTGCCTGCCCTTTCCTTTTTCCCTTGTTGAAAAATATTTTCAGCTACAAATGTCTATGTTCCTCTTGAAATGGAAGACTTCATACACAAACAAACTGAAGAGTAACTTCTGGACATAATTTCAGATTTGTTCTTATCTGTGTCAGATATAGAATTTTATGAATGTACACCTAGCCTTTCAGTGATTTTATTCTGTTGAGTTTCAGGAGAGGTAAGTTTGGTTGCATTTTGTCAGTGATTACTCTCCTGCTACCCTAGCCACCATCAAGCGATTAGAAGGAAATCAATTTTGTTTGTTACTTACCTCTTTTTTTTTACATTTTATTAGGGGCTCATACAACTCTTATCACAGTACATACATATACAAACATCAGTTGTACAAAGCACATCCGTACATTCTTTGCCCTAATCATTTTCAAAGCATTTGCTCTCCACTTAAGCCCTTTGCAACGGGTTCTCTTTTTTTCCCCTCCCTCCCTGCTCCCCCCTCCCTCATGAGCCCTTGATAATTTATAGATTGTTATTTTGTCATATCTTGTCCTATCTGGAGTATCCCTACCCCCCCTTCTCTGCCATCCAGCTCCCAGGGAGGAGGTCACATGTGGATCATTATAATCAGTTCCCCCTTTCCAACCCACTCACCCTCTACTCTCCTAGTATCACCTCTCACACCCCTGCTCCTGAAGGTATCATCCACCCTGGATTCCCTGTGCCTCCAGTTCCCATATGCACCAGTGTACAACCTCTGCCCAATCCAGTCCTGCAAGGTAGAATTCGGATCATGGTAGTTGGGGGAGGAAGCATGCTGGATCTGGGGAAAGCTGTGTTCTTCATCAGTACTACATCACACCCTGACTGACCCATCTCCTCTCCTAAACCCCTCTGTGAGGGGATCTCCAGTGGCCGGTAAATGGGCCTTGGGTCTCCACTCTGCACTTCCCCCTTCATTCACTATGGTATGTATATATATACACACACACATATATATACACATTTTTTTTGCATGATGCCTTATACCTGGTCCCTTTGGCATCTCGTGATCGCCCAGGCTGGTGTGCTTCTTCCATGTGGACTTTGTTGCTTCTGAGCTAGATGACCGCTTGTTCACCTTCAAGCCTTTAAGACCCCAGACACTATCTCTTTCGATAGCCAGGCAACATCAGCTTTCTTCGCCACATTTGTTATCTACATCTTAAGATATGTTCTGCAATAAAACAAGTATTGTCGTAAGTCTGTGCTTCTGGGAGCTCCTATTGACTTTGACACAAGAGGCTTTAAACTATTAAATGTGATTTCTTGTAATATTAATGTGAATGCTTTTTTCTCTTCTCTTTTATTTCAACCCAAATAGTAACTTTCATTATAAAACCAGAAATGAGAAATAACCTAAATGTCTAAAAAGAGATAAATTGTAGTATATGCTTGTTCCTTCTCTAAGATGTTAAGCATTAAAATCAATTCATGCTGACTAGATATAAACTTATGGGTCTATTGCCACATAAATGAAATAAATTGAGTGAAATATGTTAAGCAAATGAGCATACATACTGTCTTAAATCAGCTATATATAAATCGCTTATTGTGTATGAAACAATATGAACAGGACTGTATTCTGTGTATCGCAATCACATAATAAGGAACCATTTCCAAGTAATAATCCCAATGAATCCTTCTGGGAGACTCATTTATGTTTAAGGTGGAACAGTGAGCATTTTGAAAATATTCAGCCATAGTTGCCACTGTATATTAGGAAGATATGCAAATACCGCCCCCCCCTTCTGCTAATAAAATCCACACCATTCCCAACCATACAGCTCTGGGAAAAGATCCTCAGTACCAGAGTCCCCAGGTAAGCCCATTCAGTAGTTTGTATGAACACAGACTTGTCTCACTCAGGTATTTTAACAAGTCATTTTATTGAGAGCTAGTGTGTGGAGCAGGAGACTGGAAATATGTCATGGTTTTCATGACCAGCATATTCTGTGTTTGCAAGTGTCAACACTAATGTGCAACCGGCTGGGTCTGAAGGAGACTTGAGGGAGCTTAAGATGTCTTTGAGATTCTTTTGTGCAATCTCTGGATTCACTTTCAGTAGCACTGCTGTGACCTGTATCAGTCATGCTCCAGGCCTACAGTGGGTTTCACATATTAGTACTGTTGCTATCGCATATTATGTAGATTCCGTGAAGGCTGGTGTTCCATCTCTAGAAACATTGCCAAGAACACACTGTATCAGCGAATGGACAGTCTAAAAGTCAATCACAATTCCATGTATTACGGTGGGTAAGACACACGGAGGGAAGTCAGTGTGAGTACAGATACGAACCGCCCATGCAGGGAGGGAGCTGTGTATTGTAGGGTGCTGTAAGGGCCTGAAAAGAAGGAAGCATTCTGACTCGAGCATTTGGAGAGGGAGTTTCAAGTCAGGTTTCTTACTTTGATCCAGGGTTCTTCATCTCATAGTTTCCCACTTGGAATCTATATTGTTTATGATTCAGTGCCTACCCTTAATGTTTGTGGATTCAAAGTTGTAAGAAGAGAAAACATTCTGTTGGAGAGGAAAACAAACAAATGAGCTTGTTCTACAGGGAGTGTATATTACTCTGTCAGGGGTGATCAGCATATGTCTTGAGGTCAGTATGTTAGTCTGGGTGGATTGTAGAAATCAATTCATAGGCACTTCTATGTGTATAGAAAGAGCTTTATAGAAGCAGCAATTGTAAATTGAGAAAGCATACCAGCCCAGGACAGATCAACCTTATAAGTCCAATAGTAGTCCATATGTCTGACACCAATCTGTAAATTCCTCTCGATTCATGCAACATATGCAACAACGCTGAGTACAGGCAGATCACAGGCTAGTTAGTGGGTGGAAGGTCTTGTGGATCCAGTGGCCTTGAAAGCATCTTAGTGCTAACATGGGTTTCCATGGGACTCCTCCAGCTCCAAGGCTCTGGCTGCTATTTGCGTAGCTCCATGTGACTTGTGAACAGGAATGCCTCGCATGGAGAGAATGTATGTGGCCTCTAGTGAGATGTTTATCTTATTTGCACCTCCAAATTAGGTCATTTAGCTGCAAACTGATTGACAGGCTAGAGTTCATTCCTTTGCAAGTTGACAGGAAATCACTTAACTGCCACAGTCGAATAGCTTTCAGGCAGACTCAGTGAAGTTCCTGGGTAGTGCTAACTGTTAAGGACTCAACTAATGGCTGTAAAGTTGGTGGTTTGAAAATTGGTGTCATTTATTCAAGTATAATATATTGAAAAAAGTTGCTTTTCACCCAAACTAAAAGTCTGCTAAAACTGATCATTTCCAACTCCTAGTAATCCTATAGGACAGATGAGAACTTCTCATATAAGAATACCAAGCCTGTAGTTCCTTATGAGGTTATTCTACCAAAAATTTCTCCCACAGAGCAGTTGCTGGGTCTGAATGATTGACTTTTCATTTAACTACTGGGCAAGTCACCACTGTACAACCATGGTAGGTAGTTCTTACCTATCCATTCAAGTGAAAAATTTAAAATATTATATTCTGTCAAATAATCATTATAGTTTAAAATTATATATTTCCGAAAGTCTTGCTGTTTTTCTTCCTGACTCTTCCCCTAGATCAAGGATCAGCAAATTTCTTTTCTGAAAAAGGCCTGAAAATCATACTTTATGATTCCACTGGTCATATACTCTTGGAGACTATTACTGAACCCAACTGACGGAGTGTGAAAATAGCAGCAAGCAGTAGAGAAGGACATAGCCGTGTGCTGATAGAATTTTATTCACAAAGAGAGACTCTTGGCCATGAGCCTGTTAACCAAAGCCCTATCTGAAGGTCTGCATAAGTAACAGACAACATTCTTCCTTAAAACAATTTTATTGGAACTTCATGTACATATGCTTCAATTCAATAATTCAGTCATATCAAGAATAGGTGTAGAGCTGTCTATCTTCTCTGCACCAAGAGCAACTCCCCTGACACTACTCCTCATCCCCTAAAAATGTATGCCTGCACCAAATTCATCTCCACCCTTTCCCTGGTCAGGAACACCTCCCAGTTGTTGACTCGACCCTTGTCTGTGTAGGTGCCGAAATAACTGGAGACACTGACAGATGAGCACTTCATCAGCTCGAGAGTCCCACATTCCCTGACCTCACTGATCCCTTGTCGAAGCTTCTAGTCAGCACCATCTCAAGGGACATTGACACAGCAGCCAAGCTCATTGGAGCCGGGACTGGAACAGTTGGAGTGGTGTCTCTGGAGCCGGCATTGGGACTGGGTTTGGGAGCCTCATCCTTGGTTATGCAGGAACCCCTCTCTGAAGCAGCAGCTATTCTACATCATCCTGGGCTTTGCCTTATTGATGGCTTTTAATGTAGGGGTTTTTAATATAATATTCACATGTAATACACTTACATAGTTAAATCACTTTTTAAAAGAATTGTAAATATATATATATATACCTATATCATAACAAATTCTTATGTTCCCTCCCCCTCTTGCATTCATTGCTTGCTCCCCAAATCCCCTCACCCTCCTGACTCCTTTGCTCCCCACATGCCCCAGACCAATGTATCAGTTATTGTCTCTAAGTATCCACTCCTTCTGTGCTTAACACACTTGGAAACCCAATAGAAACAATAAAACACATAGAAACAATAAAACACAAAAACAAAACAGCAGGAAGAGAATAAAAACATTATAAAAATGAAAGTAAAGAGTAAGAAAGGAAAGTTCACCTTCAGTATTTTAAAGTCCAGAGGTGGGTGGGGATCTGTTGTAGAACAAGTGAGAAATACTTGACCCTAGAGCAAATTCAGGTTGGGTCAAGAGGTAGGTCAACTGACCAAGTATCATATTATGCCATGGTCTGATCCACTATGATCAAGTTTGCAGTCATCTCTGTCTGATAATAAAGCTTGTCAAGAGGATCTGCCAAAGGCCTAATATGACTAGATATTCTCCAGATGGACTTTGAGTTCCCACTGTCCACTTAGCCTTTAACAAAGTGGAGGTTCACAATTGTAGCTCTGAAACTTTTCCCTTCATCATATTTGTATTTTGTTGTCACCATCTTTGGATCACACAGGCTGATGTGCTTCTTCAGTGTGGACTTACTTGACGCCTCACTTAGACTGGTGCTTGTTTGATGACAAGACCTTTAAGACCCCAGATAATCGATAGCCTTGCGCCATTTGCTTTCTTCACCACACTTTGCTCTAATGCCCTTATCTTTAGTGATCTCCCCATGAAGGCGAGGATTGTGCAGAGCCATGTTATAAGATCCTGTCCTCAGAATAAGATCACCTAGAGCACTGATCTAGCTAAATCTTGTCACAAACCATGGGCACTTCTATCGAGTACCTGGAAAGTGACAGGTGAGACTCCACAACCACCAAGGTAGATGAGGAGGACGAAATGAGAAGAGAAGTGGGTGCTCCCCCCTTTTTTGTATGCTTTATTTATTTATTTTTAAAATATTTTATTAGGGGCTCATACAACTCTTATCACAATCCATGCATATACATACATCAATTGTATAAAGTACATCTGTATATTCTTTGCCCTAATCATTTTCTTTCTTTTTTGTACATTTTATTAGGGGCTCATACAACTCTTATCTCAATCCACACATATACATGCATCAATTGTATAAAGCACATCCGTACATTCTTTTCCCTGATCACTCTCAAAGCATTTGCTCTCCACTTAAGCCCTCTGCATCAGGTCCTCTTTTTCTTCCCCTCCGTCCCTGTTACCCCCTCCCTCATGAGCCCTTGATAATCCACAGATTGTTATTTTGTTATATCTTGCCCTATCCAGAGTCTCCCTTCCCCGCCTTCTCTGCAGTCCATCTCTCAGGGAGGAGGTCACATGTGGATCCTTTTAATCAGTTCCCCCTTTCCAACCCACTCACCCTCCACTCTCCCAGCCTCGCCCCTCACGCCCCTGGTCCTGGAGGTATCGTCCACCCTGGATTCCCTGAGCCTCCAGCGCTATTATTCTATCTTCCTGTATTTGTTTATAGTTTCTGTTATTTGTTTCCTGTTTGGAGCACAGAAGAAGTGGATACATAAAGACAACCACTGAGGCAATGGTTTATCTGGAAGGGGAGGGAGAAGGTAATTGGGGAGTGATCAGAGGGTGCGGGAGGCAGGAGGAAACATTAGAGCTGATTGTGATGATGCATACGGAACTCTTTTTAGGTCTGGTTTAACAAGGGAAGTGTGAAAATTATATCAAGAAAAATTATTTTTAAAAAGAAACCAAACATTTTACTGTGCGTGAAGGAGGAAGAATTTTTGCTTAGGGGACAGTGAATTCATTTTAAGGGGTGTGTAGCAATTCACAGAAGAATAAAAATAATAGTTGTACAACATAAAAAGGATGGTCAGTGGCACCGAAGCACACATGTAGAAGTTGTTGAATTGGTAACTGCTTTCTTGAGTATATTTTTGCAAAATAAAAAGTTACATAAATGATAATGATTATGGGGGAGAAAATAATGTAAAATTGATTGTGGTAAGGATTATACAACCCTTTTGATATGGTTGAATTACTGAATTGTATATTATGTGGATAAATTATCAATAAAATGTCATTTTGTTATTTTTTAAGAGAAGTGGATGCTCAGAAATAGTCATCATTTTGCCCTCACTTTACCCAATAGCCTGAATCTCTCATAGACTAACCTTGTCCTTAGGATAGGATGGAGCTACCAAGAAAGAAGGTCACCAAGGAAAATGGCATCCTCGGGAATTTCCTTCATTGTGGCTCACAGCTCAGGCCAACCACGTGCATTTCTACCAAACTGCCCATGGTTTTCAGGGAGGACTTGTTTGTCCACAGTCAGTGTGAATGATGAAGAGGAGAGATTGAATCACAGAACGCGGGTCAGGAACATCCCCTCCAGGGGCCATTGCTCAGCCTTTCCTACTCAGAGCCAACCTTCTGTTTCCACAAACACAGCACACGTGGATCACCTGCAGTGTAAAATATGGCAGCACAACTCAAACTCATATTCTTCCCATGTTGATCAGAGATACCTGTGGTGGTGACACCCTTCTGGATTCTTCTTGGTGACATGCATGTCTTACCCTGTGAGCACCTTGAACATCAAACACAGTGCTTTTCATCTTAGAACTCTTTTAAATTAGATCTCCTCTGTACTCCTAGGTGTAATGGTGCAGGTAGAGCTGCTACAGACCAGTGATGGGCTCAGAAAGCTTTCTCAGAGGGCTATGTCTCACTGCCATGTCTGCAGATAGCAAGTTTCTAGATCTATCAGGCTCTGGGAAACAAAGCGTGTGTTATGTGGCAAAGAAGCCTAGTGATGACAATTTTAGCAACAGCCCCGTCTTCAAAATCAACACACTGCAACCATGATAGCTCAGCCAGCTAAGCATGTTTTAGCAATAATCTGAAACCTGGAGACACTGGCATGTATTATGTGGGAAAAGTACCAGGAGGCACGGTGAAAGGAACGTGGACAAACATCTCAAGCGTCAGGAGACCAAGAGGGCAGCAGAGGGAGCTCAGGGTACAGGGGACACAGTTTTTGCCATGGGAGCAAGGACAGGGGTGCTGAGTGCTTGTTTCCTCTTGTGTCTAGACTTTCCCAATTTACCCAAGCCGAGAGCCTCTCCGGGAACTCCTCCGGAAGGGCAGTTCAAATATCTCTTATTTTCCTGCCCTGAAAATGAAAATCCATCGTTCTTCCTGAGAAGACAGGGAGAAACACATCAAACTTGGGATAAGTTGAAATCAATCCCAGAAGGCCCAGTGTTCTCTCAATGTCATTAAATTCTGCCCTCAATGTGCTTCTTTCAACACATTCCGTTTCTCTCCACTGTTGTATTTTTCCCCAAATGCCAGTTGGTTGAAACTGTATGTGTGCACATCTGACGCCAAATATCTTTTGAAGAGAAAACAATTCAAAACAAAGCATGATTTTACAATTCCTGAAATAATTTATACTTAAATTATTAAGTGCCGGGAGGCACTGAACTGCAGAGTGTCTGCTGGGAGAGAGGCGTAGTCTCAAAGTTTTTGGCATTTTCAGGGCCCCAGTTGGGAGGCGTGGTCGACCATACTGGTTAAACCCATTGGCTGAATCAAGCCCATCTGACCTAGATGGCGTCTCAACCAGGTGTGCCGGCTTCCTCTCACAAAGACCTGAATGTGAGCATGCCCTTTAGCCTTAAGCAGCTTCCAACTTCCTGTAAGGGTCGAGAGAGGCTTTGGCACGTAGAGTGACAGCCCATAGTTCTGCCTCACAGCATCAGTGTCTAAAGAAGACATGGGTGTTGGAGAGTGTGGGGCAATGATGATACTCTCGGGTGGACCTGATGGTTTCAAGGAACTCCATACTGCCCAGTCCTCGACACACAGGATAATTCCATACTGTCCAGTCCTCGACACACAGGATATACGGGAGCCTCAGTCAGGGCAGGAGCAATGAAGGCTGGAGGGAGAGAACACTGGGCTCAGAAATGCTGGGTTTTCCTTTGGCCATTCACACACACCTCTTAGGAAAAGAGATCTCTCATTGCAGCCTAACACACAAATAAGTTCAAAAGAAGAATTACCCTACAATGGCCTCAGAAGAAACAAAAGAACCTCTATTGATAAACACAGGGTTCCCTCCTATGCAAATCATTCTGCAGGCACTAGGTTAAAATCCCAGCCTTGGGTACTGAAAGCTATCAGTTCTCTTCTGACAGGGCTGTGGGTCCCTTGGGAAAGCAGAACTGTGGTCTAAAGATGCCATTTCTGTTAGTTCTGTGCCTGGTGACAGTTCCTCAACCTGAGGGTCTCATATATCAGTGTTGATTCTATGGGGATGGTTGTAACTGCAAGTGACTGACATATTCCAATTATTTTTATTTACAGGCGTCCTGTCCCAGGTGCCGCCTCAGGAGTCAGGGCCAGCACTGGTGAAACTCTCCCAGAAGCTGTCCCTCACCTGCACTGTCTCTGGTGTCTCCATCACCAGCATTGGTTACGACTGGAACTGGATCTGCCAGACCTGAGAGAAAGGACTGTGGTGGATGAGATACAGAGATTATGATGGTGGTACAGATTATAACCCGTCATTCCTGAGCCGACTTTCCATCACCAGAGACACATGGAGGAATCAGTTCTCCCTGCAGCTGAGCTCCGTGACTGCTAAGGACACCGCCATGTATTACTGTGCAAGGAACAGTGAGGGAAGTCAGTGTGAGCCGACACAAGCCTCCCCTGCAGGGAACACATTGGGCAGCAGGGGGCGTGCAGGACCCACTGAACACACACACCCAGTCCTAGACAGACACATGCATGACAGGGAGGATTTCCTGTTGAATGAGGGTTTCCTCTCTTACCTCTCAGCCACACCAGGGACAATTTTTTTTCTCTCCACTCACCTCTAAATTTTAATTTCCTCCCTGCATACTTGAACGGAGGAACAAATATTAAAGTTACTCTGATCCTTCGTACTCATCTTGTATGACCGAGTTTCCTTCTCTACAAACTGATTATCATGGTCATTCTCATCCTAGCTGTTACTCAAAATCTGTTGACAATGAAATACAGGCACGCACAGATTCATGAGTGCAAAGCATGATTTCAAATGTCCTCAGCTCGCTGATCTATTACAGCCCGGGCAGGCCTCTGGAGTTCTTTCTACAATGCTCCCTGTGCACTGTGTGTGATAATTGACTAAAGATCTCTAAGTCTGAGAAAATAAATGGGTGACTTCTGGGGCTAAACTTGTGGCATATCCTTCATAATGCTTGCTCTCCACTGTCTCCCTTGATGCAAAAACAAGTGTTCCAGGCACAGAGGGGAACAGGTGAACTGGAATGAGCTGTCTGGTTCGCGGACTCCTTTGTAAGATTACTCATTGGAGTCCCAAGGAAGTGAACGCTTGTTGGAATGAAAACTTTGATTTCCAAAAGAAAGCAAATGTGTCATAAGAGGAGGACATTCCACACTCATATCTCAGAATGCTTTTTAGAACTGAGAATAGTGTGACTTCACACGTATTTTGAATCTGTGATCAGGGGAACTGGTTCCTAGAGAAAGGACATCCTGTTTGGTAGAGTGTCAGCAAAACAGAGGAAAACGCTCAGTTAGAAGCACAGACAGAGTGGCTGCAAAAATGGTATCAAACTTAAGAGCAAGTGAGGATGGTTCAGGACTTGGAAGTTTACTTATTTGCTGTAAGTCTTCATGAGTAAAAGTGACTCTAAAACACCCAGCATCTTTGATGGCCTGAGGTGCAGAATGGTCAGCTAAGTGTAATTACCTAAAATAATCTGAAACCGTTTTTTAAAATTTTAAATGTTAAATAATTTTAAAATTATTTAACATTTAAAATTTAATAAATGTACCAGTCCTAATTAAATTACAGCTATATGTTTTTCAATCAGGAGAACAAAGTATAATAAATAACTAATATATAATATATGCAAATAAAGGTTATTTACAACTCCACTACCCTGGTGGCATAGTGGATTTCACATTGGGATGCTAAGTACAAGGTAAGCAGTTCAAAAGAATCAGCCACTCCAAGGGAGACAGATGAGGCTTTAAAAAGATTTACAAGGAATGTAAATTATATAATCCAAATCCAAAGAAGCCAATAGTATCAGAGCTTAAAAAACAAAACCAAAAATTTTTAAATAGTATCAGAGCTTAACTTGTGAGATTCTGGCATGCAGAAGGCCATGGATGACAGTGGAAGCTCAAAATACACTTGCAGGATCTCCACAGGGAATACACCTCCTGTGATTTCCCTCTGACCGTAACTGAGGGGTGGAAAAAGCTGGTGATCAGAGAGTATTGGAGAGATGACTATAGAATTTCAGAGTGACACATCTGACTTTGATGGTTAAAACTTTTCACTTGATCTCTCCTTTTATGAATTTTGTGCTGAATCTGGGTTTTAACATTTTATGTGATTTTTTACAAATTTAAGGGATTAATTCTGCTGTGTTTTGTTATTGTTGGTAGCACTTTTGATCCTCATATATTTTTATATGTTTCTTAATGTATGAAGCACAGGGTGGGTGACTCTACAGAATAAGGGTTCCTGGGGGTTTCAGCAAGAGAGATGGGGGAGTTAATAGGAGTTGAAGAAGGAAAAAACATGTTTTCTAACTCTAAAACACTGCTGGATACAATTTAACTGTAGAATGGGATGATGTCTGGATTAGGTCTTAATAAAAGGGTTTTTGTTTGAAAGAAATAAAATGTTAAAACATATTAGTTTTGAAAAAATGTTTTAAAATATTTTAATTTTGAATACTTTCAAAAATTATTTTAACAAAATAATATTGAAAATTAAATAAGAAATCTAACATCGATATAATATTATCTATTATATATTTCATAATAAAATTGCCAATTTCTCAATTAAAAAAGTTTTACAGTGCCTAAAACTCTAAGAGGCAGATTTACTCTACTCTAGACAGTCACTATGAGTCAGTGCCAGTGAGTTACGTTAATTGTGTTTCCAATTTGAATCTTATTTTGGTTGCTTATGTCCATTAGTTTATTTTCTGTATTTTGTTTAAACATATTTAATACTATTGTCAGGAATTGTTTTTTTTCCCATTACCATGGTCTTCCTAGAATTTCCTACATTGTGTTTTTAGGTTAATAATCTTATCTTTTCTGTGACATCATTTATGATATTGCTTATATTTATTAACATGTTAATGGTTTTCCTTTTAAAGATATTTTTTCTGGTTGTGCTTCAATTTACAAAGTAGCTTGATAAAAATAACCTTATTCTTCCATCCATTTGCATTTTCCCCTTCTTTTATAGTGTAAGGACGACTTAACAGAATATTTCCGTTCAACCAATGTCTGAGGTCACCAGAAAAAGCACACCTTATTCACAGGCATTGGATGCAATAGTTTTCTCCCAGAGAGAAGAGACAGAGCCGGCTCATCATCAGGAATGGGCACCAGTCTCCACAGCCAGTGGTTTCACACTGTGGCCAGTGCAGGAATGGAGGTTTGCAAGCATCCCTCCTTTGTGCTGAAAGTGAAGAACAGTGTTCCCTCCTCAACAGCAGAGATAGAGAAATAAGGTTGTGCTATAAGGTGGAATCTACTGGAAGGCTGTGCTATAAGGTGGAATCTACTGGAAGGCAGTGATATGGTTTTGTTGTTGTTGTTTTGTATATTCCATGTAATGTATGTAACAATCAGTTTGGGGAAAGTTAGCTTATGTTCAGAAGAAGGTAGGTGTGTTGTAGGATGCCAGCTACTAAAGAGTAATTTTAGATCCAGAAGCCTTGGGAAAGGCAGTCAGACAGCAAGGTCATCACATTCCAGTAGCCAGCCTGACACATTTGGTCCTAAGCACACCTGGGTCTGTGATGGACTCTGGGGAAGGGCAGCAGACTGCACTTGGACTGCCTGCTTCTTCAATTTCCAATTCCTATTTGGGTTTATCTCAGATGTATTTTTGTCATGGGCGGTAACATTCTTGAATTTTTGTTCTTTGTTTATCTGTTTTACATTAGATGACACCCAGAATTGATGAACACATCGAGATAGCAAAGAGAATAAGAGATTCTGGGGCCTACAGTAGGGGGTGGCGGGGATAAAAGGGAGCTAATGCCAAGGAGTTCAAGAAGGAAGGGGGTGTTTTGAAACTGATTCTGGTAACAATTGTTCAATGCTGCCTGATGCACTTAAACTAAGAATTGATATGATTATAAGCACCAAATAAAATGGTTTTGGAGAAAAAAATGAGAAAATAATTAAATATTAAATAAAGACTATTCCATTGCTAACAATTTTTTAATTTCAAATTTCTGGCTTATATCATAATCTCTTTTCCAGTTCAATATTTTAGCTAGTGTTTTGAAGTGTTGTACCAGCAAGACTTTCCATCAGTTTCTGATTATGCATGAAGAAATTATCTTTCATTTTTAATTTATTTTTCTCATGGTACATGTATAGGCAACAAAATAAATTTTCAACAATTCTTTTCATGAATGATTCAGTGGCCTTAGATTATCATCATGTTCAACAATTGCCAACAGCTGTAAGCTTTCCTATCACACACATCACAGACACCCATCAAAAAGAATTCTGACTTGACAATTCCCTCCTTTACATGGGACAAATAACTTTTACTTTCTTGCTTCAATTATTTTGAATAGAAGTCTGCTTTAAGTATCTTTCTCTTCATGTGGAAAGAGTGAAGCCTACACTCTGTTCAATACCTTCATTGTCTTTCAGGCAGATTTCTTTCTTAATCAGTATTTTATTGCGGAATATATCTCAATGTAATATCTATATAATTATCTATATCTATAGATCATACTTCCTTCCACTGTACCCAATTCAGATTGTCTTCAAGTTGTAGCACTCTCTACCTCCAAAGTTTTTTACAGTGAGGGAGAGTCAGTGTGAGTCCAGATATAAAACTAACCTCAGGGAGAAAGCTGACCTGCAGGAATGCTAAGGACCCATCAGCTCTGGACCAAGTGAAGAAAGAAGTGAGGACAGGAGCCTGGATAAGGACTGCAGTGCCTGGTCAGCGAGAACTGCTGTGCTGACCACTGTGGTAGCTCTACTGCCCATGGCAGGAAACCTGCTGAGACAACTCCAGGTAACACTCCTGACCAATATCAAGAATACTTGGGACCAGAAAAAATGTTGCTGTGGTACCCACAGAAGTTGGAGAACAGTATGAGCCCAGGAAACACTCTCTTGTATGTGATGGGATGCTGCCAGCAGGGGACTCTCTGAAGACACTGAGCCCAACACCCACCCCCGGTACTAATTCATGGGAGGATAAATGAGCTTCTTCTTATTTCTTTGGTTTCTTTTAACCTCACAAATAAACCTGTTGTTAGGAAACAATTTCATTCCAACTCTAAATATTGCATACAACATTTAAGTGTCTTTTACTTTGTTCCAAATATTGTGAAATGTAATAGGGGAAGGAAGAATTTGGGATGATATTCACTTTTTTGTGTTCAGAGGTATGAGAATTTCAGGTTGATCTGATCTTGATTCCAAACATGGTGAGGATAGAGATTGTCTTTAATTTCAATATATCATTTGGGTACTTTTGATGGGAATGCACATAAAGTTACATTGAACATGAAATCTGCACCGATATGCACACAATTGGTAAAGTGGAGACATCAGAGGACTGTGTTCTCCCAAGGACTCCACCAGCATCGCTTTTCTAGTCTGAGTCCCAGAGCTACGGGCTCCATTTAGCCCTTTCCACCTTTAGATACAAGTGCACCTCCCACATGCAAATACCAGTCCCATGAAACCACAGCATGCATGTACTTAAATTCATATTTCTTCTTGCCCTGGAGAGCATTTTCTGGATGTCACAAATCTTATCCACATGAACAAGAATTTTGTGTGGGTGTTCCTCTTTCTGGTGGCGACTCTGGGAGGTGAGTGCTTCAGAGATTCCTACATGAAGTCTGGAGATGCAGCATCTGAGCGCATGACTCCCTGTGTTTCTCTTTATCCCCAGGTGTCCTGGCCCAGGTGCAGCTACAAGAGTCAGGCCCTGGACTGGTGAAGCCCTCACAGACCCTGTCTCTCACCTGTGCTGTCTCTGGATTCTCTTTAACCAGCAATCATGTTACCTGGATCCGCCAGGCTCTAGGAAAGGGTCTGGAGTGGATTGGGGTAATATGGCATAATGGGGGCACAAAGTATAATCCAGCTCTCCAATCCCGGGTCAGCATCACCAGGGACACCTCCAAGGGTGAAGTTTATTTAAAACTGAGCTCCATGAATCCTGAGGACACAGCCATGTATTATTGTGCTAGAGACACAGTGATGGGAAGTCAGTGTGAGCCCAGACACAAACCTTAGTACATCAGGTCATGGTTTCAGCACATGTGAAAGAGACAAGTCAATGATGTTTCCCATCAAAAGCTGTGGTTTCCCCACCTTGTCAGCACCTCTCTAGGGACCACCAAGCACAGACTCTAGGGAACCTTCATGTGTCTGAACTTGCCTTCTTTTGAGTGGAATGGGTTTTGTCTGTGTTTCACCGTTTATGCAAAGGCAGACTTCAAAGTAACAGGTATCGATGAAATCTCAGTTTACATTCAGGGTATTAACTAGTGCTATTTGTTGTCAAAGTTAGAAATATAAAACAAAACAAAACAAAAACAAACTCACTGTCGTCCAGTTGATGACAATTTACAGTGACGCCCTGTGGGTTTCTGAAATTTTAACTGCTTATGGGAGTAGAAAGCCCTGTCTTTCTTCTTTGCAGTGGGCACTTGCATACAGATCTCAGACCAACACATGACCACTATGCCACCAGCCTTGTTATAAAAATATTAGTGCAGGAAAAATTCTCATGTGAGCTTCAAATTTTCTCCAAGCCATCAGGTGGATGTTCAATGTTTTCATTCCAGTGAACACTCACAAGTCTACATTTATGTAGTAATTTTAACTCAGAATGACCTAAATAATATTGAATATGTTGAATTGTTGTTACCCTGGAATTGGCTTCAACTCCCAGAGATCCCATGTAGAACAGGATGAAATACTGCTCGGAACTGCACTCTGCTTACAATCATTCCTCCATTTGGACTCATCATTGCAACCTTTGTGACAATCCACCTCCTTGAAAGACTCTCTATTTTTCATTGACAGTCTACTTTACCAAGCACAGGACCAATCTCGGGGTTGTGGTGCTCCTAATGACATGCTCAAATAAAGGAAATAAAGGCTTACTTGAATGCTTCCAAGAAGCAGCCAATCGGAAGGACCTTGGGCCTCTACTCAAGCACTCCCTCAATGCATGAATACTTTCTTCTATTAAATTGGCATTCTATGATGCTCACCCTCCAGACACAACCGCTGAAGCCAAAGTGGGTGAACAAGCAAATGTGGTGAAGAAAGCTGATGGTGCCCGGCTATCACAAGAGATAGTGTCTGGGGTCTTAAAGGCTTGAAGGTGAACAAGCGGCCATCTAGCTCAGAAGCACCAAAGCCCACATGGAAGAAGCACCACCAGCCTGTGCGATCACGGGGTGTCAAAGGGATCAGGTATAAGGCATCATCAGAAAAAAAATGTCTTACCATAGTGAATGAAAGGGGAAGTGCAGAGTGGAAACTCAAAGCCCATTTGTCGGCTGCTGGAGATCCCCTCGCAGAGGGGTCTAGGGGAGGAAATGTAGCACCGATGAAGAATATAGCTTTCCTCCAGTTCCTAAATGTTTCCTCCCTCCCCCGCCCCTCCCCCCCCCAACTATCATGATCCGAATTCTACCTTGAAAGTCTGGATAGAACAGAGGATGTACACTGATGCAGATAGGAGCTGGAGGCACAGTGAATCCAGGGTGGATGATACCTTTAGGAGCAGGGGTGTGAGGGGCAATACTGGGAGGGTAGAGGGTGAGTGGGTCGGAAAGGGGGAACCGATTACAAGGATCTACATGTGACCTCCTCCCTGTGGGACGGACAACAGGAAAGGGGGTGAAGGGAGATGCCACACAGGGAAAGATATGACAAAATAATAATTTATAAATTATCAAGGGCTCATTAGGGAGGGGGGAGCGGAGAGGGGGGGAGGACTTGATGCAAAGGGCTTAAGTGGAGAGCAAATGCTTTGAAAACAATGAGGGCAAAGAATGTACAGATGTGCTTTATACAATTGATGTATGTATGGATTGTGATAACAGTTGTATGAGTCCCTAATAAAATATTTTTTTTAAAAAAGCAGCCAAGATGTGCTTATTCCAAGACAGACCTGCTTGTCCTTCAGGCAGCCCGTGATATATTTAATATTATTCTCTAACACCATAACCCAAGTACATCAATTCATCTTGGATATTTCTCATAGGGTATTTGACCTTTACTAGAGTCGCTCTTAGTTATCACAACTGTGGCAGCTGTTTCTGACACTACAGATAGTGTCCAGGGTTGCTACGGAAAACACACAATATATAGGACAGCATATTCTACATATACTACAGTGAATACTCACGGAACAAAAAATAGCAGTAGCACTGACGTTGAAGAAATCTATATGACGTCTTAACACTGGTCACCATGAAGAGAAATGTTAATCTTCAGAATGTAAAGGTAGATTCATGCAAGTTATACTCAGGAGAACTTGGACCACAAAGGTATGTGGCACAATGATTAAATGCTCAATTTTAGCAAAAAGATTGGCAGTTCAAAACCACTCAGTGATTCCGTTGGTTAAAGAACTGATAACTTTCTCCAATCAGTATTTCAGAAAAGAAAATCTATTCAGACGGTTCTCTTTCATGTTGGAGACTTCATTAGGAGTCTCTAACAACAATCCTGCGCTCATATAACCTTGGATGCATAAAGTTCGATTGATATGCAGACAAGACATGTGCTGCCAATAATTATCCAAGACACAGTGAACGTCAACATAAGAGCACTTATAAAGACAATGTATTCTGTTACATATTTCCCTTTGCTAGATGTGCTTTTCTGCATAAATCATATACCATTTCCCTAGCACTGTTATTCAACCCGGGAAGAATGTTGTGTATTTTGATTTCTTTTTTATTATGTTAAGTACCAAAGAGTCAGTTCCAATTCACAGTGATTGAAAATACAATAGAACTAAAAAACGTCTCCCTCAACACCATAATCACAATGAATATTTTTAGCTCATTGTTACAGCCACTGTGTCAATCTATCTCATCATGTACCTTGTTCTTCATTGATCTCCTACTTTATCATGGATGATGTCTTTCTCAAGGGACAGGAATCATAACTTTACATGAAACAAAGTCGCCCCATCCTTGATTCTGAGGAACTCTCTCACTGTACTCCCTTCAAAACAGATCCATTTGTTATGTTGCCAGTCCGCCCCACAGTACTTTCATCATTCTTTTTCAACATCACAAGTTGAAGGCCATCATTTTTTCTATGACCTTCCTTATTTATAGTCCAGGGTTAATATTTATATAATAATATTGAAAATGTCATGACTTGGTTTCTAAAAGGGACCTTTAAGAAACCCTGTAACATGTGCCTGTTGGTGCAGAGATATGAAGGGATATGGTGGTGCTGAGGGATAGGATATGGTTGCTCACCACAAGGTCAGGGATTCAAACCAGATAAGGAATCCTCCTGAGTAAGAAGTTGTCTATTCCTGTAAGTAATTACAGTCACAGAAAAGCCTAAGGAGCAGTTCTAACAAGTCTTATAGCGTTCCTATTAGAACAGATGCACTCACAGGGGGTTTGGTTTTGGAGGAAGAGCTTGTTCGTTTCCTAAAGCAGCTGCTTGCTTTCTTGGTTTTCCTTCAGTGTAGAAGAAGATCTGGTATGTTTCTAGCTCTCAGACCTAACAAAAAATAAATTAATGAATGAAATAGTAGAAGTATATGTTCACATCAAACAATACTGTACACTGGAACTCTGATAATTTTATAGTTGCAAATATTGGAATCTAAGGAGCCTACTGGTTTAAGGCATGCCTGTGGGTCACATCACTCCCATCTCTGTCATCCAACTTGTTTCAGCAACCAGCTCTGGAGACGCTTTGTTGTGGAGCTGTGGTGCCTGTGAATTATCACTCTGATCATAGTCCCCACCTCTTATAACAGCCAGGAATACTCCTAGGGAAATGCCTGTTGTGGTTTCTTTCATAACGAGACCACCACCATCACCGCCCTGTGATAAGAGGATTCCAGAGCCTTCTGAGTAAGGGAGCTTTTGATATAGAAACGTCAGTCTCCTTTCTCTTCCGCCTGATAGTACTAGTTCTCCCATCAGGTCAGTGGCTGGGAGATGCAGAGGGTCACAGCAGATTCAAAGACCCATTGGTCCTTTAATGCTTGTTCCGAAGACTCCAGTGGTCCTGTACGAAACACAGGTTGGGTTGGGAAGACAGCATTGGGGTTCACACTGACTCTTCTTTACTGTTTATCTTGCACACTCATACAAAGTTGTGTCCTCAATTTCAATCCATTAATTTTCACAGGAAAAATATTTTTGAAATAATTTCTTTAAAAAAAATCATTTCATTGTGGGCTCATATACTTCTTATCACAATCCATACATACATCCATTGTGTCAAAAAACATATGTACATTTGTTGCCATCATCCTCAAAACATTTGTCTTCTACTTGAGTCCTTAGTATCTGCTGCTCATTTTCCTCCTCCCTCGCCACTCCCCCCTACCTCATGAACTCTTCATCATTCATAAATTTTTATTTTGTCATATATTACACTGTCTGACATCTTCCCCCGCCTTCTTCTCTGCTGTCCATCCCCCAGGGAGGAGGCTATAGGTAGATTCTTGTAATCAGTTCCCTCTCTCTACCCCACATTCTCTCCAACCTTCAGGTATTGCAATTCTCACCACTGGTCCTGAAGGAGTCATCTGTCTAAGATTCCCTGTGTTTCCAGTTGCTATCTGTACCTATGTACATCCTCTGGTCTTGCCAGATTTGTAAGGTAGGATTGGGATCATGATAGTGGTGGGAGGAAGCATTCAAGAAGTAGAGGAAATTTATATGTTTCATTGTTGCTACTGTGCACCCTGACTGGCTCATCTCCTCCCCACCACCCTTCAGTAAGGGGTGTCCGGTTGGCTACCAATGGACTTTGAGTATCCACTCTGCACTCACCCACATTTTCAATGATATGATTTTTTGTTCCTTGATGCTTGATACCTGATCCTTTTGACAGCTCGTGGTCACACAGGCTGGTGTGTTTCTTCCATGTGGGCTTTGTTGCTTCTGAACTAGATGGCCACTTATTTATCTTAGAGTCCTTAAGACACCACATGCTATATCTTTTGATAGCTGGGCACCATCAGCTTTCTTCGCCACATTTGCTTATGCACACATTTGTCTTCATTGATTGTATCAGGGAAGTGGGCACCCACTGATATGATTTTTAGTTCTTTGATGTCTGATAACTGGTACCTTCTGTACTTCGTGGTCAGCCAAGCTGGTGTGCATCTTCCATGTGGGCTTTGATGCTTCTCAGCTAGATGGCCGCTTGTTTATCTTCAAACTTTTAACACTGCAGATGCTATATCTTTTGATAGCCAGGCACCATCAGCTTTCTTCACCACATTTGCTTATGCACATGTTGTTCTTCAGCAATCGTGTTGGGAAGGTGTGCATCCTGGAATGCCAATTTAATAGAACAAAGTGTTTTTCCATTGAGTAAGTGCTTGAGTGGAGGCCCAACGTCCATCTGCTGCCTTAATACTAAACCTATAAATATATGCACATACATCTGTTTCCCTCTACTCATATAAAATATTTACATATGTACATTCCAGTCTTTAGACCTCTATAAATACCCTTTGTCACCTAGTTCTTTCCTCTATTTTCTTTTACTTTCCTCTGTCCCACTATCATGCTCAGCCTTCATTTGGGTTTCAGTAATTTCGGTTACCTTGCCCTTGCTGAATCCCTACCAGGTCACTCACACTCTCCTTGCTACTGAGTTTGGATCACTTATTGCTCCCCTGTCCCTGGGTTGGTTAGCACCACCTCCTTTCCCCCTCCTACTTCTCTCCAATGTCCCTCCAGAACCATTGGTCCCGTAGTTTTCTCTTCCAGACTGTTTATCCAGTCTATCATATTTAGATAGATCTGTAGAGATAATAATATGCACCAAAATCAAGTCATAGCAAGATAGGCGATGAGTGAGAAGACAGCTAGGACAACAAAAAAAGGAATCCAATTACCCATGCAAGAGTAAATTAATTAAAAGAAAAAAAATTTTAAAGGAGAGAAAAACCTGTAAATAGATCAAGGTCTGAATTTTGATCTCTAGGTATGTCCCCCAGTCAGGTCCAATGGGGTACCATGCTTTGGACCCGAGTCTGTCCTTTGTACTCCCTCGGGGGCTCCCTGCTCTGCTTCTACAGTTGCTCTGCAGCACACTTTTAGTGGTTTGTCACAGAGTCAGTCTTAGCCAGTCCTGGCCCTGAGTCTGCAGTGTTGACCCCTTAGGACCCGGGGCCATCAAGGGATGGTGTGTCTCTTAGTGGGATCAGCCATATTGTCCACTCAGTCCATTGGCTGCTCAGAGTGGGGATATCATCCTCCAGGCATGATGGGCCAGGATGTGCTCCATTGTCTCTTCCTCCCCATTCTTTGCTCCCATTTGCTCTCATCAAAAATGCCCCTCTCCCCTAGGTGCAGCTTCAATGCCGTCCTCTCAAGTAATTGAAATAATTTCTTCAGGTAATTAATCTGCCTGGATTAGTGAAACATTCTGCTGTGTGACCTTGGGCTTTATATATGCACCAATTTGTTCGAGTATCTTCTCTAGATTCTACCTAATTCACATCCAGAAAACCTGAAACACGAGTGTGTGTGTTTTTTGTTTTTTTTTTACTGGTGGACATTTCCAGAGAAGAGTGTCCTAGGGATTCGGAGACAAGTCTAGCAGTAGTCCACTTGAACTGTGATTGTCCTTTTTCCCTCAGGCCAATCTCAGGTGCAGTTGTAGGGATTGCCCCCCCCCCCAAGAAAAAACAACAACACCGAATTTACTGCTGTTGAATCAATTAAGACTCATAGAAACTGTAAAGGACAAAACATCATTGCTCTTTTGAACTTCTGAGACTCTGAAACCTTCTATGATCAGAAAGTTTTATCTTTCTCCTGAGGATTAGATGGTGGTCTTGAACTGCAGAACTTGTAATTAATAGTCTATTGTGTAATTCACACCACCACTGGATTTCCTAAGTTTGGTTTGTGTGTGTGTAGCTTTGGCCTTTGTTATGACAGATATATTTCATTTTTTTAAATTAATGAGTAATTTCTTTAAAATTTGATCAGTAATAGATGCTTGGATCTTGTTCAGAAGTTAATTATAATGATAATAAAATTATAATTATAGATTAGTTAGAGTGTGTTATTTTCACAAAGTTGAGCCTTCCTCTTCATAAACATGGTCTATTATTCTAATTATTTGCATTTCTTTTGGTATCTTGGAGTAGTGTTTTTCTTATAGTTTTCTTTATACAAGAATTTTGTTTCTCTGCTTAGGTTTATTCCATTTATTTTATCTTTTAGGTAGCTATTATAAATTGTATTATTTTCTGATTTAATTTTTAGAGATTTCAATATTATTCTTCTAGGGCTTTTGCATTTTCTATGTTTAGAAAATCATCAGCAATTATAGAGAGTTATCAGCAATTATAGAGTGTTTTATTTCTTTGATGCCATTTTGGATGCATTTGTTTTACATTTGTTGATTGATAGCTATTGTTCAGAGTTTGTGTTAGTCAGGATTAACTAGAGAAACAAATTCATAGACACTCAAATCTGTTTAAGAAAGACCTTTATATAAAAGAGCAGTTGTATATTGAGAAAACATCCCAACCAAATCCAGATCAAGTCCATAAGTCCTATATTAACCCATATGTCCGATATCAATCTACAAATTCTTCTTCAGACTCATGCAACACATGCAATGACCACAGGTCAGTAGGTGGAAAGACGTGGATCCAGTGGCAATGGAAGCATCTCAACACTGGCAGGGGTCTCTACAGGCTCCTCCAGCTGCAGGACTCTAGTGTAGCTCCATGTGTCTTATCAGTAGGAATGTCTCGCGGGGAGTGTGGAGGAAAAGCCATTCCCCCACAATGAATCACGGGTTTGATAGGCACAATCGTACAGTTGAAGTATATAATGATTATAATAATGTCATAGAGAATAAGGAGAGCTAGAAGAGAGATTTAAATAATGGAATCAGACACGTTTCATGATAGCATGCTCACCTCAGTCCAGATTGATGGTCCACGTGGAGATGGTAGACATGAGGGCAGGAGGGAGGGGGAGGGGAAGGGGGACAAGGGGAAAGGAAACAGGGGAGCAAGGATGGTGGGATGGGGAGAGAGCCAGAGAGCGAAGAGAGAGAGCTTTTTACTGCTAACCCAGGCGTATATATCTTTTTTTTTGGGGGGGGGGCGGCGTGCAAGCCCCTAATTACAGATTAATACATAGAGGAAAAGGTTGTGCTATAGGTTATACAGTAATGGGAGGGCAGTGATCTAAGGGTACATACCTAAAGGAATAGGAGGGATTAAGGGTATATATGTGACAAGATGGGCAGATCCTAGGTTCAGGATGGCAGCCTAACTTTGCATGTCACCAAGCGGATTTGACCTGTTCTCTGGCTCTCCATGGAAACATTATCAGTAGGATGTGAACCCCACCTACAGTGGACCAGATTTCCTCACGGAGAATATCTCTAAACATATGACCTCCCACCATGTGCTGGAATATAGCCTCTAATGTTTGGCATATCTTTTGGGGAGACAAAGCTGGGAAGGCATTTGTATCTTACAAGGGAGTGAGTGTGGATCCCATCTCCAGCAAGCTATTTATTTCCATAGTGTTACCAAATGAGGTCATCAAGCTATCACCTGATTGACAGGCTAAATTCCACCCCATTCGCTATCAAAATTCTCAAGTTGACACCAGATTATGTAACTACCACAGAGTTTCAGCACAATATGAACTAAGATTGGTATTTAATGGTAGCCTTATCTAGTTCCAATTTGAAAGGAGAATGCCTTCACTTACTCTCCATTGAGTTCAATGTTTGTCATTGACTTTGCATTTTAGGGCCTATCAAATCAGTTTGGACTCACAGCAACATGAGAGAAAACAGAATGAAGCACGGGTCTTGCTTCATCCTCACAGCTGTGATTCATGAGGCCTTTGTTGCAGTTACTCTGCCAATGTATTGTGTTAAAGGTCAGCTTTTTAAAAATTACTTTATGCTTTATAAAGCATTAGGTCCTTATTCAAGCTCTGATTTTCCTGACATATGTCCAAAGTACTTGAGATGAAGTAATCACCTCACTTATTTCTATTAAGCATTAAACATCATCCAATATACAATTGTTTGTTGTTCTGGTGGTCCACCCTACCATCAAATTATTCACCAGTACCACAATTCAAGTACATCGTTTGATTTTCTATCTTTTTCATTAATTGTCTGACTTGCACGTGTATATGAGACAATTGGAAACCGCATAGTTTGGGCCAGGTACATCTCAGTCCTCAAAATGTCATCCTTGCTCTTCAACCTGTAAGGAGGTCTGTGCAGCAGGTTTGCTCAACGAACTGCATCATTTAATTGACTGTGGCTTCCATGAGTATTGATTGCAGATCCAAGCGAGATGAACTCCTTCACGGCTTCAATATTATCTCCATTTATCTGATATTTTCCATTGGTCACATAGTGGAGAGTTTAATTTCTTTACATTGAATTTTAAACTAAAGGGAAAGCAGCAGTCCCGCTCTTTATCAGTAAGTTTTACAAGCCATGCTGCCTTACAATATGTAGTTTTGTGTCATTTGTAAATGACAGATCATTAACATGACTTCCTACAATCTTGATGTCGTAGTTTTCAGTTAGTACAGCTTCTCAGGTTATTTGCTGAGTATAGCATGTTTCTCAGAGAAACTACTGAAGTTTTCAATGATTCTATATTACTGTGATGTACACTGAAAATCCATGGAAACAAAAAAATACACCACAGATTGCATTGAAGGTATATGTTTAAAAGAAGAAGAAAAAAGATTCCATGAAAGTACTAAAAATGTTATCTGGGAAATATGGCCAGGTCCTCTCTAACTATTCCACGAAAAGATCTGAAAAACAAAATCAACCAAATAATAACAACACCAATGAGTAATGGAAGTTAACATATTTGTATGTGTATCTTTGCAACGTGAATGCCTCCTTTAGTCATGTATCTATTCATTTCTTTTGCCCATTTTGTGTCTCGAAACTGTACATGTACATTGTCTCAACTGGGCTGATTTAGATGTTAGAAAAAATAAAGAGGATTAAATTCTCAAGAGAATATTCAGAGAAACGAGGAAACACAGTAGAATTAATATCCACTGTCAATTGGGGGTTTTAATGAAATCAGAATTTCTTAACACTCTCTATGCTTTCTGTGTCCAGACATTTTCTCTGCTCTTCAGCTTAAGGACCTTGAGTTCTCAATAAATGGAGGCCAATCCCAGAGAAGATGAAGACATTACACTTTCTCTTTTCGGTTTTTGAGAAAAGACTGAAAGCTTCTCTACTTTTTCCTCCTGAGACTCTAACACGCAGATCACACCTTCAATTTTTGGGTTAAATTTCAAAACATGATGAAAGACATGACACTGTGGTCCGAGATCTCTACGAACTACCTAACTTGTCCATAAGTTTTTATTTTCTTTCGGATATTCTTTGGCCTGGTGGTTATGTATTTCTCACAATATCAAGATATTTTAAAATGGTTGATATAAAAGAGGCTCATATTAGTAGTCATCATGGATTTTTCTCCCTGTCCTGGGTGCCCTGTGACAGGTACACCATCAGGATTTGAGCCCAGGAGTGATGAATCCCTCACAAATTCTCCCCCTAAGATTTTCTGTCTCTTGTGGTTCCATATTTCTGGAGCTAAATCTACCACAACCTGCAGAAAAGTTTGCAGTGGTTGTAATCAATATGTTGATCAGCAGAAAACAATTACCCACCTCAAAGGAGTTGACTATCAAGCTCCAGAAGAACATCCACCAAGTCGTTCACCCCGCAATACTGAGCTCAATGACCACTGAGGGACACAGCTGTCCATTACTGTGTGAGAGGAACAGTGAGAGGACTCAGTGCCATCCCAGGCGCAACCTTCCCTGCAATAATGACCTCAGTCTATAGGGATCACATGGGCTGCACAGAGCATAGGAGCCAGACTTCTGGGCAAGGGCAATGGGGGAGGCAGAGGAGCAAGGAGCTTCCTCTTAGTATCTAGGGTTTCCTTTCCCTCCAAAATAGTTTCTCCAATAATCTTTGCTTCCTTAATATTTATTACAAAATCACACATCAATTTCAATGTTAATTCATTTATAAGTTGTATGCATAAACACAATTAAATATATGTATGCATGCACACATGAATCGTGAGGGTATAGTGGTTGCTCATTAAGCTGAGACTTCAAATTTCAGGAGATCTGAACCACCAGCTGTTCCACAGTAGAGAAATGGGTCTTGCTGTTCCCATAAAGAGTTACAGCTTCAGAAATGCTCACGGGCAGTTCTATCCTGTCCCCGTGAGTCACTGTGAGTCTGCACTGACTCATGGCAGTGAGTGAGTGTGAGTGACGAATACATGGATGTATACTATATTATTTGTATCATTAACATGAATGGTTGTACTGGGTTAAATGAAAATGAAATCACAATACAACAAACTGTGGGGTTTATCTGAAGAGAACTTAGAAGGCAGTTCATAACCACACACATTTGAATAGTGTGGAAGCAAAACTCTGAAATTGATTACCTCCATTTCCAATTAATGGACCTAGAAAAAGATGAGTATGCATAGGTAGTATCCATAGAATAGGTAGCAGAGGGGAGGAGGCAATATAAAAGGAACCAAGATAAATGAAATTATAGGAACACCATCAGTAAGCCAATGATATGAAAACTGACTCTTTTAGAAAATAAAGAAAAGTGAAAATTAGCCAGGTTTCCTGATCATGACAAAAGAAGGGGGACTTGAATCTCCCAGATCAGAAACCAGAGAGACACCATTCTGCATGTTTTGTGGACATGCCTTATGAACAGCTTCCTGTCCACGGGGTACAAATGTCACTGAAATGTGGGAATGCCTTGGAAGGCAAGAAAATCAGTAAGATTCCCACACAAGAAACATATAATTGAATGGCCACTATGATCATGTGTATCCACATCTTAAGGGGAATGAGAGAGGATGCATTGTGAGCGTTCATACCACAAAGTTAAAAAGTTTGTTTTGTATGTAATATAAAGTTTACAAATAGAAAACTACTTTATAAAATATTGATAATATAGAACAATTAAAGCAATGCTTGATAAACAGTTTGTTAAAGTGCAGTTTTTCTTTGATAGTGTTTGTATTTCTCTGGGTCCGAGGGAGAATTATTGCCTAAATTTTCTACTCATCTGCTTCTAAATATCAGGGGATATGCAAATGTAACTGTCTGCTGATAAACCAGCCACAGTCCCTGATGTGGGCCTTCTCAGAAGACAGTCTGTCTCCGGGGTCTTAGTTACTATTTTGAACACAGGAACTAGTACAGAGGACACATAATGAATTTTATACCAAAGTTGGCTTTCATTTTGACAATTTTACATGGCAATTACTGAGAGCTTGCTGTATGTGTGTATAATTGCGATTGTCTGTGATTTTATGTGTGTCGTCTAATCACAGTGACTCTATGTTTAGAGGTGTCCAGTGTGAGGTGCAACTGGTGGAGTCTGGGGGTGACCTAAGAAAGCCTGGGGGTTCACTGAGACTCTCCTGTGCAGCCTCTGGATTCACCTTCAGTGACTATGGCATGAACTGGGTACGCCAGGTTTCAGGGAAAGGCCTGCAGTGGGGGGCAACCATAAGCTATGATGGTGGTAGTACATACTACACAGACTCTGTAAAAGGACGATTCACCATCTCCAGAGACAACTCCAAGAACACGCTGTATCTTCAAATGAACAACCTGAAAGCTGAGGACACAGCCATGTATTACTGTGCAAGTGACACAGTGAGGGGAAGTCAGTGTGTGCCCAGACACAAACCCCACTTGCAGGGAGGAGACTGGTCCCCAGGAGGCACTCAGGACCCTCAGAGCACAGGACTCAGACCCAGGAGTAGGTGCAGCGCGAGCTTCAACGCTAGTTTCCTGTTGTCATGTGTGGATTCTCTAAATTTTAGAGTTCCCTCGGGGAATCTCCGTCTAATTTAAAAATAATAATTCTGTGCCTACTCCTGTTATCTATATTAAAAAATTATATTGTAACAGGAAAAGATATTCTGTCCTACAGCAACAATCAACTTGTTAACCTTTAAGGACAAGAAATGACTCTGCCAGGGGTCCCTGCATCAGAGTTCTCATGACTTTCAGATAAATACTTTCCAATCAGACTCTAGAAACATTGTAGCTGGCAAAGTTGAGTCTTAAGTGTTTGACTATTTGCTGAAAATTTCACAGCATGTTCTTCCAACACAATTTGTGAGGCATTCTGACAATCATCTAGCTAATGATGTAGTTAAAATCTAGGCAGTCAGCATGTTTTATGTTGAAATTATTCTTCACATGACACAGGTTTTGTTGCTGCTGTTGTTTGGTTTGGTTGTTTTCCTAATCTGGATGGTAGCCTACGTGTGTGTGTGTCTTTTCTGGAGCCCCATATGAAAACACACAAGCTCATCCATTGCATTTTATTATCTGTGTGCTAATATCTTGTGTTGATCTATCCTTCAGAACCTTCAACCCGTGATAATCCAGAGAGACACGAACTTATCTGTGCAAATTCAGTATTCAGGGAGATCTCTAGGGCCAAAAGGGATCATTCAGTTCTTCATGCTGGATGCTGTATCTTCACCTTCACAGCCCCACAGAATGTTGGCCACTCTTTCTTGTTTCACCCAGAGAGTCCATACCTGTCACTCTCCTTCTGGTGGCTTTGCTACTATTTTGTATTGGGATACCAGTAACATTCCCAGTATCAAGTGACATGCAACTTTACGTGAGGATTTTCGGATATTTCAGTATAAGAATCTGTATTAAATGTAAAATTAGGTGTGAATGACATTATTAACGATGACATTTTGTATGAGAAATATCTTCCTGTGACAAAGGTAAATTGCTTTACAGTGATATGTACTCTTTCCACAGTAGAATGACTCTTAAGTAGACATAGCAGTGTAGTTGTTGAAGAAAAGCTCTTTCTCTTTAGTGACTTACAAAAGCCATTCCTATTTACAGCAATCATTGAATTGGAGCCACTTTGGGAAGAATTCACTAAGATTGCTAGATTTAGCTGATCTTCTAACTTTTGAATAATTCTACCATAATCTAATGGAGAAGAGAAAATGTATATCTGACAGTTTAAATGTTCTTGGTTTTGTTATGTGTGTCTGATAAATATATAAGTTCCCGATAGTAGAGGACTACTGACTTTATTCCTAAAGTCATCCTCAATGCTAAGCCAAGTCTACCTCCTCAGCCATCTTCCCCATCACTTTCTGTGTTCTGGAAGAATGGGACCTTCGTCTTGGTGAATGGAAAAGTCATGGACAGGATTGTGTTCTCTGAGGATACAGTCAACAATCTCAACCCAGATGAACCCATTTTAAAATATATTAGAAAGCTACCAATGATATGCAAATCTCCAACCAGATATAGTTTCATGATGTATTTATTTAAATTTAGGTCTCATTCACTCTTTATAATATATCTCAGAACCATGGACCTCATTCCCAAGAATATGTCGGTTTCGTCATATTGGGGCAGCTCTCAGAGGTGAGTAGGTCAGAGACTGAAACGAGAAGGTTTGGCAATACTTCATCTGAGCACCTGGATCTCTGTCTCCAGGCCAATGTGCTGGGGTTGGACCAATGTATAAAGTGTATACATTTTGTCTCACTATTCTGTCTCCTGATTCTCTTACATCAGCTACGAGTCAGCGTATTATGGAGTGGTGTGTGCAGACTATACTCCTCCTCCCATATATCAAGTACACATCCCCAGTGACCCTGTTCATAGTCACATTCATTGAACACTGAGCTCCATTGCTGCACAGGCCATTGCCGTGCATCCCTGTGAAAGGAGGTGGGGGAGAAGGCAATGTGACTCCTGAAGTCCAGGAGAAGAAAGGCGTATGAGCTGCATAATGCTACATGATCTCCGTTTCTGTGTATTCTTGTTTTTTCTTACACGTAATGTACATTATTGGATAGAATGTTCTTTATTTTCTATAGTAATAGTCTCCAAAAATAAATACCCACTTTATGTTTTTCTTTGTATCAGGTCATCTTTGTGACCTTGTTAACGATACTATTTATACCACATTTATTGACATTTTCCTGTAGATTTTTTATCATAATTTTAGAGTTTCATATTTAATTTTATAATACCCATCTCTGTGTCAATCATGTATCCCAAATTGATGTGTATCACTTACAACCGTTTCTTACTATTTTGTATTACCCATAATATTTGTGGATAGATGGGCATGTTCAATATGTCCATATATATCAGCATATTATGTTCTGTATGATGTTTTCTATTGAGGACTGATTATGACCAAAGTTCTGCTAGGCTTTAATTGTCAGAGTTTGTTAAAATATAGTCATGGATCCATTTGTAGTTAACTACAAACAATGTACATCACTGCTAACCTTGGTTTTTATTTAAAATACTAAAGGACTCAAATTCCTCTATAAAACTCTTTTTAAAATGTGTTTGCTTTGTGTTCACTTGCTCTATCGCTAGAGAGAATCTCGATATTAACTTCCCTGATGCACCCTGCTGTTATTTTTACTGAGTGCGGGTCACTGTTGTGGCAGGGTGTGGGCCATGAGCATTTCTCTGGTCTTTTGACTGAGCCTCATTCCAAGGGGGTCCTCCTGGACCGGGCTCTGAGATGTGGTTTCTACCTGTTCCTTTTAGTCTGCGAAGGTTCTACGGATCTGCACATTCTGCCTACCCTTTCCCATTGGGCAGAGAACTTTTCTTCCAAGTTGTTCATTCCGTTGGTGCAAAGGTTTTCCCCAGTGCCTTCAGCTACTAATCATTAAGCTCTTCCTCTTCAGATGGAAGACTTCATGCCTAAATAGAGAGGTGGTCTGGGGCATGACTTTAGACTTGCCCTTTTAAAGATAGATTATTTTTTTTTGTCTTACGGTGGCTTTTATTATTATTTTTTTGACACTGTTTTTTAATTTTAACAATTAGGGGCTCATACAACACTTATCACAATCCATACATAAACATACATCAATTGTATAAAGCACATCTGTACATTCTTTGCCCTAATCATTTCCTTTTTTTTTTCCTTTTCTTTTTTTACATTTTATTCGGGGCTCATACAACTCTTATCACAATACATACATATAAAAACATCAATTGTATAAAGCACATCGCACATTCCCTGCCCCAATCATTCTCAAAGCATTTGCTCTCCACTTAAGCCCTTTGCATCAGGTCCTCTTTTTTTTCCCTCCCTCCCCGCTCCCCCCTCCCTCATGTGTCCTTGGTAATATATACATTGTTATTTTGTCATATCTTGCCCTATCTGGAGTCTCCCTTCCCCCCCTTCTCTGCCGTCCATCTCCCAGGGAGGAGGTCACTTGTGGATCCTTGTAATCAGTTCCCCATTTCCAACCCACTCACCCTACACTCTCCCAGCATCGCCCCTCACACCCTTGGTCCTGAAGGTATCATCCACCCTGGATTCCCTGTGCCTCCAGCCCCCATATGCGCCAGTGTACAACCTCTGCCCTATCCAGGCCTGCAAGGTAGAATTCGGATCATGGTAGTTGGGGGAGGAAGCATCCAGGATCTGGGGGAAAGCTGTGTTCTTCATCGGTACTACCTCAAACCCTGACTGACCCATCTCCTCTCCTAAACCCCTCTATGAGGGGATCTCCAGTGGCCGACACTTGAGCCTTGGGTCTCCACTATGCTCATCCCCCTTCATTCAATATGGTGTGTATATATATATACACACACATATACATACACACACATATATATACATATACATATATATCTTTTTTTTTCATGATGCCTTATACCTGGTCCCTTTGGCACCTCATGATCGCACTGGCTCGTGTGCTTCTTCCATGTGGGCTTTTTTGCTTCTGAGCTAGATGGCCGCTTGTTCATCTTCAAGCCTTTAAGACCCCAGACACTATCTCTTTTGATAGCCGGGCACCATCAGCTTTCTTCGCCACATTTGCTTATGCACCCATTTGTCTTCAGCGATCCTATCATGGAGGTGTTCAGCCAATGATATGATTTTTTTGTTCTTTGATGCCTGATAACTGATCCTTTCGGGACCACTCAATCACACAGGCTGGTATGTTCTTCCAGGTGGGCTTTGTTTCTTCTGAGCTAGATGGCCGCTTGTTTAAAAGATAGATTTTTACCAATTGGTATTGAGCCTTAAAGTCATTTTGTTCTTCTCAGAGTCAGGAGTGGTGGATCTTGGTGCATGGGGCAGTGACTCTTCATCTGTTACTGTAGCCATGATCAAGGGATATAAGGAAATAAGGTTTTGTTTATTATCTGCAGCGTAAGGGATTTTTCTGCAAGAAAACAGTATTTTTTTAAGTCTGTGTTCCAGGGAGATGCTATTTACTTTAACCCAAGGAACATTTAACTGTTTCTTAAATGTTTCAGCCTAATCTTATTGAGTTTAAATATCATCCAAGACATCTTCTCCAGAGAAGGTAAGAACTTGCTCCTTTTCCTTCCTGATAGCAGCTCTCTCTCTCAAAATACGATGTTTGTTGTTTTAAGTGTAATGATCAAGGACCTAATATGAATCCCAGAGCTATGAAGACCATTTATAAGGAAGCAGGGACACATGTTAGTGCCCCATTTCAGGGCGTTCATACGCTGTCAAACACAGCAAAGGAAGTACACACAAAGAAGGCAACATAGATGAGAGTGATCTAAAAATCAGACATTTATGTGCATCAAAAGAGTTAAAAGGGAAATCAAGCAACAAATAAAAAGCAAAAAGCTCTTTCAATTTTAAGCTGCAATGTATATCTATTCCTTGTACAACAATAGACAACTGGAGCAAATATTATTGCATTTTCCTTAAGCCATATTTTCTATTATTTCCATCTTTCAGAATTTTGAGAGATGCAGTGCACCTTGATTAAGTGACTGACCAAGCCCAACCTCATGAGATAGGGGACTGCAAAAGAAACCCAGACATCTGAGTCTAGAAGAGTTCGATGTGTTGCTCCTTCAGAGTACAGGGAGATAGGAGATCATTGAGAACATGTGTACCAAACCTGTTAGGATAGTGATGTGTACATGAATAATGTCATGTGGTTGACACTTAAGAAGACCCCTACTAATCACTGCTATGAAATTATGATATGATCATGGCAGTGACCTGAACTAGTGTGCAGCTATGTGGTAGTCACCTAATCTGGTGTCAATTTAAGGACTGAGAGTGTAAGGGTGGAGTCTAGGTTGTCAATCTGAAGATAGCCAAAGGGACCTCTGTTGGCATGACCTTCTGAGAATTCCGATACTTCCTCTTTGGAGGAAGAAGACACCTCTCTCTCTCTGCTACTCCCTGGGAGACATTCCAGAAGACAAGCCACATGGACAGAACCAGACCACAGAAGCCAGAGAAGCCACAGAGACTTCTGCCAGGGCTAAGATATTCCTAATGATACTGGATCCAAAGACTTCCTACCCACTGGCCTGTGATCTTCTGCATTTGGCATCATTGCATGTGTTGTGTGAATCTCAAGAGGACTTTGCAGATTGATATCAGAAATATGGGCTAATATCGGATGTATGGACTTGATCTGGACTTTGCTGAGATGTTTTTCAATGTTCAATTGCTCTTGTATATAAATATCTTTTTTATACACATATGTGTGTCCATGGATTTCTTTCTCTAGTCTACCCAGATTAACACAAGCTACATCACGGTCTCAAGCTTGAATCGGTTAGACAAGCACCAAGAGCAAAGAGTGAGATGGGGGTTTGATGAAATGAACAGGATCAAGTGATGCTCTGCCAGTGTGCATATGAAAAGTGAACCAATTCAATGATCTCCAAATGAAAAATGCTAGAGTGTCCTGTGCTTTCACCCCTGGATTGTAGTGAGTACAATGTGTCTTCACTTTAAAGTAATTGATTATGCCCTTCAGCAAATTCTGGCACAAAGAAGTCCAGGTGACCAACACGTAGTGCTTGGATTTCCCCACCGTAAAAAGAAACATTAATTTGGAGGTGTACAGATTCTAATTAATCAGCAAATGAGTGTTGTCAACCCTCAGTCTGAGGAAAATATTTAAACTTTATGAGGAAAGAATCTATAAACTACATGTTTATAGATGTCACAGCTTCTATAGCCAATAATATGTACCATTTTCCAAAATTAGACAATCTTTGAGTTTAGGGAATAAATGTCAGGTGAGACCCATGAGCAGTTGTGACGTGGCTGTGCCCAGAGCACAAATGGAGAGGCTGTCTGTGGTTGGAGATGCTCACATTTCAATGGAACCAGAGTCCCAGGGCAAGGGACATTTACAAGAGTGTCTGTTTAATCTCTAAATGTCGAGGATCAGTTGGATGGATAGACCTAATTATAATGACGAGTGCCTCGTGGGTTTCAGGAAAAGGTCTTTGGTTTCAAAGTCGACAATATTGTACTTGACTCTTACTCTGAGCCTTTTCTTAAATGATTAGTTTTCATTTACTGGTTTTCTCCATCTTTGTACTTGAAATCATGACTCGACTGATTTTTCACTATTCCGGATATTCTAGCAAACAAGGGAGTGGTTTTCTATTCAGAATCTTGCATTTCTTAGAGGCTACTGAATTAAAATATTGTCTTGCCTGGGGCCCAACTTTTCCAGGTGTCACGTTCTTCCCTGAGACCCAGTAACACTTGAATCACTTTGCTTACACTGAGGTTGACCTCGATCATTGGGCTCTGGGATGTAGTGTGGGTATTACAGGTAAGAGTAGTGGGGTTGGTGATGACCATGGCCCAAGTTTGGGAAATCCTGGCTGCAACAGATTAGCAGAGGGACAATGTTGACTGGAAACATTCTGCCTGAGGCTTCAGGTCAGATGTGTGCAAATAAACTGCAAAGCTGGGAGTGGAGCTTGTCCTTTGGGCACAGCATCTGGTTTACCCTTTCCTGAGTGTCAGAATTTGGACTGAACAGAACCCACCACCACGTGATTCCTTTCCTCAAAATTTCATTAATTTCTTTTGGATTTTTCATTGATTCACAGAATCCAGAAACATAAGGGAATCTCCTCAAGAGTGGAGTAGGTGGAAATTGGAACTGAATGGCTTCATAGAAGAGTTGGACCTTTGGGATCTTATCAACCACAACTCCTTGGGACTAACCTGATATTCATGCTTCTCAAAGATGTCACTCCCACACAAGGAAAACTATTAAGGCTCTGAGGAGGTTAATTAAGAAGTTTCAGGGTATACAGGAAAAAAAGGACCTTGGAAATTGTGAGGTCTGAAGATGACTTGGGGTCCAATTGATGGTTTTAACAAACTATATTCTGCCCACTCTCTGGGGCACAGGATATACAGGAGCCCAAGGCAGGGCAGGAGCAATGAGGACCGGGAAGGAAAGAACACTGGGCTCAGAAATTCTGGGCACTCTTTGACCTCTCCCACACACCTCTTGGTAAAAACTTCTTCTGTTATAGACTAATATGCATATGAGTTCAAACATTTACCCTACCATGAGCTCAGAAGATAGAGGGGGTCTGGTCTCTATCACTTTCTGTTTATAAGGACAGGACATCCTCATATGCAAATTATATTTCAGGCACTAGGGTACAATTTCACCCTTGGGGTGGGAAAGCTATCAGTTCTCTTCAGACGGGGCTGTAGGTCTCTTGGGAAAGCAGAGGTGTGGTGTTAAGATGCTATTGTTATGTGTTCTCCTATGCTTGGTGACAGTTCCCCAAGGTGAGAGATACAGATATCTGACCTGGGTCTATGGGGATAGTTATGACTTCAAGTGACTGACATGGAACATTTGTTTTTGTTTTCAGGGGTCCTGTCCCAGGTGCAGCTTCAGGAGTCAGGTCCAGGACTGGTGAAGCCGTCCCAGAAGCTGTCCCTCACCTGCATTGTCTCTGGTTTCTCCATCACAAGCAGTGGTTACTGCTGGCATTGGATTGGCCAGACTTCTGGAAAGGGGCTGCAGTGGATGGGAGAGCTATGCTCTATTGGTAATACATATTATAACCCGTCTTTTCAAAGCTGACTCTCCATCACCAGAAACACATCGAAGAATCAGTTCTCCCTGCAGCTGAAGCCCGTGACTGCTGAGGACACGGCCATGCATTACTGTGCAAGGGAAACACACAGTGAGGGGAAGTCAGTGTGAACCCAGACACAAATCTCCCCTGCAGGGGAGACACTGGGCAGCAGGGGGCACGCAGGATTCATGAGCACAGACACCCAGTCCTAGACAGGCACAGATAGATGACAGGGAGGATTTCCTGTTGGAATTAGGGCTTTCTCACTTAACTCTTAGCCTCCCCTGGGACAGTTTTTTTTTTTAATTTTGCCATCTTTTTTGTTTATTTTATATTGGGATGCAAAGTGCAAGGTCAGTAGTTTGAAACCACCAGTTCCTCCAAGGGAGAAAGATGAGGCTGTTTGCTCCTCCAAAAGATTAACAGTGTCTGAAACCCTACGGAGCAGTTCTACTCTGTCCGAGAGTCACTGTGATTTGGGATTCACTTGGTGCCAATGGCTTACAGTTATCAAATTTCTGAATTTGTATCTTGTTTTGTTTGTTTATGTCCATTAATTGCTTTCTGTGTATTCTGTATTTTGTTTAATCGTATTTGATATTATCAGGAATTGTTCTATTTTTTCCATCATCCTGGTCTCCATAGAACTTCATACATCGTGTTTTCATTTTAATTATATCATCCTTTTCTGTGACACCTTTTATGATATTATTTATAAAATTATTATTAACATGTTAATGGTTCCCTTTTACATATATTTTGCTGGTTGTGCTTCAATTTACAAGGTACTTTTATAAAAATAACCTTAGTCTCCCTTCAAGTTGAATTACTCCCCTTCTTGTGTACTGCACAAAATATAACTGTTGATTTCGGTAAAACCAGTGTGTGAGGTCACTGACAAAAGCTCAGCTCACACACAGGCTCTGTGTGCAACAGTAGTTTGCTCGCACAGAGAAGAGACAGGGCCGGCTCATCATCAAAGTAGGCAGCAGTCCTCACAGCCAGTGGCTTCACCTGTGGCCAGTGCAGGAATGGAGGTTTGCAAGCATGTCTTGTTTGTGCTGCAGTTGTAGAATAGTGTTCCTTCCTCAACAGCAAACATAGAGAAATAGGGTTGTGCTGTGAGCTGAAACCTCCTGGAAGGCAGGGAGTTGGTTGTGTTGTTTTTGTTGTTGTTGCTTGGTGTATTTAATGTCATGTGAAGGACAAGCCGTTTGCTTGTTCAGCATGAGCCACAGGGTGTGTTGCAGGATACCAGCTACTAAAGAGTGCTTTTGGTTCCAGAAAATCCTGAGAAAGGCGGTCAACTGGCAAGATCCTCACATTCCAGTAGCCAGACTGACACATCTGAAACACACCTAGGTCTGTTATGGATTCCGGGCAAGGGCCGCAGACTATACTTGGACTGCCTACTTCCTCAATTTTAAATTCCTATTAGAGTTTATCTCATGTGTTTTGTCATTGGGGGATAGCATTATTGAATTTCTGTGATATGTTTTTCTGTTTGACTGTAGATGAAAGCCAGAATTGATGTACATAAAGAGACAGCAAGTAGAATAAGGGCTTCTGGGGCTACAGTGGGGGGTAGGGGAGTGGAATAAAGGAAGATGATGCCATTAGTTGAAGAAGGAAGATGATGTTTTGAAGCTAATTGTGGTAGCAGTCATACAATACTGCTTGATGCACTTGAACTACTGATGAACATGACACCTGTATTTGCTCCCCAAAAAATGGTTTTGGAGGGGGAAAAAAGTGAGAAAATAATTAAAATATTAAATAAAGACTATTCCATTGCTAACAATTTTTACAAATTCAAATTTTGGGCTTATATCATAATCTCTTTTCGGGTTCAATGTTTTAGCTGGCTTTTTGAAGTGTTGCTGTACCAGCAATACTTTCCGTCAGTTTCTGATTGTGGTTGAAAAACTATGTCATATTTTAAAAGTTATTTTTCTCATACACGTGCAACAAACTAATATTTTCATCACTCTTCTCATGCATAATTCAATGGAGAGGGAGGTGGTTTATTGTACCAACCTGGTAGATAAACACATGTGGGGTCAATTGAGGGGCGGAGGGATAAATGACTCGGTGAGCCTTGCCTTTCTAGTTTTTGGGTCTCTTGCTTTCTGATGGTTGGAGCAGATTGCAGATCCCTTACCCAGTGCCATGCTTGATCTGGCAAGGCTCACTTCCTGCAAGAACATCCCCAAGGACACACCGCATGTACCTACCCCAATGCAGCCCTGGGTGCTGGAATAGCTCTGTGGATACCCCTGCCAGCGCTGAGATGCATACACTGCTCACTGATCCAGTTTTCCTCCTGCAATCGGTCTCATTGCATGTGTTTTGTGACATGGAGGAGGACTTTGTGCATTAGTGTCAGACATATGGGCTAATGTTGGACTTGTGGACTTGGGTAGTACTTGGTTGTGATATTTTCCTGATGTAAACTTACCATTTATATAAAACTTTCTCTTATTCAAATGAGTTTCTGTGGACTCGTTTCTCTAATATACCCACACTAACACAAATGGAATTAGATTATCACTGTGTTCAACAATTATCAACAGCTGAAAATTTTCCTACCACACGTCACTGAAACCCATAAAAAAGAATTCTGACTTGTCAATTTCCTCCTTAACGTGGAATAAATAACTCTATAACTCTCTTGCTTTAATTAATTTGAATAGAAATCTTCTTTAAGTACGTTTCCTCTTCCTGTGGAAAGAATGAAGCCTAACCGGTGTTCAATATTTGATTGTTTTTCAGGCAAATTTCTTTCTTGATCAGTATTTTATTGTGGTATATATCTCAATCTCAAAATCTAGATAAATATCTACATGTATATATCGTACTTCCTTTCACTGCAACCAATTCAGAGTGTTTGCAACTTGTATCACACTCTATGTCCAAAGTATTTTATAGTGAGGGAGAGTCAGTGGGAGTCCAGACATAAAACTAACCTCAGGGGGTGGGCTGACTTGCAAGGATGCTAAGAACCCACCCACTCTGGACCAAGTGAAGAAAGAGGTGAGCACGGGAGCCTGGATAAGGACTGCAGTGCCCGGTCAGCTAGAACTGCTGTGCTGACCACTATGGTAGCTCTATGTGGACTCATCGTTGCAGCCTTTGTGACAATCCATCTCATTGAGAGTCTCTCCCATTTTAATTGACATTCTACTTTACCAAGCACAAGACCATTCTCTGGGTTCTTGTTCCTCCTAATGTAATGCCCAAATAAGTGAGATAAAATCTTACTTGAAAACTTACAAGAATTAAACAAGATGTGCTTACTCTAAGACAGAACTTCAGGCAGCCCATGACAAATTTAACATTATTCTCTAACACCATGTGCTAGTCCAGGCAGACTAGAGAAGCAAATCCAGGGAGACACTCACATGTGTATAGGAAAGAGCTTTATATCAAAGAGTAACTGTATATTAAGAAAACATCCCAGCTCTGATCACATCTATAAGTCCAATATTAGCCCATATGTCTGACACCAATCTATAAATTCTTCTTCAGACTCACACAACACATGTAGTGACAAAGATCACAGGCTAGTGGGTGGAAAGTCTTGTGGATCTGGTGGTGCTGGAAGCATCTCAGCACTGGCATGGGTCTTCACATTGCCAGGGCTCCAGTGCCAGGGCTCTGGCTATTATCAGTGGAGCACCATGTTGCTTTGTAAACAGGAATATTTCAACAGGTAGAGATTCTATCTGGGTCTGGCTTCCAGTGAGCTATTTATCTCCTTTGCACCTCCAAATGAATTCATCAAGCTGTGACCTCATTGATAGGCTAGACTCCATCCCTTCCCAAGTTGTCAAGAGATTATGAAACTGCCACACCATATCCCAAATGCGCCAATTCCTTGATATGTTTTATGGGGTATTTGGCTATTATAGTAGTCACTCTTAGTTTGCACAACTCTGGGAGGTGTTTCTGGCACTGAAGATGGTGCCCAGGGTTACTATTAAAATCACACAATGCCTAGGACAGAATCCCATAGTAAATACTCAAGGAACACATAATAGTAACAGTACTTGCATTGAAGAACTCTACATAATGTCTTAAGACCAGCCATCATGCACAGAAATGTTCACCTGTAGAAAGTAAAAATAGATGCATATGAATTGTACATAGGTGAACCTGAAACACAGAACTATGTGAGCATAATTAAATGCTCAACTTCTAGCCAAAAGGTAGACAGTTCAAAACCTTGGCAATTCAGTTGGTTAAAGACCTGATATGGTTATCCAATTATTATTACAGAAAAGAAAATCCTTTCAGACAGTTCTCTTTCATGTAGGGTCAATACGAGTCTTTAACTGTTTTTGCACCCAAACAACCTTGGATGCTTAAAGTTCTATAAATATGTAGACAAGACTTTTGCAACCAATAACTAACGAAGGCACGGGGAACTTCAACATAAAAACAGTTATAAAGAGTGTATTCTGTTACATATTTCCTTTTCTAAGGAAAAGAAAACATATACCCATTCCCCCAGCACTGTCATTCAATCTGGGAAGAACATTGTGTCTTTTCATTTGTTTTGATGATGTTACGTGCCACAGAGACAATTGCAACGCTAAGTGATTCAATGTAAAACTGAACTAAATCATGCCTAGTTCAGTACCATAACCATAACGAATATTTTTAAGCTTATTGTTAGAGTCACTGTGTCAATCCATCACCTCCTCCTTCACTGATCCCATGCTTTATCGTGGATGATGTCTTTCTCAACAGACTGGTGTCATGATAGCCTGTCCAAATTACATGAAACAAAGTCTCATCATCCTTCCTTCTAAGGTATTCCTTGGCTGTATTTCCCTCAAAACAGATGTTTGTTATATTGATAGCCCAGTTTGTGGTGCTTTCAACATCCTATTCCAAAAGGTAAGTGAATGGCCATAATTTTGGATATGGCCCCCCTTATTCATAGCCCAGAGCTCATAGTCACATAATAGTATTAAAAAATCACCACTTGGCTTCTCAATGTGACATTTATACAGCCCTTTATACGGGCTTCTTGGTGTAGAGATATATGAAGATATGGTGACACAGTGGGATAAGTATTGGATTGCTCACTGCAAACCAGCCCACTGTGCCTCCCGAGTAAGATGAGGTTGTCTCTTCCTGTAAGTATTTATGGTCAAAGAAGTTCTCAGGAACATTTATAATCAGTCTTATAAGGTTCCCATGAGACAGGATAGGTGCACTTGCAGTGGGCTTAGTTTGAGGACGAAATCATTCGTTTCTTAGCTCATTCGTTTCTTGCTTGGTTTACTGATTTTCCCTCCGTGCAGAAGACTGTCTGGTGTCTTCATAGCTCTCAGAACTCACAATGAATACAGTAATGCATACATTAGTGGATGCGTGTGTTCAAATCAAACAATTCATATACAATGGAACCCTGATAATTTTGTGATTGCAAATATTGGGATCTGGGCAGGGTAAAAATTCAGTGTATGCCTGTGGGCCACCTCACTCACATTTCTGACATATTTTTGCCATCCAACTTGCTTCAAGGCCCAGCTCTGGAGAAGCTTCCTTGTGGAGCTGTGACCCCTGTCCATTAGCACAAGCAGAAGACTGGTGTGGTTTATTTTCTCAAATGATATGAACACCCACCTTCACTCCCCTCAAGATTCTCCTCTGGAACCAGAATTCCAGAGCCTGCTGAGCCAGGGAGACTTTGATACAGAAATGTCTGTCTCCATCCGCTTGCTCGTTTTGATGGTCCTAGGTCTCCCATCGGGTCAATGGCAGGGAGATGCACTAGGTCACAGCAGATTTATGGACAGATGGGATATTCAAAGCTTGTTTCCTAAGACTCCTGGTGTCCTGTCCCAGGTGCAGCTTTAGTAGTCAGGCCCTGAGGTGGTGAGACCATCACAGTACCTCACTCTCATCTGCACCATTACTGGGGACTCAGTCTCCAGCACCAGTGCCACATGGGAGCAGATCAGGCAGCCCTGAGAGAGGCTGTGAGTGGATGGGAAGGAGCTTCTACAGGTCAGAGTGGTTTAGCGAATACACACCAAATCTCAGAGATCTAGTCAGCAACCCAGACACATCCAAGAACCAGTTCTCCCTGCACCTGAGTTCTGTGACCACTGAGGATCCAGCTGTGTATGGCTGTGCAAGAAAACACAGAGAGAGAAGTCAATGTGAATTCCCACACAAACCACTCTGCAGCACAGGGGTGGGGTTGGACTGAAGGGAATTTGGGGCAATGGGTGTGCTCAGGCCCAAATAGCACAGGCCCAGGTTCCAGGAGCAGGTACAAGTGAGAGCACAAATAGGATGGTCTGCTGTGTTCTTTAGTTTATTTTGTTAAAACAAAATTTGGATTTTAGCAACAGATTTAGCAGGAATTTCAGTAGGAATCATTCTATTTTCTCTTAATTTAAAAAAAAAAAGATGACGCAGCAGCAGTAGTAGTAGTGGTAGTAGTAGTAGTAGTAGTAGTAGTAGTAGTAGTAGTAGTCGTAGTAGTAGTAGTAGAACAACAACAAGAAGAACAAGAAGAAGAAGAAGAAGAAGAAGAAGAAGAAGAAGAAGAAGAAGAAGAAGAAGAAGAAGAAGAAGAAGAAGAAAAAGAAGAGGATTGTTGTAAAGCTTTAGAAAGGAAATAGTAGAGTAAGGTAAAAAGTTGTGAAAAGAGGAAAACAATTATATTCCATGAAATAAGTGCTAAAAAGTGGTGAGGTGGAAAACTGGAAAGACCAGGGGTAGAGTGTAGGGATGGCCTCATTGGAGTGGACAATGATTTCTCTTCACTACAGTTTGCTGGGTCATTCATGTCTGTGCCCTCAGGTTTCAATCCATTAATTTCAAAGGGAAACTGTTTTCAAATCTCTCTTGAGTGGTTCACCTGCCTTTGCTTTATGAAGCATTTTATGTTGTGTGACCATTGGCTTATATAGAAATACATCCTTTCCAGCCTCTTCCCTAATATCTGGTTGATTTACATTTAGAAAAATCAAAACACAGTGAGTCTATTCTGAGACGTTTCCAGAGGAGAGCGCCTGAGTGATTCAGACATGATAGTGTGTAGATGCTTCTCTTGATCACATGGCTCATTGTGATTGTCCTTGTTTCCTTGGGTCTATCTCAGTTGCAGGTATAGAGGCTGGACCCCAAACACCCAACTCACTGCTGTCCAGTCACTTAAGAATATTAGAAACCCTATAAGGCTCTGGTTCTCAACCTATGGTTCGAGACCACTTGCTGGGGAGGGGGGGCAGGGGGATGAGCAAACGACATTTGAGGTATTTACTCGTGCCAACATGGCTGGTAAACACATGTGGGGTTAAATGAGGGCCTGAAGGATAAATGGCTCGATGATCCTCACCTTTCTAGTTCTTGGGTCTCTTGCTTTGCGATAGTCGGACTAGGGTGCAGCTGCCTTGGCCAGTTCCCTGTTTCAGCTGTCAAGGCTCACTTCCTGCAAGACATCCCCAAGGAGAAGCCACATAGACCTACTGCAGTGCAGCCCTGGGTGCTGGAGCAGCCGTGTGGAGACCCCCGCCAGCTCTGAGATGCTTACAGGTTCACTGATTTGGCTTTCCTCCTTCAGTCAGTGTTATTGCCTGTCTTTTGTGAGATATAGGAGGACTTTATGGATTGGTGTCAGACATATGGGTTAATCTTGGACTTGTGAGCTTGGGTAGCACTGGATTGGGATGTTTTCTTGCTGTGCACTTAACCTTTATATAAAACTCTCTCTTATACATGAATTTCTGTAGATTTGTTTCTCTAAAGTGCCCAGACTAGCACAACCCTTTCACAGTGATCACCTAAGATCATCAGTAAACACATTTTCCAATGGTCTTAGAAATCAAGACACCACTCCTCCATCCATCTCCAGGTGGGTATGCACTCGTGCAGATACACCCACATATGGGTAACTGGTGTGATGACATCATCGCGCCTACCCCATACAAATACAAGTGTATGTGAAAGGGTTGGCACCATAATGTGCTTAAGCGGACCAGTAACACATGTGTAGAGAGCAGCTACTCTGTAGAGATCAGTTGCTTTGTTGAAAGCAGTTAGCTACTCTGCTAAAAGCAGCTACTGTGTTGAAAGCAGTAGTATTGGAGGTAAAACGACACTTCATGAATTATAATTATTGGGTAAATGTAAAATCCTGTACCGTGAAATCATCAACTACTGCAAAAATATGGGATATCTGTACCATGGCAACTTAATCCTGATGCTGATTGGTCTTGTTAAATTCAGCTATGGTTGATATGAATACTACTCCCTTGTGAGAGTAACAGGTATGTAAAAAAACACAAACAAACCAAAACCACAGAATGGTAAATCACAGGAAACTTTAACGAACTCTATTGACTGAACTGTGCCATGTATCACCTTTTGTATTATTAAAGCGATTGTTTTATATTATTTTCATTAGAAAACCATGCCATGACAATGAATCATGTAGAGAAGAATGTTAACAAAATAAAATATAGCGAGGATTTTTTACAGTATGTATTTATCTCAATATTTACAGCAGGAATTGAGGAATCACAATGTGTTATTTGTTGTGAAGTTCTATCAGCTGAATATATGAAGCCAAAGAAACTATAACGCCATTTTGTTAGCAAGCATCTGTGTTTGCCAACAATTATACCAACTATTTTAGAAGCAAAGCTCATGGACTCAAGAAAGCCAGACTTGACACTGGTGGCAAAACCACAAACCAAACGTTAACAGCCAATGAAGCTTCATACTTGGTGGCACTCAGAGTTGCCAGAGCTATGAAACCTCACACCATTGCTGAGGATTTATTGTTGCAAGTGACCAAAGTCATTGTTTGAGTTATGATTGGACACAAACTTGTTATGAAATTGAGTCAATTTCCTTATCTAATGATACTGTCCGCAGAAGAATAGGTGACAAGTTTGCTGATATCCTTTATCAGGTCATCCCGGAAATTAAATCTGCTCCACTTCCAATATTTAGCATCCAGTCACTTCCAATATTTAGCATCCAGTTTGATGAATCTACAGACATTGCAACCTGGTCCCAGTTACTGGTTTACCTGAGGTATATTAATGATGGCAACTTTAAAGAAGAGTTTCTTTTTTGCAAACCTCTTGAAACAACAACTACTGCAGATGATGTATTTGACACAGTAGGTTCATTTCTGAAAGAGCATAAGATCTCTTGGGAAAAGTTTATGGAGTTTACTCAGATGGTGCTCCAGCTATGCTAGGATGCCTACCTGCATTTCAACGTTTGGTACTGAATGAGTCACTAAAAGTCAACGGACTTCACTGTATGATTCATCGGCAAATATTAGCAATGAGATGCTTCCACAAGAGTTACAAGAAATAATGAATAGTGTCATAAGTTCTGTCAATTTTGTAAAGGCGAGCACTTTAAACAGTTGACTGCAACTGCAGAACGAGATGGATGAGCACAATAATGCTCTGCTATTTAACACGGAAGTAAGATGGTTGTTAAGAGTAAACGTTTTAAAACGTGTTTTTGAGCTTTGTGATGAACTCAAAGCATTTTAAAATCAGAAGGCAACAACGCAGTTCAAAGCACTTTTCAGCGATCAAAGTAAACTACAGAAAATAGCTTACTTGGTTGACACATTTTTCCATCTTGAATGAGTTAAATTGATCACTGTGAGGAACAAATGCAACATGACTTGATTTTCTGAAAAGATCTGATCATTCCAAATGAAACTTTAGCTTTGGCACAAAAAAAGGATGAAAATAAAATTTATATGTTGTATCTGCTTTTTTTGAGGAACATGACATTGAACCATACAAAAGAATGACGATGGTCATTCCTATGAAAGAACACTTGCACATGCTTGCAGATAAAATTTCATTGTACTTTCCAAATCTACCTGACATTCCATTTGCACTTGCTAGACACCCATTCACAGTCAAAGATGAAGATGCTCCGGAGACAGTTCAAGAAGTGTTCATTGAACTCATTAACAGTGAGTCAGCACAAACTGATTTCGCTACAATGCCAGTTACAAAATTCTGGATCAAGTGTTGGCAGTCATATACCTATCTGAGACCATCTTCTTCCATTTCCAACAACATATCTGTGAAACAGGGCTTTCCAGCTTTTTGGTTATCAAGTCTAAATACCAAAGTAGACTTCGTTGTGCTCTTGCAAAGACTGAGAACTTCTGATCTGGTGAGAAGGAAGGTTTCTCAGCATTTGCACGCACGCTGGCTTTTTATGCATACAGTCGCAAAATGTAGCAATGCAGTTTATTATCATTATATTAGACTGTTAACCATGCTACACCATGCTTCAAGACAAAATTTCATTTATTTGTAATCAGAAATAAATATTTCACAATACATAATTACATATTGTTTTTGTGATTAATCACTATGCTTTCATTATGTTCAATTTGTAACAAAGAAAATGCATCCTGCATATCAGATATTTATATTACAATTCTTAACAGTAGCAAAATTACATTCATGAAGTAGCAAAGAAAATAATTTTATGGTGTGGGTTCTCCACAACATAACATGAGGAACTGTATGAAAGGGTCATGGCATTTGAAAGGCTGAGAACCACTACTATTGGACAAGGGCTAACTGGCCGTTTTGGATTTCTGAGATCATAAAACTTTTCAGGATCATCTTACTCCGAAAGAGTAGCTGGCAGTTTTTAACTGAGGACCATGCAGCTAGTAGCCCATTGTATAATCCACTACACCATCAGAGCTTCTAGGTATAGAATCTCTTCCCTTTCTTTTTCAACTTTTCAGAAAGATGCTGGGATCTGAATCAGAATTGCATTATAATTATAGATCACTTGTGGTGTGTTTGATATTTTCACAAAGTAAAATTCCCTATTAAAGAGTATGGCTAATTTTTCACTTTATGTCTTATGGTATCCTGTAGTACTGTTTTTAAGGTTTTCTTTGTACAGATGTTTGTTTTTCTGCCCAGGTTTTTTCCATTTTATCTTATAGGTGGCTCTTGTAAATGGTATTATTTTCTTGAATTCCTTTCCAGAGCGTTCTCTGTTGGTACACGGAATCCAAATGGACTTTTCTATATTGACCTATGGCCTGTGAAATTGCTGAACATTTCATTTGGATGCAATGATTTTCTTGTAGGGCCTTGGATTGTCCATGTTTAGAGTGATACCATCTCCAATTACAGTTTTACATCTTTGCTACCATTGTCAGCTTTTATTAGACACTTGTTGATCAATAACTGCCATAAAGACTTGCAGCATATTATTAAATAAAAGTGGTATTAAATGGTATCCTTATCAGGTGCCAATATGTAAAGGGAAAAATTTAATTAACTATGCATCAAGCAAAATGTTTGTCATTGGCATTGCATTTTGCTGTTTAAGTCAAATTAAATCATGTCACTCTCATAGAAATGTTAGAGAAAAAAAAGAATGAAACACATATGGGTCCTGCTTCCTTCTCACAGTTGTCAAGTTTGAGCTTAGTTGCAGTTACTGTGATGTTCTATGTTGTTGAAGTTCATCCTTTTTTCAATGATATTTTGCTTTATCAAGCATGATGTCCTTTAATGGACAGATCTCTCAACAAATTTCTAATATACTTAAAATGAAATTTTCATAGTATCCATTTATGACAAGCATTATAATTGTACAACTTCTAAGCTACAATTGACAGTGCATCAAACTATCAAGTTCTTCACTAGCACTATAATTAAAATGCATCATTTTACTTTTAAACAGCCTCATTCATTTTTCAACTTTCAGTGGCATATGAGACAATTAAAAATAAAATAGCTTGGATCTGGTAAATATTAGTTCTCAAATAGACACTGCTTTTTAAATGTTTAAAGAGGTCCTGGGAAACAAATATGCCCAGGGAAACACATCACTTGTCTATGGCTTCTGTGTATATTGATTGAGGTCCAAGTGAAATGAAATCCTTGACAACTTCAATGATATCTCCATTTTTCATGGTAATTTGTATTGGTCCTATAGTGAGGATTTTGGTTTTCTTTCATCGAGCTGTATTCTGTAGTTAAGGCACCAGTCTCTGATCTTCATCAGTACGTTTTTCAAGTCAGACTACCTTATGGCATGCAGTATTAAGGCATCTTCACACTACAGGGAATTAATAAGGCTTTCACAAATATTATTTCCGTGCTCTTCTATATTTAGGACAACTTCTTAGATTATTTTCTTTTTTTAACATTTTATTACTCATACAACTCTTATCACAATTCATACGTATACATACATCAATTGTATAAAGCACATCTGTACATTCTTTGTCCTCATCATTTTCAAAGCATTTGCTCTCCATTTAAGCCCTTTGCATCAGATCCTCTTTTTTCCCCTCCCTCCCTGCTACCCCTACCTCATGAGCCCTTAATAATTTTT